>NC_084840.1:91273916-91584749 GCF_033115175.1 Lepus europaeus | reverse complement strand
CCTCTACATGTCCTTTACATTATTAATACACTCTGGGTTTGCACTACAGGAAGAAAGCCTTCCTCAAATCGAGTGACTTGATTATTGTGTTGATTATCCGGGAAGAAATCTCTCAGACCAGACCTTACAGCTTTGCGAGTCAAGCAAGGCGACTACAGAGTAGGATTTTGTTTTTCTTGGCCTTGACCCTGAAGGATGAACCATGCGCACAGCTTAGGCAAGAGGTGGTTACGATCGTGTTTACTCAACTGTTTTGAGTGAGATTCATAGTGAGAGATACATTTAACAATCTAACACAGAAGACACACAGATTATTCAAACATTAGTTTACCAAATTTTAGGGGAAAATTAACCCTTACTACATGTGATATAACCTGATAGCTTATATCTCGGATTCTGATTCGGGTTTTTGAGGTTGGCAGTTCACGCAAGGGTCACACAGTCAATTTAGCAGGTCTTGGTGAGCACCTGAACTATAAAATGTAATCCTACTTGGATACAGGGAGGGAAAGAGTGGAGAAGAGGCCCAGACCTTGGGGTCTTTTGGAGCTAAAATGTGCTTATCTTAGAGATGGTCTACTTGTTATCTGTGGGTTGTTATCTGAAACCCAGGCAGCTCAGTGAGTATGGCTGTGGGGTCTGGAGTATGGCTACAGGTCCTGACACCATGTGCCCTGGTCTCTACACCATGGCTTGCCTCCTGTGAACAACAGTTAATTCTCACCTCACCTACCTGCATGGATGAAGTGCTTAGCATACAAGAACCATGCAAAAATTCGCCACTGTGTTTCTTTTCCCTTTGTATTACAAATTCTCTTTTATTTTAGGTTCAGCTTTTCTCAGCTTGCTGACGAGGAGCCAGGGATGCATTTTGTGCACCGAAATAGAGGCGGCCAGATGACCAGGGGCAGCAGGTAGCCAGCCGAAGGGACCCCTGGGGAGAAAACCCAGGGGGCCAGGGTAGAGGGTCTAGCACCTGCCAAGGCCAAAGCTCGAGGTCTCGGGTCTGACTTGCTCAGAGAAAGTAGCGCATCTCTAACAGCGACACTCTGGCCCTGGTGTCCGGCCACTCGCCCGGAGAAATGCCAGTGTATTCTGCATTGTCTCACGCAGTTCCACTGGACGTGCGCTCAGCCCGAGTACTGGAGGGCTTAACCGGGACTGGACTGACCACGGGAAGAACGGGGTAGACGCTCGTCCTCGGGAGGCGAGTCTCCACCGCCCTGGTGGTCCGCCCCGGGCTGCTCCCCCAGGCGCGCACCCCACTTCGCTCCCAGGAAATTCCGATGTGGGGGACCACGCGGCATAGGAGCAAGTAGGGAGACAAACTGCGGGGTTTCCTACAATCTGAAGAAGCAGCACACGTCGTCAGCCCGGGCGGGGGGTTCGCGCTCCGCGGTGTGAAAACCGGGTGGTCAACACCGCGTGGGGACCCGGCACCACCTGAGGGGTCGTGCCCGCACGAGACCCCCGGGAAGGCGACCGCCCCGGGACAGCACCACCGTCCCCGCTGCCCCGCGGGCCCCTCCGGCTCTCTACCCCGGATTCATGTCTTGTCTAGCTCCTAGCTCTTCCCAACACCCCCTCCTTAGCGCCCGTGTGCCCCCCAGGCCTGCTTTGCCCGCTCTTCAATCCGCCCCCCGCCCCCAGCCCCGACTGCTCCGTCCGGGCGGGCGACAGAGAGCACAACCGGAAGTAGCGTGAATATTGTGGTTGGCGGTCCCTCGCGCCTTCATTTTCCCTTTTTATCCTTGGACCCAGCCAGGCAGCGTCACGTGAGCGGTGGGGGGGCGGGAGGGAAAGTTTACACCGGCGACGAGCTGTCCACACGTGCGCAGCCGCCTCACAGGTTATTAAACTGCACAGCGGCTCCCCTGAGCCCAAACGGGAGAGCTCTCCTAGGAACGGGAGAAGCAAAAAAAAAAAAAAAAAAAAACAACCCGGGAAGGGGTCGCAGGCAGGGCGGAGGCGGTGCGCATGCGCGCGCGGCGCAGCCGGAAGGGCGGAGCCTAGAGGGCGGGCCCAGCCCGGGTGGGCGGGCCCGCGGCCAGGCGGGGGCGGGGCTGCTCGCAGCCAGGGGCGGAGCTGAGCCCGCCGCCTTGAGGAGCCGGTGGCACCTGAGGGAGCGCCGATGGCGGTTTCCACACGTGGCCTAGTTTTAACGAACATGTGAGGCGAGCAAAGGCAGTGCCTGTGGAAAAACTACCTCACACACGCGGCACCCTACTCCATCCCCCACGGCGACGGCTTGGGGTTTTCTGTCGCCGCCCGTCGCTCAGTCCACGTCCCCCCCTCCTCCTCCCCCGGCCCCCAGGGCGGGGCTCTCGGGACAGGCGTCCGTGCGTGCGAAGCCCACCGGCACGCGGCCACACGCACCGTGTGCGCCTGCGCCTGGCGTCGCGCCGGGCGGGGCAGCCCAGGCGAGGGCGTGTCTCCCGCGCGGCGCAGGGGGCGGAGCCTCGGCGCCCCGCCCCGCCCCTCCGGGGACTGACCTGCCGGAGCGCCGGGCCGGTGACGTCAGCCCGCCGTGACGCGCGCTGTGGGATAACTGTAAGTTTGTGAGGATCCTACAGCTTCCTGGGTGTGCGGGGCCCGCGGGCTGCTGCAGTCCAGGCGGCGGCGGCGGCTGTGGGGGGCCTTTGATCTCTGGGAGGCCAGGGGGCCGCAGAACCTGGAAGGCACAGGTGCCCGCTCAGAGCCCGAGCGCGCCCTCCTGGCGGGAGGGAGCAGGGGTCCGGGGAGGCGAGGCCGCGCCCCACGAGGCGGGGCCCCGCACCTTCTCCCCTGGGGCTCGGAGAGTCGCTGGAGAAAGTTCAAGTGCAAAGTCCTGCCCCGTGCCTTCCTTGATAAGGGGTCTTGGATTGCTTCTAGTCACTCCCTGGGCCTGCAGGTGGACACGCTGAGCCCCGTGTGGAGGGTTCCCTCAGGGACTAAGGGATCCAGTGTCCCGTGTGGAGGTTTCCCTCAGGGACCAAGGGATCCAGTGTCCCGGGTCAGCCCCTGGGCCCTGCGGGTGGACACGCTGAGCCCCGTGTGGAGGTTTCCCTCAGGGACCAAGGGATCCAGTGTCCCGGGTCAGCCCCTGGGCCCTGCGGGTGGACACGCTGAGCCCCGTGTGGAGGGTTCCCTCAGGGACTAAGGGATCCAGTGTCCCGAGTCAGCCCCTGGGCCTTGCGGGTGGACACGCTGAGCCCTGGGCAGAGGGTTCCCTCAGGGACTAAGGGATCCAGTGTCCTGGGTCAGCCCCTGGGCCCTGCGGGTGGACACACTGAGCCCTGGGCAGAGGGTTCCCTCAGGGACCAAGGGATCCAGTGTCCTGGGTCAGCCCCTGGGCCCTGTGGGTGGACACGCTGAGCCCTGGGCGGAGGGTTCCCTCAGGGACTAAGGGATCCAGTGTCCTGGGTCAGCCCCTGGGCCCTGCGGGTGGACACGCTGAGCCCTGTGTGGAGGGTTCTCTTAGGGACTAAGGGATCCAGTGTCCTGGCTGGCCTTGGGACCTGGCAGGCGGTCAGACCGTGGAGGATAAATCCTAAAGTAACCCTCCTGTTGCCTCAGTTTCCTTTTTCTGTCAAGTGGAGGCAAAGCAGCCTCTGACCTAGTCCATGGTGGCCACAGGACCAGGAACATGGCGAGGGGGCATCAGACAAGGCACGCTTGTAAACTTGCTGGGGGAACTTTATTAAGAAATCCGGTACCCCCCTTGGGAATGTGGTGACCGCTGGCCATTTGACAAAGGGTCTTGATCTTTCAGTTTTGCCATCTCCTCGCTTCTCACCACCACCCTACACTCCTTGCCAATGTGATCATGGACAACACTTGAGCTTGTGTGGCAGCTTGAATGATCAGTCGTGGAACTCTGTGGAACAGGAATCAAGAAATAACTGGTAGCATTTTCACGGGGTTTTTGGCAGTCATATCCGGGCCCCTCTCCTTGTCTGGTTTTTGCAGACAAAGCTGTTAGCCTGCTGGGACTGGCATGTTCTGCTCAACACAGATATAGCACGTTTTAGGGCCCGTGCTCTGTCGACTTGGAATGTGCAGTCTTCCTATTTGATTGCTTAAACCTCTTGGCTAACTCTTGGTACGCTACTGATGAGTTGGTCCTGTACTCTAACAGTTCTCCAACTCTGGGACACATTTGTCAGGAACTTTGAAGGGAGAGTGTTGTGCATGTCTCAGGGTGTATTTATACCAAGAGATTGCATTTCTGTAAATTGAGTTCAAGGGTGAATAACTTCTCATCCCGGAGGGGAGAAGAGCTTTAGACTCAGAAAGAAGTGGTTTGATTTGTTTTTCCTCTCCCATTTGCTAGCTCTGTGTGCAAAGACAAGTCAGCCAAAGTTGGACCTTTCTGATCTCTAAAATGGGAAATGGTACTTCCGTTGTTGCTTTGTCAAGGGTCAGATGAAATCCTGAAAGTGACAATGAAGTATAGTGTTGTTATGAAGAGAGTTGCATGGGTGCCCTACCCCAGATGGGATGCGAGTGTTCAGGAGTTGTAGTCTGAGTCAGAACTAGAAATAGAACGGTCTGGAAGACAGGCTCCAACTTAGCGGGGCTCGTGTTACAGTGGGAAAGTAACGAAGAGTAAATGCATAATATGGTTTCACGTGGTGATCGGTGCAGTAACATCAAGGGAGGTCGGCAGACAGCAGCGGCCCAGGGAAAGTTGTTTTACAAAGGGCCTGTGAGAGAAGGCCATTCAGGAGATCTCAGTGGTGGGAAGAGCTTGGGAAACATCCCAGGAAACATCAAACAGCTGTGAACACTCCCATGGAGGCACATGTGTAAGGCACTGTTCTAACCACTGAATTTCTGTGCCAACCTTGAGGTAAATACTCAGATCTCCATGCAAACTGACACACAGAAAAGTCAGACTTTGCTCAAAACTGCACCGGCAAAACGTGGAAGAGACAGTGTGGAATTCAGGCAAGGGGATTTCTGAGTGCGTGCTTGTCATCGCTCTACGTTCTGGTCTGCCTCAGAGCAGGGCCAGCACAGGACAGTGATGTAAGGTGGAAACTAGTCAGAGGTGCTCAGGGCAGACAAAGGCAAGGTCAGAGTGTTCTGAGCACAGCCTGGAAAAGGGAGAGTAGCTGCAGGTGATGGAGGCCGGGCAAGCTAGGGGCACCTGGCAGGCTCAGGTGAAAGAAGATGTTGCTGGAACTGTGACAGAGCCTGCGTCATCAAGGCAGTGGCATCCGATCTAAGTTTCACTGCGTGGAAACTGAGTCCTGGGGTAGAATGTGGAGTGAAAATGTGAAGATGGGGCTGGGGGAGTTGGTGCTGTATCCAGGGGGCATGACGATGGTGGTTTGGGGAAGGGGAGATGATTGTCAGTGGTGAGATTCATGATCCTTGAAGCTGACGGGACTTGCGGATGGGGACTGTGAGGAAAAGGGAGAGGTGTGATTTTGGTGTCCGCTGGATCAACAAGGAGAATACTGGTGTTTACTGAGATGGGGGGGCGCAGACAATGGGAGTTGTGAGGCAAATACTTGCCAGTTTTGGACACACTTTAGATAATCTGTTAGGATACAGTCTTACTAATGCTAGCAATAGCAGGAAGTACTATGTAAGCATAAACTGTTCCAGCGCAGGGTTGTAAGTACTTTCACATCTTTTTTTTTTTTTTTTTTTTTTTTTTTTTGACAAGTAGAATGGACAGTGAAAGAGAGAGACAGAGAGAAAGGTCTTCCTTTACCGTTGGTTCATGCTCCAATGGCCGCCGCGGTAGGCACGCTGTGGCCGGCACACCGCGCTGATCCGATGGCAGGAGCCAGGTGCTTCTCCTGGTCTCCCATGGGGTGCAGGGCCCAAGGACTTGAGCCATCCTCCACTGTACTCCCTGGCCACAGCAGAGAGCTGGCCTGGAAGGGGGCAACCGGGACAGAATCCGGCGCCCCGACTGGGACTAGAACCCGGTGTGCCGGTGCCGCAAGGTGGAGGATTAGCCTAATGAGCCGTGGCGCCAGCCAGTACTTTCACATCTTAATTCACTGATTCCTGGTAATAACTGTATGTGCTAGGAACTATTTATGGTCTCCATTTTACAGATGGGAAAACGGGGCACAGAGAGGTTCTAAGTGACTTGCATAAAGTCAGCCAGCTTGTAACGGAGCTGGGAATCCAACCCAAGCCATCTGGCTTCAGAGTCCATGCAGTTGATTCCTGAAACTACCTCTAAATAGACACGTCGCGTATGCATGAGTATGAATATGAAACTCAGAGCAATGGCCCAGGTTGGAGCTACAAATTTATCCGTCTGTAGAGAAAGCCTGCTTTTGTTCATAAGAGCCTTAGCTGGCGGCAGGAGAAGAGCTAGACAGTGCATGGAGCTAGGCCACCTGATCTTTCGTTATATGATTGGCTTGTGGCAGCCAATGGAAGATCTTCCCCCGGACTGTGGTTCTGTGAGGTTTCTGCCTCTTTTACTTTCCTGTCTCTGGTCCCTGTGCTGTGCCTGTCGCATGGTAGAAGTTAGGGATGACTTTATATGCAGGACATTTGGCTAGGTTTTGGAAATGCAAAGATGAATAAAACATAGCTCTCTCCCTGGATGAGCAGAGTGTGAGGAAAAACTTGTGGGAATGAAACTGCAGTGGACAACATACATAAATACATGCTAATTCGTTCATTGTGGTCGGCTGCACCTCCTCCCCTCCTGCCGGCCGATGACTTGAGAAATGGCGCATGAGTTGGGCAAAGGAACCAAAGAATGCCTAAACAATTGCAGGACGAATTGGAGGTGCCCCAAGAGCCCTTTGCGCAAAGGAATTACTCACAATTGTGCATATTTTACTACATTTGCATTAGTTTTATTTGGCAATGATACAGTTTTCACCAAGTGAAATAAATTCTCGCATTTGACTATCCTTGTGGAGTGATGAGTTTTTCCAGTTCTATTACCTCGGTGTTGACAGGGCTCACTAGTGAAATAAGAGAGTTGGCTTGGAATGTTGCAGCTTGCATAAGAGAGGGTGATGGAGGGGCTGTGTGGAGTATTTAGACAGGTTTCTACCCGGCTTAAGTGTCTCACACCAAAGTCTCACGTATTGGAAGAGGTTGAGTTTCTTTGCTGATCATCTCTTTAACATTTAGATTTTTTGTTTCATTTTGTTTTGATCATAGATAATCTGGTGGTACACATCATAGGTAGAATTAGAGATCAGATCTCTTGCATTTGGAATATTGTAGAATATAGAGACTAAAACAGCACACATGAAAATAAAAGATGGGTCTTGTTTCTGTACCTTTCAGAGCATAATTCCAACACAGTTGTGACAATTTTATTATTACCTAATGTGAGTATTTCAAATTTTAGCTGTTAAAAGATGATATAAAATTGTGTCATTGTAGATGTCATGGTTCAATTTAGAGTTTTTTCCTTAACAGTCGATAAAATTATTTTGTTTAACTTTTGAAGCTTTCGTTGGGAGAGCATCTGTGTGACCAAGTTCCTCATCATTCGGAACAGAACACTCCACAAATTTAAGTGTAGAAAGGTTCCATCTCACTATGTAGTGCACAAAACTTTAAATCTGGTGTTGTAGCTTCTCTGTATTTAAGGAAATTGAGGTGACTATTTCTTTATATCACATGCACAGTTAGCTCCTTTAATAACATCGGGTACCTGGATATGGTAAAAAGTAGAACTGCTGACTAATTGTGTCTGGTAGCTTGTGGTAGAGCAGATGGAATGGCCAGTCCTATTTGAAGACAATAGACGGCACCCTATCTAATACTGACCCTGATGAAATATAGCATTATGGTTAATGAATGAAATCCAGATTGCTTTAAAATTTTATATTTTCACTGGCAAATTTTACAACTACTTTAAGTGTAGTGATGGAAATATATGGAAACTATGTCTAGTGGAAAACAAGGTTATCGAGCTCAGTGATCATACACATTAGGCATTTAAATATAATTCTTAAAATTCCATGTAAGGTAGTTATTCTTATTTTTGCATATTACCTTCAATTCACATATATTTGCAGTAATAGCTCCTCTGAATATATTTAATTAATATAAATTGTGCTAAATTTTGACTCTTTTCATATTTGGTTGCTTAGAAATTAAAAACTTTAAGCTTAATTTTTTGTCTCCCCTTATAAACATGAATGGCTAATAATTTGGAAGTGGAAACTAAGCCTTAGTGACAGGTTAACCAAGTTGTCACTTCAACAGAACATCCAAAATAATTCTTAGAAAGGGTTAAGCAGAAACAGCATGTTGATGAAGGGATAATTGAACTGTAGCTGTAGTTCTTCATAAGATGTTACCATCGTATAAATCGCATCCCTTTCTAGCCCAGTGGATCTCAAATCGGCTCTTCCAACCCACTCTGGGGACATTTGGTTGTGGAGGGGCCTTGCTCCCAGCATCTAGTGGGTTAATACCAGAAATGTTTCTGAACATCCTGCAATGCACAAGGCAACCTCTTGACAGCAAAAAATTACCCAGTTCAAAATGTCAGTACCGCTGATGTTGAGATCTCTTGTGTTTGTTTTTATCTCTGAACTTTTTTCTTACTAAAATTAATTTAATTGGCACATTATATAATTCTGGAATGTAACAGCTTTGTAGAATGAATTTCCGTGATTTTTGTACACACTGAATTAGCTATCTCACTGTGACATGATTGTTTACATCTTTAAAAATATCCTTTTCATGGGACCAGCATTGTACAGTGGGTTAAACCACAGCTTGCAATGCTGACATGCAGTATCGGAGTGCCAGTTCAAATCCTGGCTGCTTCACTTCCAATCCATTTTCCTGCGAATGAGCTTGGCAAAGCAGTGAGTCCAAGTACTTGGGCCCCTGCCACTCATGTGGGAGACCCAGATGGAGTTCCTGGTTCCTGGCTTTGGCCTGGTGCAAACCTGGCTGTTGTAGCCATTTGGGGAGTGAATCAGTTTGGATGGACTCACTCACTCACCCACCCTCTATCTATCTATCTATCTATCTATCTTTGTCTTCTGCCTTTCAGGTAAATAAATAAATCTTTTTAAAAAATCTTTTTCACATAAGTTTTCACATGTGGTTGTAACATGAAATACATAAGGCCTGCATTATGGTCACTGTTTGACAGATTAGGATGCAAACTGAAGTGACTTTTCCATATGTGTTAGACAAGTTAGTGGCAAAAGCAGGGATCTGGAGGTCTTGACGCCTGGGGCCCTTTTGGAGTTACCCATTGTTGGTACCTCTTTAATCTTCCTGAGAGTTATCCATTCTACTTTACAGGATATGTAAGGAAACTGGTTTAAAGGTACTAAACCGCCTAATCAAGATCTCCAAGCTCCCAGTGTTCCTGTGTCTGTAGAGCTGTGCTTCCTTTCTGGGTGTTTTTCTCTAATCACGAGCTTTGTCAATTTCTGGGTAAATTCACCACCTGTGTGCCTGACCGGCCTCAGCAGATCTGTTAGCAGAGAGTCTAGCAGTCATGTTGCCATTTGAATCCATGGGTAATTCAGTGTTTTTCATCCTGCTCTGATTTGACGTGAGTAGAGATGTCCCTGGGCTTTGGTAAACTGTCAGAGAGCATTTCTTTCTTTTTAGAATTTGTTCTTTGGGAAATCTAAGTCCAAAAGCAGACCACAGGGAGAGCTCTTGACTGTGTGTGAGTGTCGCTGGCTGCGGCAGACACACCATAGGCCTGACTTTGCCAGTCTCAGAAGGGGGCAATTCATGTTTGAGATTGGACTCTTATACTCATTTTCTAATAGGCTCATTTAAGTCAACTTTGAGGCTGTTCCCTTTAGTTTTTCTCTGTGCTGATGCAAACCTCAGGCTGACTTCAACAACAGGCAAAATGATATTACAGTCAGTTTTTATTTTCCTTCTAAGACATTTGGGGTTTATCTTACTTCAAGTGAGTGTATCTTTTTTTCTGAGGTGATAAGAACTGGTGATGATCCCTTTTGTTGCAGATTGGAAAACTTGGGTTTATCAGTTTACAGAAATAAATCAGTTTCAAACATAGGATTTTGCATTCAGGTTTTCAGATTTTACAAAACCAAGACAGATTGTTCTCTCCATTAGATTAAAAAGGGGGCCACCACTTGCGACTCTGGCATACCATATGCTAACTCCACTTCTGATCCAGCATTCCTGTTAATGTGCCTGGGAAGGCAGCAGAAGATGGCCCAGGTGCTTGGGTCTCTGCCACCCATATGAGAGACCAAGATGGAGTTCCTAGCTCCTGTTTCAGCCTGGCCCAGATGTGGCCACTCTGGCCATTTGTGGAGTGAACCAGTGGATGGAAGAGCTCTGTCTTTCTCTATGTCTCTGTCTCTCTGCCTTTCAAATAAATAAATAGATTGATCTTTAAAATATATATACACTTAAATATTTGACCAAAAATAATTTTCTTTGAAGATTATTTGAGGATATTCAATTCTTGGTATACGTTTCAGTCATTGGAAATTTTAATTTATATAACATGAATGGCTGGATTTGTTGCATTGATAGTATCCAATTATGCATTTGGGTTGAGAGAGAAAGGTAGAGGACACCTTTGCTGGTACAGTTGTATATTAGGCAAGAATGATTATAATTATATTTAAAAGGGGAAGATTCCCAACTTTCCACTAGGCCAGATTGTTATCACAAAATGTTCTTTCTTACTTCCTTGAAGAAAAACTTTAATATCTGAGTAACAATAATATTTATTGTATTACCAAGGGAAGAAACCACAACTCAAGTATAGCTGAAGCAAAGCTAAGGAGAGCCATGCCTTCACAACGTAGCCCCTAAAAAGACATAGATATTTGCATGCAAGGTTTTGAGGAGGCATGGAGTTTGGATCAGCCGTTTTCAAAAGTGAGACCATCTTAAGTACTGGCCGACTTTAAACTTGGAGCCTAGGGGTGGCCTGGCTTTGAGGAGGGAGGAGGATTCAGAGGTGGGGCAGTGCTGATTGGCTGACTGGCTTGCTTAAGTGGAAATGTTAGGAAGACTTCAAGGCTTGATTGACTGGGGCAGATTGAGGCTGGTTTTGTGGCTACTCGTTGCCAGCTGGGACAGAACCAAAGAACAATCTTTTCCTTTCTTGAAGATGAAGACTAGGTACGGCTGCTTCTCCATTTCTACATCCAATATGGTAGTGCTAGCTGCTGTGCTAGTAAAGCTCACTTTTGATTTTGCTTTTCTTCTGAAACTTAAAGCAACGAATGCAGTGAATATCGCTTGCTTTCCAACAATCTCAGAATTGTATTATATTTGCAACTCAGGCTGCTTCAAGGATTATTTTTGTATGGAGTTAAAAGGTAATATGTTTTTTATGAAAATAATGCTTTAAAAGTTCCAGAGAAAGCTGTGTTACTTTAAGGCCTATGTTTCTCAGTTGTGGGAGTGTATTATAACAAGTGCCTGCCAACATTAGTCTTGATAGATGCTGAATTATAGATCTAGAAGTTTGTTGTTTTTGCTGTCACTAAAGACACATCTAGACAGGATTTGTGTTTGAAAGTTGACCAGCAATTATTATCAACATTTTAGAAGATTTAATGATTACATTGCATGTCTTTTGTAGGACTAGATAGGCTGAATCATTTTAGTATCTGAATCATTTTACCGCAATTATTGTATCATAGCACTGTTTATACGAAGTATTTCAGTTGTTTAATATTTATTTGGAATATTTTTATTTTTCAACCAGAAATAAAGACCTATGTCTACTTACTGGAACTGTGACTAACCATTTTTCTAAATCGATCTCTCATAACATTTAATAGTTATTTTGGAGGCAGAGGGACAAAGAGCCAGGCAGGCAGAGAGAGAGCTTCCATCTACTGGTTCACTCCTGAGATGCCCACCATATTTGGGGCTGGACTGAGGTCAAAGCTGGGAGTTAAGAACTCAGGCTACATCTTTCTCATGGGTACCAGGTTCCCAAGTACTAGAGCCATCAGCTGCTGCTTGCCAGGGTGCACATTGGCAGGAAGCTGGAATTGGAAGCAGAGCTGGGACTCGAGCCAGGCACTCTGACAAGGGATGCCAGTGTTCCAAGCCACATTTGAAGCAGTGCGTCTAATGCCTGCCCTCTTTTCCCTCCAGATGGGCGTTAGCCAATGGGAAAGCTGTTCTTCCGATTTGGATAAAGCATTTTTGTGTGAAAACTTTTTAGCAGAAAAATGTAATCCCTGATTTTTTTAAAAATATAAACCCTGATTTTTGTTTTTGTTTATAAGTCAAATTTCCGACCTGCTACAGTAGTTAACAAGAGGCTAATTTAGTCTAGCATTAATATTACAGTGCTGTTCATGAAATTTTTTTCATCTAAGTAACATACATTTTTATCTTCAACATTTAAACTTTATAAATTTATGTTGAACACTTTATGAAATTTTTTTTACCTAAGTAACATACATTTTTATCCTCAACACTTAAACTTTATAAATTTATGGTGAACACTTCACTTTTCTGAGAAAAAGTTGTCTTTGATTCCTAACTAGGACTGTTGGGTTATTTTTGTGCCATCTGCTGTATAAACAGTGGATTTGAAATGTGCTTCTTTTTTGTGCATATGCAATGAAAAGTTCACTCTCTTATTGCCTAGTGATGTGATTAAAAAAAAAAAAAGCCTAGGTTAGATGATCTTTTGTAGTAAAATGAAAAAACCAAAAGTTATATGCTCTTTAGTGAAAGCCTTATTTTCTAGTCTTTGCTGATGTGTAAAGCAATATGTCATAGTTTTTAAATTGTATTTCTTTGGTTATGAGTGAAGCTGAGCTTCTGTTTACTGCTAGTCGTATGGATTTCATATCCAGTTGCCAAATTTAGCAAAGAAACATATAGGGCATCCTGTTAAATTTTAATTTGAAGTAAACAACAGACTTTCAGTTAAGTGTATACCATGCAATATTTGGAATATACTTAGTTCTGTGGAAAAAATTGTTCATCTGAAACAAATTTATTTATTTATTTTTAAAGATTTATTTTATTTATTTGAAAGACAAGAGTTACAGAGAGAGGTAGAGACAGAGAGAGAGAGAGGTCTTTCATTCGCTGGTTCACTCCCCAGATGGCCGCAATGGCTGGAGCTGTGCGGATCTGAAGCCAGGAGCCAGGAGCTTCCTCCGGGCCTCCCACGTGGGTGCAGGGGCCCAAGGGCTTGGGCCATCTTCCACCGCTCTCCCAGGCCACGGCAGAGAGCTGAACTGGAAGAGGAGTAGTCGGAACTAGAACCGGCGCCCATAAGGGACGCTGGCACCCCAGGCCAGGGCTTTATCCTGCTGCGCCACAGCGCAGGCCCCTGAAACTCAAATTTAATGGTGTATCCTTTATATTATCTCACACCCTAATCTCACTTTCTAAGAATTGTCTGCGTCAGTCTCTTATCAGATTTTCGGTTGCGTTTCATGTCTTTTTGTTACTGTTTTTGCAAGAGTCTTGGTGTACACTGATATTAATCCCTTGTCTTTTTTAGATCCTACAAACATGTCTTTCCAGTCGTTTACCTATCTTCTAAATTGCCTGCAGTGTCCTTTGTTGAGCAAGTCCTTAATCTTAATGGAGTCAGTGCTATCAAAATTTTCCCACGCTACTGGTACTTTTGAGATTTTTTTTTAAGAATTCATCACCCTGAGGTCATAAAAGTATTTCCTTTAGTTCCAAAGTTATACCTTTTACATTTAGGTTTTTAATGCATCTGTTCATTTTGTGCAAAGAGTACTGTTAGGAGATGAGGTTAGAGAGGTACTGTTGGGGGATAGATAGAATGAAGGCTGACAGGCAGTTTTCAGGACTTTGGTTTTTATGCTATGAGACCTAGGAAGCCAATGGAGGTTTTGACCAGAGGGTGCCAGAGTCTGAAATAGGCTTCAGAAGAAATTCTCTGGTGGCCGTGGAGAACCGAGTGTGTGAGGGTCTGGCAGAGACTACTGCTAACTCTTCTCCAGCATCGCATTCCTTCTTTGTCGTAGCATCAGAGCCCCTGGATGTGGCTGGGAACATGGCCGCCCACCCAGAGGCTCTCTTTTTCAGCTTCTCCTGTGTGAGTACGTTTGGATCAGTTAGATATGAACAGAAGTGAGATTCCTAACTCTTCGTATAGTGCGTCATCTGCTCAACCCACTCCCATTCTTAGGAACTGGAAAGCAGCAAAAACTGCCTTGAATGCTGAGCTAGAAGCCCTGTTGTGAGGGTAGCAGAACCACCCTCCATCAGCCTGGTTTCCTGGAGTAAAACCAGCCAGGCTTGCCCTCTTCCAAGCCACCTGCCTGTCTCTTGTTTTGAAGAAGAGAGTGAACTTTCCTGTTTCAGCTACAGTAGTTTGACATCACTTTATCACAACGGCTTAGCCTGTCTGTATATAACATCAAATGTGGTACCTAAGCTGGGGTGTTACATAATAAAAAGCTAACATACTTAGGATTGGCTAAGTGGTGGTTGACAGATGGTAGAAAACCTTTGATGGGCTGGGAAACTGGTGCCCCCTTATACGGCAGCGGAGGATTTGAGGACGCTGTCACCTCTAATAACTCGGAAGGCCATCGCTTTGTCTGCCTGGTGTGCACCGTCAGGGGGTTGGTGAGAAGGAGTCAGATGGCTGATGTGAGTTGACTATTCCATCCTGATTTAGCAAAGAACTGCACGAGGGCGTCACTTAAGGGAACAATCAGCCCGTTTGCAATTAGAGTGGAAGGGGCGTTGCTATGTAGCTTATGGTACATTACTAAGGGAGAGACTCTGGACCCGTGACCTATGGCCTGAATGGATTGAGACATCAGTTAATACATGACATTGCAGGGTTGGAAGAAGTGGCTTCTGAATGCCCAGAAGCAAGAGGTGAGCTTGTCAGGGACATCCTCTTAGATTTTCTTGGCCTGACGGTGCACACCAGTCCAGGCAAGGATCCAATGAAGGATTTGCTTCTCCACCTCAACCAGTCAGTTGAGCTGTGCAAAAAAACTACAGTTGCAAATTGACAAAGTCTGAATTCCCCACAACAACAAGGGTTTATTTTTTACTCATGACATACTGCCTGTGGCTGTGTTCCATCTCCTCTGTCACTCCCAAGACTTAGTCCGAAAGAATAGGCTTTGTTGGGGGAATGAGGGCACGTTGCCTTTTTGTGATAGAGGGAAAAGAGCTGCAGCAGAACCAGCGTTTGGAAGTGCGGTGAACCTGGTGATCTCAAGGTAGCCAACCTTAACTCAAGAGAGAGGGGGGCGGGTCTGCACAGAGGCCAGAAAAAGGGAGAGGGGAGTTGACAGCTTACTGTCGATGGCCAGACTAACTCTCTAGTTCTGGGTACCCTCACACCACGCAACTGCAGGCCAACAGCCCTCCCGAGTTTTTGACAGGATTGTGATGCTGGAGATCCAACAGGTTTGGCTTGCAAAAGCCTGACCCCCAACACAACCCTTGGTCCGTACAATTGCAGTGGTGGGAAGCAGGCTGTTAGATCTTTGCAGCCCCTTTGGAGCACATACTTCTTCCATGTGTACTTCACATATGACCAGAAAGGAGAGTGGAAAAGAAAGAATTTTCCAGAGTCAAGGCCAGGGCAGACAGTCAGACAGGGGGGTTCCTTGCAGAGAACAGAACCTAGGTTTAACCAATGGGCTTACTTTCCTGTTGGAGCAGAGATTCTTTGCAATTCCTTTCCACCAGTTTTCATCGTGGATAATTCACATATTTGTTATATATTTTTTTTCCAAGATGGAAGGCTCAGTTGCCTTCTCTTGTGTATTCCACCATTGCACACGGGTGTGGCAGTGGTGCTGGCTGGAGTGCAAAGTTACTCCTCAGTTAGTTTGTCCATCACTGGGCCAGGAAGGGGCCACGTGGATATTTATTGAAGAGCGCTGTCCGTCACCTAGACTTTGAGCTGAATTGTGTAACTGGATGGGACTGATGCATTATCCCTTTAAGAGGAACACTGTTCTGGAGTGGGAGGAAGAATGAACACCATCTCTGATATCTAGGCAGGCACATGGCCCCTACAGAGAATCTCTCAGGCTGCTTATGGGCAGCCTTTTCTAAGTTCCAGTCCGTGGGGTAAGAGAGGAAGTGATGTCAGCTACTTTTAAAGTACTTTTCTGTTCAAAAGTTGCCTGTCATATCCTTTTCCACCCCACCCCCTGCCCTGGCACGTCCAGGAATGTGGCTCCGGTGAGCCAGCTCCAATCATTGACAAGGGGAATACTTGGGGGTGGTGGGAGAAGGCAGAGGACCCTGGGTTTCTGGATGAGCTTGCAGAGTCGCCTGGACTGTGCAGGAGACAGAAGCCCCTCTTTCGTTTGAGTCACTCTCTTGTTACAGCACGTTAGCCTCTATCCTACTTAACACTGATGGTAATGACAAACATGGAAAGGTACATTTGGAATTCTTTTTTGTTTTCAGTTAAAACTTTTCATTTATATCAGGGACTGACCTCACAAAGTTCATGGAACATGTGTGTTACGAAAAAACTATGCATGGATTTGAAGTTTTGGGGTTTTTTTGCACAAACTGTGTGTATATGTATATGTGTGTGTTTAAATTAGAGTTATAGAGAAAGACAGAGGGAGAGACAGAGAAATCTGCCATCCACTGGTTCACTCCCCAAATGGCTGCAATGGCCAGAGCTGGGCTTGCCTGAAGCCAGGAGTCAGCTTCCTCTGAGTCTCTTTTATGGGTGCAGGGGTCCAAGGACCTGGACAATCCCATGCTGCTTTCCCTGGTGCATTAGCAGGGAGCCAATCAAAAGTGGGGCACCATATGGGATGCTGGCGCCACAGGTGGCGGCTTTACCTGCTGTGCCACAGCACCAGCCCCTAAATGTGTCTTTTAAATGTATTTTCCTTGAACTTTTTGAAGTAATTTGTATGTTCTTTTTATAAAAATGCATATTTCCAATTTCTCAGTTTAGGAATAAAGCAAGACATTCTTTTACTTAAGTATCACCCTTATCGTAATGATGTATTTTTATTTTCATGAATCTATGTTTTACATATTTAAATTAAAATTTTTATCCTGATATTTTTGGATAATATCCATTTTCTTTGTTGTTTTAGAATTCTTCCACTTTCAAGGTTATTGTAACATAACCTTCAGTTTTGCTGTATTTTACTTAAAATTTCGTTATTATTAGTTGTTATGAATGAATGCTGTCTGCCCAAATTCCTGTGTCGAGGCCCCAGCTCACCACGTGACAGGGATGGGGTTTGTAGGGAGTTAAGGTTCAGTGGGGCCCTGGCCACGTGGACCTGGGGCCCCTCGAGGAGAGGAAGAGGCCCCAGAGCTCCCTGTCTACCGTGGAAGGGCACAGTGAGAGGGTGACCGTCGGCAAGCCCGGAAGGGGGCCCCACCAGAACACGACTATGCTAGCACCACAATCCTGGACTTCCGGCTTCCAGTAGGTCCCTAAGGAGGTGCACAGCTTGCCTTCCAGAACCTGGGCTGAAGGCTAGCATGGGGCAGGAAGAGGGACAGCCTGGGCAGAGCCAGGAAGGAGGGAAGACCGTGCCCGTGCAGAGGAAGCTGAGGCAGTCTGCCCCAGAACCGTCCTTTGTTTCTGGGAAGTGATGCCCTTTGCTGAGCCAAGACGGCTGATAAGCAGCTGGAAGGAAGTGCGGGGAGTTTGGAACTGATTCTGTGGGACATAGGAGAGTAGGAGCCCAGGAGGACTGAGGGGCAGCCATCCAAGGGGCCTGCAGAGATGGGAGGCCACGCGTCTGCAGAGCTCCTGACCCACATGGTGGGGCTTTCTGCAGTAGTGATCTCTAGCCCAGGTGCGGGAGTGAAGAAACAGGCCGTCCTGTTGGTTTAGAGTACAATCCAGCAAGGATCGCATGCTGTTTATTCGTTCCCTTGATACATATTTATTTGTTGAGCATTTGTCTTCTAGACACCGTTCTAGAGCAAAACGTAATCAAAGTCAAGCCTTTGCCCTTGTAGCTTAATTCTAGAGGGGAGATAGACAAGAAGTGTGCACACACATACACACACACTTTCAGATGGTGAGAAAATGTTAACAATGAAGAACGATAGAACGGTGTGGCTGATATTTTAACTCGTGTGATCAGGGAAGAGACTCCCGGAGAGGAGAGGTGACCACTGAGTGAAGCCCTGACTGGGGTCTGAGCCACAGCAATGCCCATGGCCAGGTGAGGGAAGAGCAGGTGCTGGGGTGCGGGAGGGGCTGAGTGAGGAGGAGAGCCATCTAATCCTGACGGGTTTAGGGTTTTATCCAAGCGCCATGGGAAAGCCATCAGGAGGTTTGAGTCGGAGGAGTGATGTGTCTGTGGGACTTTTCCGGAGGCGCACGCTGGCCGCCTTTGGGAGACGTGATTGGCAGTGAGCTGTCCAGAGAGCTAGGACGAGGTTGTGTCTGCAGGCAGCGTGCTGGGGTTTGGATTTCCGCCTGAAGAATCCCGGCACTGCTCCTTTAAGCAGACACAGGGCTCCACAATAGGCATTCTTCTCTGTGGACCAGCGCCTGACCCCAGCCTTGGCTCGCACCGCACCCTTTCCTGTTTTTGACTCTGCTCCTCACCGGCTTCATTATTCACTCTCCTGTTCTGCCCTCACTTTGTCCGACCTGATGCACGCTGTTGTCTTCCTGACCACGACTTCCTCTCCGTCTAGGTTTGCAGGCCTTTTTGTCACACTCTGACTTCAGACTTATCTTCAGAGAGTTTACACTGGACACCCCATGTGTAAACCAGGTGATGCTGAGGGAGATGAAGGTTTGGGGTGCAGTGTTCTGCTCACTTGGGGTTGTCCTTTGATCTGCAAAGCAAGCCCAAGACACCGCCAGAGGGGAAAAAAAAAACCAGCCTCCCAGTTTGCAGTGCGGCAAAACCCTGCGTTGACCTGTGGCACGGCCTCCTGCAGCCGTGTGTCCCTGGATCACCCCAGGCTGTGATCCCCCAGCTCAGCCTGTACCTTCTTAATCCTTGGCACCTGGCTTGCTTGCTGGAGTAGCATGTGTACCCTCCACAAAGGGGTGTGCCGAGGGCACTCAGACCCAAGAGGTAGCATGGTGCACCTTCCCCAGTGTGTGTTTTACTCACTGGCCATTGTGTAACCTACGAAGCTGACATTTACACAGAAAAACTAACACAGCTCTGTTTACAGGCCATGGATTCTACCTGAGCTTCTCAACAAGATCTTTTCTTGGTTTTAAATAGGGATCAAGAAAACAAAGGAAAATAGGTATGTCATAGTTTCGCCTGTAGCATTTGTATGAAAATTTTAGGGAAAAAGCCACAAAATTTAGAAAAGTAATGTTTGCATGGGCCACTTAGGGTTAAACTTCAGTCCTTCTGTACCTTAGGAATATTTTGATAGAAAAGGTAGAACTATCTTTGTTCATTGTTGGATTTGCAATCCTGTATTTTTGTTTCAGTGTTTCCTGGATTATAACATTTTTATTCAGCATGGAATAAGAGCTAGCCATAGTTTCAAGGCTTTGAACCATCAGTGTTTTCTTTCTTTCTTTCTTTCTTTCTTTCTTTCTTTCTCTCTTCCTTTCTTTCTTTCTTTCTTTCTTTTTTTTTTTTTTTTTGACAGGCAGAGTTAGACAGTGAGACAGTGAGAGAGAGAGACAGAGAGAAAGGTCTTCCTCCCGTTGGTTCACCCCCCCCAAATGGCCGCTACGGCCGGCACACTGCGCTGATCCGAAGCCAAGAGCCAGGTGCTTCCTCCTGGTCTCACATGGGGTGCAGGGCCCAAGTACTTGGGCCATCCTCCACTGCACTCCCGGCCACAGCAGAGAGCTGGACTGGAAGAGGAGCAACCGGGACAGAACCACCCGTGCCCTGACTGGGACTAGAACCCAGGGTGCCGGCGCACAGGCGGAGGATTAGTCAAGTGAGCCACGGCGCCAGCCCATCAGGGTTTTCTGATTAAAGATAAAAACATAAGTCTTCTTTTAGTCTGGTTTAATTTTGACAGATGCCACTAAAGAAAGTGTTACTGCATTGTAAAAGGGATTTATAAGGGCAAGTGATAGCCTGGTAATTGGAGCACTACTCAAAACAGCGTTGTCCTAGGGTGCGCAATAAGATTGATGCTTTGGATTTTAAGCAATAGGATACAGCTTGCATTAACCCATGCTGTGTTTCCTCTTAGTTGAGGGTGGGTCTTGGAGTACTAAGATAAACAATGTCTGTGTCAGCCAGGACTGTTGGCTCCTAAGGGATTGATTTAGGGCCAGGGGTTTTGCATAACAATAGCACATTGTAAGAGCAATGAAGGCACCAATATGGTCCTGTTCTTGGATGGAACCTGAGCCAGATGTAGCACAGGGCCTCACATGTAACAGTCACTATTTTTTGAGTAAATGAGTGGACCATTTTTTATATAATTGTGGAAATAATATGATCTGGTGACAGGTACAGGACCACTTCAGGGTTGAATGAGGGAGCCTTTCTGGGTGCTGTCACAGTGCTGTTGTCAACAGGTAGCCGCTTTAAATGAATAGTTTTCTTAGGATTCTGCCAGCTGTCAAGTCTGTCTGAGCAGGAATGCTCCTTCTGTCTGTGAAAGGGGGACACCAACACCTGATCCGTTAGTCTAGGGAAAGTAGCTGCCCTAAGATGACATGTATAGAACGACAGACTGCAAATCCTGTGTCTCCTAATGGACTTGTATCTAGAATTTATTTGGAATTCTTACAACTCAGTTTAATAAAAAGGACAAATACCCAATTAAAAATGGGCAAAGTGGGGACAGACATTTGGTCTAGTTTTTAAGATACCAGTTAAGATGCTTGCCTGCTGCCCCGGAGGGCCTGGATTCGATACCCACCTCAGGCCCCTGATGCAGGCCCTGGGAGGCAGTGGTCGTAGCCCAAGTGATTGGATTCCTACCACCTGCCTGGGAAACTTGGATTGGTTCCCAGCTCCCAGCTCCCAACTTCAGCCTCAGCCCCAGCCTTCTTGGGTTTTGGGGAAGTGAACCAGTGAATGTGAGCTTGTTCTCCATCTCTGTCTCTCTTTCTGCCCGATTCTCTCTCTTCCTTCTCAAATGAATACATTTAAATAGATTTAAAAAAAAAAAAAAGGTCAAAGAAGGTTCTAAATGGACATTTCTCCAAAGCAGATTCACATATAGCTAACATGAAAAGATGTTCAGTGGCATTAGTCACAGGTTATAGCAAATTGAAAACACATAAGGTACCCCTTTACAGTTGCCTATAGAAAAAGATGGACTATAATAAATGTAAGAAAATGATTGGAAACACCATGGCATTCTGGACTGAATTTAGCATAAAGAGCTCCTTGGAAAACAACTTTGGAGATCTCTATGAGATAACCTAGCCATTCTATTCTTAGGTATCTACCAAAAAGAAATGAAAATATATATCTACACAAAAACCTGTACATAAATGTTCACAGTGGCATGATTCCTAATAGCCAAACAGTGGAAACAAAAGCCAAAAAAACCAAGTGTCTTATCAGCTGCTGAATGATTAGACAGGATGTGGCATAGCCTTACAGTGGAATATTATTTAGCAGTGAAAAGGAATGAAATATTGACACACGCTACAACATGGGTGAATCTCAGAACATTCTGCTGAGCAGCCAGGCACAAAAGGCCAAGTACTGTATGATTCCATCTATGCAAATTGTCCAGAATGGGCCAATCCCCAGGGACCAGAAGTTGGTTAGTGGGCTGGACGAGTGGGAGGAGGAAGATGGAAAGTAACTTCCAGCAGATAGGGAATTTCTTTTGGGGATGCTTCAGATGTTCTAAAACTGTGTGTGCTGAGGGTTGCACAACTCTGGAGATACCAAAGCCATTCTATTGGATACTCTAAAAGAATGAATTGAATTGTCTGGAATGAGAATTATACCTCAATAAGGCTGCTAAAAAAGAATCAGTGAGGTAATATGTGCAGATACCTTGAGAATTATTTTAGAAAATACTGTTATTTTTTTAGTTTGAGTGTAAGGCCTTTAAATAGTAGCAGAATGACTTAGATATTTTCCCTCACTTGTAGGCCTGCAATTTTTATGCCATGACTCAACTTTATAAGGCTGTAACTCAGCCATAGAAGATACTGAGAATATTGAAGCACAACGTGAAAACTCCTTGGTCTCCTTTTTTTTTTTTTTTTTTAGATAGGATTCTCTGAATTAGTTAATTTTAGCAATGGGTAGAATATGTAATTAGGTTTTAGAATCGTCAAATTTTAGAGCTGGAAGGATCTTCAGAAATCATGTATTCTTAGCCCTCTCACATTGTTTTGTGAGAGCTCGGAGTCCTGTGGAGGCTAAGACACCTTAGGTCACAGAATTGAGTAAATTCTAGAACTGATTCATTGTTCTCTGTGTTAACCATGCAGCCAGCTGAAGGCTTTAGGAGAACTGTTTTCTTGTTTCTCCAAGCTTCTGGCGGCCGCCTGCATTAGCTGTGGCTTCCTTCCTTCCAAGCTGGTAGTGGCTGGTCAGCTCTTTCCCTCGAGGTAACTCTCTGGTTCTAATCTTTCACCTTCCTTTTCCCCCATCAGTACCCTTGGGATTACTCTGGGTCCATAGGTGCTGTCCATCTTTTAAGGCCTGTGGGTGGGCAACCTTAATTCTATCTGCAGCCTTAACTGCCATTTGCACTTAAGGTATACATAATGTTTTATATATGTGTGAAAATTATTATATATGTATTTATGAAATGGTTACTACAGTGAAAGAAATCTCACTTTTTTGTGGGTCAAAAGCAATTGAAATCTACTCTTAGGAAAGATCTTGAATGCAATACAATAGTAACTGTAGTCCTCATGTTGTACGTTAGACCCTTAAACATCTTTATCCTACCTGTCTGCAGCTTTGAACCTTTTAAGCTATAACTCCCCATTTTATTTCAACTGCTCCTGGTAGCCACCGTCGTGTTCTTTCTTTCTGTGCATTTGACCTTCTCTTTCTAGAGTTTATATAAAAATGAGATTATGAAGTATTTTTCTGTCCCTGTCTCATTTCATGTAACACAGTGTCCTCCAGTTTCGTCCATAATGTACCAAATGGCAGCATCCCTTTTGAAGCTGAGTAATATTCCATTGTGCACACACGTGCACACACATGTATGCACACACCATAGTTTCTTTAACCATCCCTCTGTCAGCAAACACTTGGGTTGTTTCCCTAGCTTGGCTATTATGAGTAATACTGCAGCGAGCATGGGAGTGCAGGTCTCTTTAGAAGGTGAGCATTTCATTTCTTTGGGGTATAAAGCCAGCAGAGGGATGCTAAGATTTGAATGTGTTCCCCAAAGTTTGTGTGTTGGAACTTAATCCCCAAGTTCATCGGCTACTAGCATTTGGAGGTGGGGCATTTGGGAGGCATTAGGGTTGATATGTTAATAGTATTAGCAGAGGGGGCCCTCATGATGACACTGGTGGCTTTATGAGAAGAGGGAGAGAGGTTCCAGCGAGTGTATTTGCTCTGCACACCATGCACTTCTCTATCCCTAGCAGCACAAGGCCCCCTGCCAGATGTTGTTGGACTCCCAGCCTCCAGAACCATGAGCCAAAATAAATTTGTTCCTTGTAAATTACCCAGCCTCAGCTATTGTGTTATAGCAACAGGAAACACACAGAGACACTAGGGGACATGACAGTTCTGTTGTTAGTTTCTTGAGGAACCCCCATACTGTTTTCCATAGTGGTTGTACCAATAGGCATTCCACCAACAGTTTACAGGGGCCCCCTTTTCTCTACACCCCTGCCAACACCTGTGTCTTATAATTCTATTATCAAAGTGAAATTGCATTTTTAATATTAAGAAATGGGCTAATTATTACGGAACAGTGAAAAGCATGGTAGGGAGATAATATTTATTGATGTGGTGAAATGCTTATGACTCATCAAGACTTCATTTCTGTTTATTAGTTCCCTCTTGTTGCCAGTTCCATCCTTATCCAGCTTAGATTCCTCAGTTGAAATTACTCTGCTTCCAATTCCCTCAAGTCCTTGTCACCATTTTTATCTCCCGAGTTGGGCTGGATGTGCTCAACGCTGCCAGTTTTTAGACCTTAGTGATACACTCAGCATTGCTCAGCAGTCTTTCCCTCTCACTCTTCCACAGTGTACCTCTTCTACTCCAATCTCTCTGCCACCCTAGCAGCCTTCCCCAACGTCAACTGCAGTCAGCCTTTACTCTCTGTTGGCAACGTTCTTCTCTTGGCCTTGACATCACCTTTCCCGGTTTTCCTTTTCCCGTTCTAGGCGACCCTTTCCTGGTTTGTGTTGGTTCTTTCAGTTTTGCCCGACTTCTAAAAGAGGTTTAAGCCTCAAGGGTTAGTCCTTTGTTTTTCACGTTGCACTTTTGGTTTTGAATGTGACCTGTGTGCCTAAGTGTCTCCTAGTATCTCTAACTCAGCGGGTGTCATCTTCAGGGTTGCTGACATTGTGGGCTGGGTGACTTCTGGTGGAGGGTGCGGGCCGAGGGGAGGGGGCTGCCTTGTGCATTGTGGGATGTCAGCAGCATCTCTGGCCTCTACCCACTAGGTGCCAGTAGAACTCTCTGTCTGCCCCAGTTGTGATAACCAGAATATCTCCAGACAGTGAGAGAATCCTGGGGAGCAAAACCACCGCCCACTGAGGACCACTTTTGTAGTCTAACACTCTCTCCTGAGGATCACGGGGTAACGCCTCCTGGACATTTCCACCTGAACGTCTCAGGCATGCACATTTAGCATGGCCCAAATGGACTCTGTGTTTTTTTCTGCGATCGTCTGTCTTGCATGTTTCCTCACCGTAGATTATTCTGGAGATATTTCAGCTTTCCTTCAGAGTCAGCGCGGGAGCTGTCAGAGGTTGGGACCAGGAAGCGCCATGATCTCACCTAGGTCAGATCTTCTTGAAGCTGGACTATGATTTGGAAGGTTGGAGTGGAAAGGCCAGTTGGGAGGCTACTGTGGTAATCCCATCGTAGCAGCCCGGACTAGGGTGGGGACAAGGGAGCTGCTAAGCAATGATACTCTTGGTTTCATGCTTAACCACGAGTATTTCTGAGAAGAGAAAGTGGTGCCGTCCTAAAATGAAATTGCTAACTTAGTGTTCTTTTGTTTTCGATGTATTTCTAAGAACTTGTAGGAAATGGGTTTTGGTGGATCAGAGTGAGAAGAGAGTAGCCAAAGCCCAGAATGTTCCTGGGATGTTGCATGAGGGACCCAAGGGGAGGCATAAGCCAGACAGCTGATAGAGCCAGGCCAGCTTCACAGTCTTATCTGGGCCTGGCTCTCCCGCTGTAAGATAGGTACCTGTGGCAGAGTAGATAGAATCAATGGAAACGTTAAATGTTAGAAGCAAGTCATTTTGGGCCATGAGATCCTGAACTAATGCAAGGTGGCTGTTGGCTTTTGGGTGCACAAGATGGCCCTGCACCCTGCAAGACACTCAGGGTCCCTGGTTCCTCACAGAGCAGCAGTCGTGTGTTCCCTCGTTGTGACATGGAATCTCCCCCACCCCAACCCCACCATTTCCAGCCTCACTGTGAGAGTTCCTCATGCTGAGCTGCAAACCATGGAGCCCAGCTCCCTTTTCCAATTCAAAAATTGCCATTCACAATATGAAGTCAGAAAAGGCTTTGGCATGCCAGGCCCTTCTAGAAAACTTGGGTTATTGTCTCTAGTTTTGAGGACTTAGAAGGAATCCACCAGCACTTTAGCATCAGCGTTGGTTTTTATTGCTGATGCACCCTGTAAGAGTCCTCTAGTCTCATGTGTGTCTCAAAAGATTCTGGATCCTTGCATAGAGGGTGTGGATGCCTGAGCCATCTCTCATGATTGTGCAAAGCACCCATGTTCCAGCTGCTGTCCGTCCAGTCTTGTTATGTAAGAGAACTTGAATGAACCTAGTGTGGATGAAAGGGGATTCCCTGGCTGTATCTTAGCCAACGGCTTGGGGGTAGGATTGGAAGAGGGAGGTTCATGGCCAGTGTGTGAGTGTTTATGTATGCCGTGCCTTTATCGGGTCTAAATGATAGCAAGAGCTACTAAGTAATTTTTAAAAAGTAGTAGAGAATAGAGTATAATATTCATCAGATTTGTGAAGAGTTATCAAACTCACTGTTGGAGCAATGGAAAATCCACCAAGGAAAAGATTGACAGTTTTGAATATATAAAATTTAAGAATTATTCACAATGGAAAAATAACACAGTAGCCTGGGGAAAATGCTTATGTCAAGTGTAACTAAGGGTTAATACATGCAGTACCTGAAAGGTTCGCTGAACTTTAATGAGGGAAACTATATATAGTACGCAAGAGGATGGAGTATTTTAGCAGCTAATGAGTAATACAATTGGTAATAAAAATGTGGAAATATGCCCACCATCACTGGTAATCAGACAAAGGCATTTTACATCAACCTTGAGTAACCCCTTGTAGTCTAGAAGGTCCCGGAGAGTAGGATTCTGGAGCGATCTGGAGTAGTGATCTACCTAGCCACTCTCAGCCACTGCCTTTCCCGGAACTTGCTGCATGAGTTCCCATTCTTAGGTCTTTTCCTTTTCCCCTCTTTTAAAAATTTTTATTAACATAAAGAGAACAGATTTCATGCATTTCATAGGTACAATTCTAAGAGGATAACCACATTTCCCTCCCTCAATCCCCCTCTTCCTTCCTTTCTTTATTTTCTTTAATTTTTGCCAAAATATAATTTCATCCACTCTAATCATAGGCTTACTGCAGCACTAACCGTAATATTCAACAAGTAAAAACTAGGAAGACCACAGTTTCATGGGAGTGTAAACAAGGGCTGAAAACAACAATCAGATCGCAAGATGTCGCTTTCATTCCTATACATTTTTTTTTTTTTTTTGGTATCCTATGTTGAGTACCACCTATCAGAGAAGACATATCCTCCCGACCCCCTGTTGACCCTCCACCTCTTAGAGTGGCAGTCTGTCCTGGGGTTGTCCCTCCTGAGTTAGTGTTCCTGGGGCAGCATTGTGGCCATGTGTGTATAAATCAGGCCATGCACCTGACCAGATGGTTCCTGAGGAAAGGGACTGGCACACAGTAGTTGTTTGATACGTGTTGAACTAAATTAGGGAACTTGGTGACTGCTTTACTGCACTGCAGTATCTCAGGGAGATGGAATCACATAGTCGTTGGCAGTGCAGTTGTGTTTGCGAAATTATAGGGATTGGGATGTTCAATGTGATTTCAACTGCATTTGAAATGTAATAGGCAGAGAATTATTTTTTTTTAAAGATTCATAAAATCTTTTCTTTATCACAGCCTTTATGAGAAATCACTATAATTTTTTGGAAAAAAAAATCACTGGCACACTTGTCCATTCCCTTCTCCCATCAAAGACTGATAAGGCCTGTGCATCCTGTCAGGAATCAGGGTAGGGTCCCATCATGCGGGCTGTTAAGGATAACTCTATCCCTATGACCCTGAATTAGGTCCCCAAGCATTTTTTAACTTTTATTACCTCTAAATGCAGTAGCCTGAGAGATGTTTGTCATTTGTGTTTTCTCTCCTCCATGGCTTCATTTCAGAGGTGTGTGTACTTAATGTTTTGTGGTTTACAAATGCAGTCGCGTTACCAGTGCTAAGTTCGGTAGGCTTTGGTGACATCAGGTATGCGTGGTAGTGGTTTGCAGTATGGACCATCTGCCAGTGATTGACAGAGAAGTCCTTTTAGGAAGCCCTGGTCTGGCAGAGAAGACATAAAATAGGGATAAAGCCCAGCAGAAAGGCAGAGGTGAGAAACTATGTGATGCATTCGGAAGACGCTGTTTTAGAAAGGGGATCGGCCACGGTCAGCCCTGTATTTGGAGCAGAAAACTGACAATGTCGTGAAAAGGAGACATGAGAAGAATGGCTCTCACTCTTTTCTGACTTGTTTGCTTTGGTTTTGGCATGCTTCCTCATGTGACAGTTTTGTGAGCATCCCTAGGTTTTTAGGTTGCAGTGTAGATAAATCATGCTTTATACTGTGCAGAGTTCTAGCCACTCAGCTGTGTGGCCTCTCTCACGGCCCAGCTCCAGAGCACCTCTTCCGGAAGCCTGGGGAAGGCTCCCTGGCCAGAGGAATGAGCTCATCTGGAAGCCAATGCAGTGTTTCTCTCCTCTGTATTTGCCCACGTAGACTTGGTATCAGAGTCCATCTGTAGGGTTAGGGAGAAAAAGGCATTGCGGATGAGGCTTTTTTGATTTTTAATATGTGTATGAAGTGCCGGGCAGTTTCCTTAAAAGGTAGACTGTGACTCAGCAGATACACAGTGCTGCTTGTGCCCAGGTGATGCCAACACTTGGTCTGTGGACCAGTGTTTAATTATCAAGGGTGAGATACGAGTGACTAGATGTTCGTGTTGTTATCTGAAGTGGGGAACACAGAAGAAGAAAAAGATGGGGGAGAATCTGGGAAACAGAGGGAGGGTTTTTTGGGAGATTAGGTACAAAATGGTAGACTGATGGAAATGTTGCTATTGTGCTCAAGAGAAAAATCAGGCCTAGGGATACACATTTTGGAATCAGCATTCCATTGCTTATAGCAAAGGCCACAAGAGTGAATGACATTTCACACAAGAGAGAGAGAAGTGTTTATTCACATTTGCTAGAATGTTAATGTTGCATGTAAGTGGATGGGTAGCCCTCCTACTGTGCGCACTCCCTAGGTGTAACCAGCATTGGGGAGGAAAGTGGATGGGTAGCCCTCCCAGTGTGCGTACTCCCTAGGTGTAAACTAAGGAGCAGGAATGTCTTCTTTGCCCAGCGGACTTCTTCCTTGGTAATTGCCTGTATAAGGCTAAATATTCCAAAGACTTAGGTTAAAGGGTATTAAAATGCCTTTTCTGGTGAAAATAATCTCACATAAGCAAAAACGTATTGGATGTGCATCTCCAAAATACCAGGCATTCTTCCAAGCCCTGGGATTAAAATAGTAGCGAACACCAGGCATCCCGGACACAGTGGAGCTTGAGGGAGAGGTTGACAAAGTGCTTACAAGACAGCATGACAAATGCTGTGACTAGAAAGTAGAGTGTGATGCGAGAGCATCCGTGCCAGGATCACATGACTCAGTGTAAAGGGGTGGGCTGCCCATCCTGGGGAAGGGGCACTGAAGCGGAGACCCAAAGGCTGAGTGGAGGTGACCTACAAGAGGAGGAAGCAGGGCCAGTGCTGTGGTGTCGCGGGTAAAGCCACTACCCGCAACGCCGGCATCCCATATGGGCGCTAGCTCTGTCCCGGCTGCTCCACTTCTGATCCAGCTCTCTGCTGATGGCCTGGGAAAGCAGCAGAAGACGGCCCAAGTAGTCTCCTACTACCTGGGGGACCCAGAAGAAGCTCCTGGCTCCTGGCTTTGCATTGGCCCAACTCTGCCCATTGTGGCCATTTGGGGAGTGAACCAGCAGATGAAAGATCCATCCCTCCCCCAGCCCCGCCCCACAACTCTGCCTTTCAACTAAATAAATCTTAAAAAAAAAAAGGAGAGGAAGAGGTGGGCATGACAGCAGTGACTTGGAGGGGGGAAGGCTGCAGCTTCAAGGTGATTGCCCCTTGGAGTGTGGGAGCTGGGAATAGTTAGAAATGAGCTTGAAGTGATGAACGGAACCCAAAGCCAGGCCCCCTCCTCTTGAACTTGGTAGAAGATGGGAAGGGAGAAAATGATATATTATCCCGAGGAAAAGCCATGATTCTGCCATGGTGTAGTTCAGACAGTGGGCTTACGTGTGCAGTTCTTCAAGACTTTTCTGGGTTGGCCTCGTCATGAGAGGGCTCAGTGACACTGTCTCTGTAGGGAGCGTGTTTGGGGCTTCTAAAGCTGTCTTACAACTTTCAAAAACAAATTTCACTCTTGGAGACTGCTTGGGTAAGCACACAACACTGATGTTTTTTGTTATTTGTGCTAAAATTGTGATTTCTGCGGTGTTTATATGGCTACAGTGATTTTCTACCCTCTGATACGAATACTAAGGTATCATTCATTCCATAGATCTTGCTGAAATGTTTTCTGTTATTAATCAGATTTAGAAAATAGGTGAAATATAAAAGCCTTTGTATAAATTATCCAGTTTTTCAAGTGTTTGTTTTACAGGATTTCCTTTGTAAACTGTATTGTGGTATAGTGTTACGTACCATGAACATATGAAAAATGAAACTGACCTGAAATTATTATAAACAGAAAGCGATGGGTATAGTTTCACCATGGAAGTCAAATGTAATAAAGAAGCTAAAAAATGAAAGGCTAAATAATGCCTAGCTTTAAAACTAATAACCCTGAGCCCTTCATCATCATCATCATCTTTATTACTAGCTATTGTTATCAGGTGCTCAGGAAACCGTTGTGTAGCCGCTCCACCTGCAAAATAGATCTACATGAGCTCCATTTTGTTTAAAGCACGAACCTGGGCTGAGACTCTGAAATTCGTGTCTCCAACATACAAAGTGAATTTCCTCCGCAGCCTGTCTCAGTGCACAGTATCTTGCTTTTCTCATCGGTAGAATGCTTTCAGCTCGCAAGTAGTAGAAAACCGAAATGAAAATGGCTTATGTAGTAAGGGCATTTTATCATCTCATAGAACTAGAAGTCCGGGGGGCCGGCGCTGTGGCTCACTTGGTTAATCCTCTGCCTGTGCCGCTTGTATCCCATATGGGCGCTGGGTTCTAGTCCTGGCTGCTCCTCTTCCAGTCCAGCTCTCTGCTGTGGCCCGGGAAGGCAGTGGAGGATGGCCCAAGTGCTTGGGCCCCTGCACCCACATGGGAGACCAGGAGGAAGCACCTGGCTCCTGGCTTTGGATCAGCGCAGCGCCGGCCACAGCGCCGTTTGGGGGGGTGAACCAACGGAAGGAATACCTTTCTCTCTGTCTCTCTCACTGTCTAGCTCTATCTGTCAAATGGAAAAAAAAAAAAAAAAAAAAAAACCAAAACAAAACAACTGGAAGTCTGGAAGAAAGAGGACTGCCCTTGGTCCACTTAGTGGCTAACCACCGCCTCAGTCTGCTTCCTCGGCTTTCCGCTCTGCTGTCCGGCTCCGCTTCGCTCGTGTCCTCTTACTTCTTCCCTCGCAGCCTCAAGACTGCAGCTCTAGGAACGATGTCTTCACATCAAAGAGCCCAAGACTGTAAGGATAGAGGCTGCTTCTCGCTTGTCTTTCTGAAGCGTGAGGACAGCTTTCTTCTAGAGGTCTCTAGAAGACCTCATTAGCCAACATTGCATCCCGTATCCATTTCTCAGAGGCAAGAAGTACAGGTGCCCTGTGTTTGGCGTATGTGTCTCAAGATCCATGGTTCTCCACCTTCCACATGGTGCATGGAATTAAAATTCCATTATCTAGGAGGAAGGAAAGAGTGGGTAGGCACGCTCCGTTGTCTGCCATTCCTTCTAAGGCCAGTTCCTCTGGCTGGGTTCTCTCTCCCTTTTTACCTCTTGGGGGACCTTGGTAATCATTTCTGCTTGTCTTTATTTCCATTCTCTGTTTTTACTCTTTCTCTTCAAGCCCAGTGAAAAAAGTCTACACTCGAGTCCATCTTTTCCCTCCCATGCCTGAGCCTCCTGCAAAGTGGATTCTTCTCCACACATTGTGGACTTGAAATCTTTCATAGCTGCAGATTTCCCTCTGAGCACTGCTCTCTGTAGTTATATCCCGCAAGTCTTTGGTGTGTTGTGCTTTAGTTTTCATTCATCTCAGTGTTTTTTCTAATTTTCAGAATGATTTCTTCTTTGACACATTGATAATTTAGTAGTGTGCTGGTTCCCTGCATTTGTGAGTTTTTCCAATATTCCTTCTGTTACTCTCTTTTTTTGAAGACTTATTTATTTACTTATTTGAAAGGCACAGTTGAGAGAGAGTGCGAGCGAGCGCGCTCTTCCATCTGCTGGTTCACTCCCCAAGTGGCTGCAATGGCGTGGGCTGGACCAGGATGAATTCAGGAGCCAAGACCTTCATCCAGGTCTCCCATTTGTGTGGCAGGGGCCAGTACTTGAACTGTCTTCCCGGGTACAGTAGAGGAAGTTGGATAGGAAGTAGAGCAGCTGGGACACTAACCAGCACTAGTAGGGGATGCCAGTGTCAGCTGGCAGCTTAACCCACTGTGCCACAAGGTCAGCATTGTTTTCAGAGAACATTCTTTGCACAAGTTTAATCCTTTTATTTTATGAGGGGCTGTTTGTAGCCTAGCATATGGTCTATTTTAGAAGTGTTTCACATGGGCATATTTTAGAACTATTTCACGTTGTGGCATAGTAAAGCTGCCGCCTGTGACACCAGTGTCCCACATGGGCACCAGTTTGAGTCCTGGCTATTCTACTTCTGATTCAGCTTCCTGCTAATGGCCTGGGAAAATCAGTGGAAGATGTCCCAAAAACTCCTGGCTGCTGGCTTTGGCCTGGCTCAGCCATGGCTGTTGTGGCCATCAGAGGGATGAAGCAGCAGATAGAAGATCCCTCTGTCTCTCCCTCTCTCTATTACTTTGCCTTTCAAATAAATAAATAAATAAATGTGTTTTTTTTTTAAAAAGTGTTTCACATACAATTAGGAAGAATGTGTATTATGTTGTTGTTGAGTGGAGACTTGTATAGATGTTGTAAGTCTAGTTAACTTTTGGTGTTCAAATCTTCTGGGTTCTTGCTGATTTTCTGTCTGGTTTATCTATTTTGTATTAAAAGTGATCTCGATGTCTCCAAATATCATTTTTAATTACATATTAATCCAATCAACTCATTTTTTCCCCATCTGTTGTCAGTTGCATATGTGTTTCTAATGGTGATGGCTGCTTGTTGGATTGACCTTTTCGTGATCTTGAAGTGTCTGTCTTTATTCATGATAGCATTTTTGTCCTGAGGTCTGTGTGGTCTGATTCTGTTATGGTTGCAGTTGTGTAGTGTTAGTTTTTACTTTCAACCTGTTCGTGTCATTAAATCTGAAGTGTTTCTTTTGTAGACTCTATGAGTGAATCTTGTGATTTTCTTTTTTCAAAAATATGACCTATTAGTCTTTTTCGATGAGTGGATCATTTAATATAATCCCACTTATTGTAATTACTGTTAGGATTGGGTTTATGGCTGCCATTTTGCCTTTTGTTTTCTGTAGGTATCATGCATCTTCAGTGCTTCCTTTCTTGTCTTCTTTAGAAATAAGTGAGTATCCTCAGTGTGACATTTTAATTGTGTATTTTGGATTATTTTCTTAGCGGTTACTCTGTGGTTTACCATACTTATGCAATTCTTAACTTCTAAGAATCTGCTTCCGACTTAGACTTACTTTCAGCCAAAGAGACTTTCCTACCCTGTAGCTTCCTTCCCCTCCCCATTTTTGCGCTATTACTGTTATACACATGATTCATATGCATGTTCAAAACCGAACAACACGTTGTTATTCTTCTTATTTCATATAATCTTTCATCTTTTTTAACGGAGCTCAGAGAAGAAAGGAGAGCAAGTACATGTTCAGAGTTAATTACATTGACCTTTCTCTTCTCCTCTTTATGTGTTCTTGTGGGCTCGAGCTGGCTCTGCTGGCATCTCCTTACTTCGACAGAACTTCATTCTACATGGATCTTCCATGCTGTTGCAAAATACGTGGTAATGAATATTGTTAGCCCAACAATACCATGATATGAATATTGTTTTGTAGGGTTGCTCTGTAATCGGTTGGAAGAGCAGAGAAGTAGGCAGTCGGAGTGTCATTTATCACTGTGTACACACTGACCTCTGCCTGCACTTTGCTTTTGTGGCTTTGAAGCACTGTTTAGTGTTAGTGGCTTGCAGCCTAAAGAACACCCTCTGGTGTATTTTATAAAGCAGATTTTCTAGCAACAGATTATCTCAGCTTTTGTTTTTCTGGGAATGTCTTGATTTCACCTTCATTTTAAAAAAGAATTGTTTTATTTATTTATTGTATCTATTTATTTATTTATCGTATTTATTGAAAAGCAGAGAGAGATGGAGAGATCTCTGCCATCCATGTTCACTCCTGAGATACTGCAACAGCCAGGCCAGGGCCAGGCGAAAGCTGGGAGCCAGGAACTCAGTTTGGGCCTTGCGTGTGGGTGACAGGGGCCCGAGAACCTGAGCTGTCGCCTGCAGCTTCCTAGAGTCCGCATTAGCTGGAAGCCGGGATCAGGAGTCGGAGCCAGGGACTGAACACAGGTACACCAATTTGGGACACAGACATCCTAACTGCTAGGCAAATGCCTACCCCTAAAATATGTATGTTTTGTATACCAGTAAATACCAGCCTCTCTTAGTGGCTCTTATGACTAGAGCTGTCTCCTGAGATTTTATTTCATGTAGCAATCGTTTAGGACACTCTTCTCTGTCTCAGACTCCCTAATAGAAAAGAGAGCACAAAGAGGAGTAAGATGCACCCCTGTTGTCACAGCCAAGGGTCAGGCTTCTGGGGTTATGTAGGGTCAGGCTTCTTGGGTTATGTGGTGTCGTTCCGGCGTAAGAATCTAGAGTTCTGTTCTTTTATAAGCGGTAACCTTAACGATTTTCATTCATGCTTCCTAGAATCAAAGCCTTGTGTCCCCTCTGCTCCTATCAGGAGCAGCTTCCTTCGGGTGGAGCTCCTTGCCCATCCTAGCCCCTTACCTGGCGTGTTAGAGTTCTTCAGAGAAAGCAGACTAGTCAGAGGACTCGCTCCCTCCCTCCCTCGCTCGCTCAAGTTTATTTAAGGAATTGGCTCAAGTGGTTGTTGGAGCTGACAACCCAAAATGTGTAGGACAGGCCAGCAAGCTGGATATTCAGGTAGGAGTTGGTATTGCGGCTGCAAGTCCAACATTTGCAAGGCAGCCTGGAAACCGAGGCACGGTTTTTATGTTACGTCTCAAGGCAGAGTTGCCTCATCTTCTGGAACCTGGCGATTTCTCTTAAGATCCATCACCTGATTGGGTAAGATCTGCCACATTATGGAGAGTAATCGGCTCTGTTTAAAGTCAGCTAGCAACATCTGGCCAGGTTGACATAGAAAATTAATCGTCACATCCTAGCTAACTATTTATTGTCAAAATTGGGATTGTTTTTAGAATAAGGAGTAACAATTTATAATATTACAATTATACATTATAAAGTAGAATTATGTATAGTTTGTTGTCTGATATATTGCTCTTATTATATTGGTGAACTATGAAATGATCCTATTAAGTTTTCTTAAAGATAATTTTATTCTAAAATATATTAGCATTTATCTATGTTCATTGAAGCAGAACAAAAAGTGTCCTCTGTTAAGTTTCTCAGCATTTTTAAGAAAAAACAGAATTCTCAGTAAAAGTTCACATATATTACTTAGTTTCTTAGCCATGATTTGTATGTAATATACTGAGAACCTGTTTTTTTTGAAAAGCAATGTATTTTTAAACATGGTTTATTATTTTGAGTTGGTTCATCAAGCTGTAGTCTTATTCTTTTTAAAAAATAATTATTTTATTTGAAAGGTAGAAAGTTACAGAAGGAAAGAGAGGCAGAGACAAAGAGAGAGATCTTCCATCTGCTGGTTCACTCCCCAAATGGCCACAACAGCCACAGTTGGGCCAATCCAAAGCCAGGAGCCAGGAGCTTCTTCCTGGTCTCCCTGGGTACAGGTGTCCTAAGTCTTGGGCCATCCTCCACCACTTTCCCAGGTGCATTAGCAGGGAGTTGGATCAGAAGAGCAGCTGGGTCTAGAACTGGCACCCACATGAGATGTCAGTGCTGCAGGCAGTGGCTTTACCTGCCATGCCACAGCGCTGGCTACTTTTTTTTTTTTTTTTTTTTTTTAGATTTATTTATTGTATTTGAAAGGCAGAGTTACAGAGAGACAGAAAGAAGCAAAGACAGAGAGAAGTAGCTGCATTTTATGGCTGCTAAATTTGAAATTGTTGTTTTCTTCAATAGTCATTATTTTCTGTAAATCATAATTTTTAAATTTGTTAATAAAATCTATCCACAGGTACTGAAGTACTGGTTAAGTATAAGGGAAACCTACTAAATAGAAGTTATTCTAAACTGACATTTTAATAGTTTAATGTGTACATATTCTAGCATATATATTTTACAAGTACTATCTGTTTTTATTTAGATTACCATTATTCACCAAAAAAATGTTTAATGGAAGCCTCCTTCTTTTTTTTTTTTTAAGATTTATTTATTTTGGGGCCAGTGCTATGGCATGGCGCATTAATGCCCTGGCTTGAAGTGCCGGCAACCCATATGTTTGCCGGTTCTAGTCTCAGCTGCTCTACTTCTGATCTAGCTCTCTGCTGTGGCTGGGAAAGCAATAGAAGATGGCCCAAGGACTCCCTGCACCCGCATGGGAGACCCAGAAGAAGATCCTGGCTCCTGGCTTTGGATTGGCGCAGCTCCGGCTGTTGCAGTCAATTGGAGAGTGAACCATCAGATGAAAGACCTCTCTCTCTCTTCCTCTCCTCTCTCTGTATAACTCTAACTTTCAAGTAAATAAATAAATCTTTTTAAAAAAGAGAAGGAGAGGCAGAGAGAGACAGAGACAGAGAGAAAGAGAGAGAGAGAGAGAGAGGTTTTCCATCTGCTGATTCACTCCCCAATTGGCCGCAATGGCTGGATTTGCGCCAGTCCAAAGCCAGGAGCCAGGTGCTTCTTCCAGGTATCCCATGGGGGTGCAGGGGCCCAAGGACTTGGGCCATCTTCTACTGCTTTCCCAGGCCATAGCGTAGAGCTGGATTGGAACTAGAGCAGCTGGGTCTCAAACCAGGATCCATATGGGATGCTGGCACTGCAGGCAGCAGCTTTACCCACTATGCCACAGTGCTGGCCCCTCAACAAAATTTTTATGAGACAAAGCTTGTAAAATGAGTGTACCTGGTATAGAAGTCTTTTGAACATTTAAGGAATTTAGCTGCTGCTAAATTGTAGATATTTTCAGGTTCCTGGTCCATAATATAAACTTATCTAAGTAAAAAGGTAGGTTCTAAATAAAAATTAAACCTTGAACTAAAGATTTCTGCATTAGCCAGTTTGAGCTGCTATAAGAAAATGGCCATAGACCAGGAGACTTCAACAACAAACATTTAATTCTTGCAGCTCTACAGGCCAGGAGTCCCACGCTCAAGGTGCTGGTAGATTCCCTGTCTGAGGGGTCTGCTTCCTGCTTTGAGACCTGTCTTGGTTTCCTTGCTGTCTTCACATGACTGCCCTTTATGCACTGGGACCGAGAGCAATCTTTTCTTAAAGGCATTAATCCCATCATGAGGGGCCCATCCGCAGGACCTCTCAGGACCTACCCTGTGTACCATCACACTGGGGAGTAGGACTTAAGTAGAGGAATTAGGGGAGGGGCAGCAGGTGTTTAGCCTAGGTGGTTAAGGTACTCACTTCCCACACCAGAGCACTGGGGCTCTATTCCATACTCTGGCTCCTCACTCCAGCTTCCGGCTACTGCAGACTGTGGGAGGCAGTACCGAGTTCCTGCCACTCACAGGGGAGACCCGGATTGCATTCCAGCTCTGGCTCCCACCACAGCCTGGCCTGGCCCAGACCAGCCATTGCAGGCATTTGGGGCAGTAAAACAGTGACTGGGAGCTGACCTCAGCCCTCAGCCCTTGGCCCTCCCCCTTTCTTTTTCTATCTCTGCACCTCAAATAAAAAAAAATATTCGAGAGAACTGGGAGGCAGGGGGGCAGTGCACACAAACGTTTACTCCATAGCTATTACCAATAGCTTTGGGACAAATGAAACTGAGAATTAGGTTGGGTTGAAAATCATCAGCACTGTTGATTTTATGAAGTAGGTCTTAAAAATCTCAAAGAATTTTAAGACAGGTAACCAAAACAGAAAGCATACAGTACCATACTGAAGTATCTTTTTAAATTCAACTTCAGCTTTGTCATAAAAATATTTTAGCTCAGTTTCTTTAAGAGCATGTGTGTTTAAATATTTATAGGACATGATCGGTAGACTATTGTAGCTTTTGTGGGTATAACTGAATTTACTTCATTTTGATGAGTAGTTATACAGTTTATATTGGCACCTTTCTGAACTAGATTAAGGGGTCTCCAAAGAGTTCATGCAAATGTGCATTACCTTTTAATTCTCTTTTCAATGAACTTTTGAATTACTCATGTATGTGACCTGCAACCAAGCCCAAATGTATTTCCATTTTTTTCCCCATCAGTATGAGCACTGTTTTACCATGTGTTATGCTGTACCAAAGTTTTTGGTTGCATTATTACTGTAAAAACAAACAGAGTTGATTCTCCTTGTTCCCAGATTTTAACAGACACATAAAAATTGTACGCAGTTGTAGAGTGCCACATAATGCTTTGCTACATGTGTAGATATTGTGTGATGTCCAATCAGGGTTTAGCTGGCTCTTCAAACAGTTAACATTTCTTTAGTGTGAAAGCGTTCGAAACCCTATCTTCCAATCTTTTTGGTAGAGAAATATACAGCAGTGTCTGTAGTCACCCTACTGTGCAAGGAAACTGAAGAACTTCTGGCTTCTACCCATCCATGGCCAAGCACCCTTTGGTTAACTTTCCCCTCCCACCCGGCTTCTGTGGAATTGTCTGCTCCCTGAAATACATTTGGAACCCCGGAGTCAAAACTCATGGCACTTTTGTGGTAATTCTGCAGAGTGCGTGGCTACAGATGGTGCAGAGTGGTGGAAAAGTTGGTATTGCTCAACCCACGTGTGCCTCGTGGAGGTGGAATCGAAGGGTGACACTCTGCCTTCTGTCAGCTCCCATGCTGAAAATGAGCATCTTCTCTGTGTCTCGGTGTTTTTAATTCTGTGCTTGTTGTTGGTGATTTCACTGTTGGAAAGACCACCACGTGTAGAGCGTGCAGTGATCCCACATGCAACAGGGCTGTCATGTGCCTTTCAGAGACCCATCCGTGGGTTAGACTGGAGATAGAGCGATGTGGGCTGTGAGCCCATCTTAGCGCATCCACTGTATATATGAAGGTACCTTGAAACGGAAACACACGCAAAAGAATGTCCTGTTTGATCGCTTGATGGAAATGTGTCCAGCAGCTCCCAGGAACCTAACCCCGTATTTCCCATACAGGCAGTAGAACGGCATTGGCTAATTCAGAGTTTGTGATGGTTTCATAGAACCTAACCCACTGTGAATAATGAGAATTACTGTACTTTCATATTTATTGTTGAATTTGCTCAGTGAATTTTAGTGGTAATGACAGCAGTTTCAGGTGTTTTGCGTTTTACAGTGTGAACTTCCAGAAGCTCCACTTTGATTTCACGAATTAGATAAAGTCATAAAGCCCTCACTGGAAGTAACAGATGGTTCTATTTTGAGGCATGTGCTGATACTGAAGGAGAGCTGGCATCATTTACCTGTGAATTTCTTCTGCTCCTAGGGCCAACAAAGCAATCGCTATCCCTTTCCTTTGTACTTTGAGTGAGATTTAAAAAGTCACTTGATCTAGATGAAAATTCATGCTTTGTAGACAACCATGTAAAACCCCTTCTCATCTGCTTTTGTTAAGTTAATGTCTTCAAGCTAGTCCCAAGCAGGGGCAGCAGCCTTAGGCATTCCCTGGCTTCCAGCCTAGCCTCCAGTCCGAGGCCACTTCCTTTTTGTACGTCCGTGGGTACTGTCTTTGGGTGTGAGGTTCAGTTACATGGCACACTGAGGTGGGTTAACACTTGCTGATGACTGGCTTCATGGTACATGTGTCTTACCCACGGTTCAATGGGATCGCAATAGAGCATGGAAGTCAGCTACCCAGCTTATTTTAATGCTCCCATTAAAAAACTTCGGGGAAAATGTAAAATCCAGGACAAATGGTAGATTGGGTGGACCCTGGGAAGTGGGCAGGAATTGGGCCTTTCTCAGGCAAACTGACACACACGATGCCTTAGCAGACATGTGTGCTTTCAGACATATCCTGACTGCAAACTCTTTTTTTTTTTTTTTTTTTTTTTTTGGACAGGCAAAGTTAGTGAGGGAGAGACAGAGAGAAAGGTCTTCCTTTTACCGTTGGTTCACCCTCCAATGGCCGCTGTGCTGATCCGAAGGCAGGAGCCAGGTGCTTATCCTGGTCTCCCATGGGATGCAGGGCCCAAGAACTTGGGCCATCCTCCACTGCACTGCCTGGCCACAGCAGAGAGCTGGCCTGGAAGAGGGGCAACGGGGACAGAATCCAGCGCCCCGACCGGGACTAGAACCCGGTGTGCTGGCGCCGCAAGACGGAGGATTAGCCTATTGAGCCATGGCGCCGGCATCTGGGTATAATTATAATACTACTTTTTGTTCTATTGCAGAATTCATCAAAAAGATTCATCCTGTGCCTTATGACTCTGCAGGAACCTTGGGAAAGAGGTAAGTGACAAGCATTTTGGGGACATTTCTGAAGCATTAGTTTGATCTCAAAGGTTCCTAGGAGAGTATGTGATGGGAATATACTTCAGTGATTCACCACTTTTTCTCTTCAATAAACCATTAGTAGAAACAACATGTTTACATGAATCTTCATGTAACATTTCCCTAATACCCATGTTATTATATTTTCCAGGGAATATTTTTAAAAGATTTATTTATTTACTTGAAAGGTAGAGTTACAGAGAGACAGAGGGAGAAATAGAGAGGTCTTCCATCCGCTCATTCACTCCCCGAATGGCTACAACAGCTGGAGCTGCACCAATCCGAAACCAGGAGCCAGGAGCTCCATCTGGGTCTCCTATGTGGGTGGCAGTAGCCCAGGCACTTGGGCCATCCTCTGCTGCTTTCCCAGGGACATTAACAGGGAGCTGGATTGGAAGTAGAGCAGCCAGGACTCAAACTGGCACCCACATGGGATGTTGGCACCACAGACAGCTGCTTTACCTGTAATGCCTCAGTGCTAGCCCCTTTCTAGGGAATTTTAGGTTTATTTTCTGTCATAGTTACAATAAGGACATTGATAATAAGATATAGGAGCATGGCATACACCAAAACTTACGGCATTTAAAAATGTCATTAGGAGTCGGCATTGCGGTATAGTAGGTAAAGCCTCCGCCTGTGACACAGGCATCCCATAAGGGCACCAGTTTGTGTCCCAGCTACTCCACTTCCAATGCAGCTCTCTGCTAATGGCCTGAGAAAGCAGTAGAAGATGGCCCAAGTGCTTGGGCCCCGGCACCCACGTGGGAGACCCGGAAGAAACTCCTGGCTCCAGGCTTCCAATCAGCTCAGCTCTGGCCATTGCGGTCACTTGGGGAATGAACCAGTGGATGGAAAATCTTTCTGTCTCTCCCTTCTCTGTAACTCTGCCTCTCAAATAAATATATAAGTCTTAGAATAATAAAGTAAAAAAAATAAAAAGTCATTAAATGCCAGGAGATAAACTGGATTGTACTTAGAAAAAAAAAGACACTAGAGAACAAGTGAAATTTAAAGAAACTCTGTAGTTAACAGTCACATATTGCTTCTGATTTCTTAGCTGTGACAAATGCGCTCTGGTTATGTAAGATGTTAATTTTAGGGAGATCTGGGTGGAGTATATAGAAAGTCTGTACTATCTTTGTAAGTATTTTGTAAATCTAAAGTTACTACAAAATAAAAGCTTATTTAAAGCAAACAAAAGCCAATTTATTGATTTGAAAATTATGGTTTAGAAGTAGCTTCCTTATGCACTGGTTTGAAAAATAATATCAAAATTATTAATTACCTATAAAAAGTGAGATTACATGAAATCGAAGTGCCGGGAAATGCGTGACTCGAGGTTTGTTTTCTGTTCGGAGCGTGGGACTCCGTTTTCTGAACACTGGCACAGCATTTCCACTTTTATTCTTTTAAGGTACTTGGCGTTCTTCGGTTGTTTTGTGTCCCGCTTTCTAATACTGTAGGCAGTGGCTTTAAATGGTCCCAGATACACGGCTTTCTTTAGTGCTGTTTAGAAACAGAAAGGCCAGTGATATGACCAAGTTTTTTGGAGTCGAGAGCCTGTCGGTGTCGTTTTGTTCAGTTGTACCTACTTGAGATTCAAGGTCAAGCACGAGACACAACCGACCTATTGTTAGTGAGTAGGAGTAAAAAAGAGTGTAACTCTTCGGTAGCCAGTTCTGAAACTGAGCTAAAATAATACAGAATGGATCGCTGTCAGATAATGGAAATTCTCAGTTTCTGAAATGGACTGTAGCATGAGAATCTTCTGTCTCCATAAATATTGAAAGACTCTAAGATGGGAACTCTGTAGTTTGGTGAAACTGTTATGTAACCTTTCATTAATAAAATAGCCAGGCTGGTCTTATGAGTGGTTTCCCGCTCCTCTTGCCAACTTTAATGACTCTAGTCCAGTCTCCTAAGGAGGAATGCAGTATGTTCCACGGAGAGGAGATGGACATTTCAGACAACTCTTGCAGGACAATGGTCAGGCTTGGAGATTTCCATTTTGCTCCCTAGTTTTTACTTGGAATCAGTGTTATCAATCTCACATTAACAGGTGTTACATCCTTGACTCTTAGTTGTGTAACATGGTTGCACTAACCTTGGGAGGGGAGTTTAGAGAAAGGAAGGACTTTAGTTTTTAGGCCAAGTTTACATTCCATTGATCCTATATTGGTTTGCTCAGAAAAACAACCAAAGTAAACCTTTTATTATTCTGTTCTTAAATGGCATTAAAAGTGTCATTTTTAGGACATGGTTACCATTCAGCTTGTGTTGTTCTGTGGTCATCAGGGTAGATGAAAATAGCTAATACCATATCTAGCACTCACTACGTGCCAGGCACTTTACCCGCTTATCTCATTTTGTCTTCATAAACACTTGTGAGGTAGGTGGCACTCTCTTTACAGGTGAGGTGGGCGCAGTAGCAGGCATCTCCAGGCTCACCCTGCAACTGGGGCCGAAAGAGCAGGTGCCCACTGTTTGCAGTACTTAGGTATAGGTTCATGATGTTAGCAGCTTCCAGGAAATGCTGGCACGTTCCCAGGGACACACAGTCAACAACTTTTCTGGGTAAGAGTTTGCGACGGCACTGTGCGGCCGAGAGCAGATTCCTCAGGGGTGACCAGCCTTTCTCTGGCTTAGGCTGCAGGGATTCTCTGTCGAACACTCACTCATTGTGTGCTTCATTGATCATCTGCCAAGAATTTTTGGCAGCTCTGGGGAACAAGCTCTCGGTCAGTGTTAGACAACTAGAAGTTCTTAGCTGATGCGAGAGCTTGGATCCAAGACCTAGGACACCTGCCAAGGACCACGTCGCAGTGCAGCTGACAGGTGCAGTGGGGCTCTGCAGCCTGGGGCCATGGGTCAGGAGCCAGAAAGAGAGCAGGCGTGTGACTCTGGAAGGCGGTTTTTGAAGAAGTGTATGGTGGTTGGCTGTGGCCTCGTAGTTCGTAGATATGCTAATCCCAGCTGCTTTGTGAAGAGGAGTCTTAGAAATACCTAGTCTCCTCTCCAACCTCCTCTTCTTCATGGTCTCCACAAGTTAGCATCCTGAGGGTTCACTCCTTGGCCTTTTGTGTTTATCCTATGAATTCTGTGACCCCTTGCTTAATTGCCATCTTTCCTACAAAATTCATTTCTTTCCCTGGATCTCACCCATGAGCCCAGACTCATATCTTGTGTCATCTCAACATCTCCATGTGAAAGTCTTACATCTCAACTTGAAATACAGCTCTAGAGCTTCTCCCAAAAGGCTGTCCCTGCCTCCTCCTTCATCTCCATAACTGGTCTACTCAGCTACTCAGGCTGAAACCTACAAGTCATCGTCCACCTTTCTTGAATACCTCACTTCCAGTCCATCAGTAAGGCTTATATGTCTTCCTTGCAGAATGTATCCCAAGTCACCCCTAATAGAAGTCACATCATCAGTCACCTAGGTGATAGTCTTCCAACTGTCCATCCTTGTCTCCTCTCTGTTCCTCTCCAATCAGGTCTGCATGTAGGGGCATAGGTATTTTTTTTAAAGATTTATTTATTTATTTGAAAGTCAGAGTTACACAGAGAGAGGAGAGGCAGAGAGAGAGAGAGAGAGAGAGAGAGAGAGGTCTTCCATCTGCTGGTTCACTCCCCAGATGGCTGCAATGGCCGGAGCTACGCCAATCCAAAACCAGGAGCCATGAACTTCTTCCTGGTCCCCCACAAGGGTACAGGGTCCCAAGGACTTGTGCCATCTTCTACTGTTTTCCCAGGCCATAGCAGAGAGCTGGATTGGAAATGGAGCAGCCGGGACTCGAACCGGCGCCCACATGGGATGCCGGCACTCAGGCCAGGGTGTTAACCCGCTGTGCCACAGCGCCAGCCCCAAGGGCGTATGTATTTTTAATTTAATTTATTCATTTGAGAGAGAGCAAGAGAAATTGAACCCACTGGTTTGCTGCCCAAATGCCTGCAACAGCCTGGGCTGGGAAATCAATCCATGTCTTCCACACAGGTGGCAAGCACCCAGTTACCTGAACCATCACCTGCCACCTCCCCAGGGGCTGCATGGACAGGGATGTGGAGTCCAGGGCTGGAGCTGGGGATCACACCTAGGCACTCCTGTGGGGTCTGTAAGCAATTTTTTTTTTAAATGTTACCTGCCATTCTTCCGTCTTGCTCATTCTGTTCTAGCTGACACCTGCTTTCGTACTGTTCCTGTTTTTGCCATCAGCTAGTTCCAAGCCCCACAGCCTCACTGCAGTCGGTTCAGCATCCAACCTGGTATGGAGGATTCGGGAAGGAGCGCAGTGGGCATCTCAGCCTCTGGCACGTGCCGTGGTTTGGAGGTCCCACTAGAAATGCGGCAGCCTTCGCGTTGCACGCCCCTGGAATATGGGTTGCCGGGAGGAGTGCAGAGCGCCTGGAGTTTCAGAGCTGCAGGAGGGCAGAGCTGGAACCCAGGGGGAAGAAGCCCGCAGGGAGAGATTTCTGCTCGGCTCAGTGCACACCGTGTGGAGTCTCCGGTGATGGTCCTGCGGGCTGGGAGGCAGCTGGAGCTGCTGGGTCAGTGAGTTCCCCGTCACTGCCGGTGTACAGCGAGGCTGCTGTGCTCCAAGCAGCTCCAAGCATCCTGGCTGGAGCCAGGATGACCTGGCGTAGAGGGCCGAAGCTGTGGCGGCCGAGGGCTTCCCGACTCTGAGAGCTTGTCAGGTCCTGGAATCTTTTCAGAGCTCTTCTCTGACCCCTCCCCGGTGTGGGTGCTGGGAAGTCTCTCCAATCAAGTGGGCAGCACTTCCTGGGAAGGCTCCCCATGGTTGATGGGGCACAGGAGCCGGTACGGAGGCTGATGGCCAGTCCCGTTGGCCACGTCTGCGTCCCAGCAGTTTACTTAGGCATTTTTTTTTTCGTCTGTCTTGATTTCTATTTTTTAAAATGTATTTTGTGTAAACAATACTACACACGTAAATCCCCTACTAGATGTTAGGTGCTAACCCCAGGTTCTCTGAGTCGCAGAATCAAAGAGCATGCCCCTTGGAAACCACCCTTGGCTCGTGTCGGCTGGAAGGGGAGCCTGCCCCTGCTGCTGCCCGGGTTCTAGGGGCTCCTGGAGAAGCAGCGGCCCTGTTTGAGAACCAGGAGTTGCTCCCGTTCCTTTCTCTTCCCCCAGACGAGGCACACGTATGCCTGATGTAGCGGAGAACTTTAAGTGGTAAATAGGTCAGACACGAATCGTGTAATAAGGCAGCGTCGAGTTTCCTGCCCCCGCTGAGCTGAGCTCCATGACAGTGAGGATGCAGGAGAGAACCATCCTGCTGAGCTCAGCGCACTCACCTTGGATCGCTTCTGGAAGCTCGCACCTGCTCCGTGAGCAGTGCCTGGAGTAGCACTGGTGCCGCCCAGCATGTGCCTGGCCACCCATGGGACCTCAGCGTTCTGGAGAGCACGGCTCCCAGACCCTGCTGAGAGCAGAATCCCGTTATGCTCCGGGGCCTGAGGCAACAGGTGCAGTGTTTGCGGCTGACCCACGCGCTTCCTCCCGTGCACTCTGGGTCCTCTCTAGGCCACTTCCAGGACCTAACACGGGTCAGTGCTGCCCCTGCGGCTGTCGGGTTGCCCAGGGGATAAGGGCGTGTAGGAGACTCAGACGGTAACACAGCAGTGCCTCTGATGCTAGAGACAGCTTACTGACTGCACATGGGCCAGGGTTCCTGATTTCATGCTCAGGCAGCTCCTAGAGTGGACATTAGTTTTTCCACCTGGTCTCAGGGGAAAACTCTTATGTCCACACATCTTATCTTTTTTTAATTTTTAAAAATGTTTTCAAGATGTATTTTATTTATTTGAAAGGCAGAGAGACACAGAGAGACACAGAGACTGTGACAGATCTTCTAGCTACTGGCTTGCTCCCCAGATGGCCCCAATGGCCAGGGCTGGGTCCAGCTCAGCCAGAGCCAGGAGCTTCCTCTAGGCCTCCCACATGGGGTAGGGGCCCAAGCACTTGGGCCATCCTCTGCTGCTTTCCCAGGCACATCAGCAGAGAGCTTGAACAGAAGTGGAGCAGCCGGGACTCGAACTGGTGCCCATAGGTGCTCCCAGCATTGCAGATGGCAGATGGCCGCTACACTACAGCGCTGGCACCATCCACACTCCTATGAAAGCTGAAATAAAATAATAAGTGAAAAGAAGGGAAAAACTCTGAGATGTGGTCCAGCTCTCTATCATACAGCTACTTAGGAGAGAATCAGCAGTCAGGGATGAAGTGAAGGTGTTCAGGCTGCCAACAGTTCATGCTCAGGTGTTGGGTTCACTTAGAGACAATGTCCATTCATTTTCCCTCCTACACATACCAACAGACACAGGAGTAGCACTTCCATATTCTCAGTGCTTTATGGATTCTGCCTAATTTAAATCGCAACCGCAACTCAGTGAGCTTTACACGGCCAGGAAATTGAGTCTTAGACATAGTCACTTGCCTAAAGTTATACAGCCTGTTGTCAGAACTGGGGTTGAAGTCCACCTGTGTAACCACTTGTTAACTGATCCTTGGATTCTCAATTCTAAGAAGCCTGGTTTCTTAGAGCACCATAGGTTGATGGTTACAAATTTAGAAGCGAGTATGCTGATCTAGAATTCCCATTTAATGTTTCCCTCCTAATGAAATAATTACTTAAGGACACAGAGATATGTGTGCAGCAGTTGTAATAGCAACGTAATTAGAAACAATGCAGTAGTTCAATAACAGCAGAAATGGCAAGATAAACTAGGGCGCTGTTTTTCAGACTTTTATGTGTCTGTCAATCACCTGGATAGCTTGTTAGATTTTTTTTTTTTTTTTTTAATTCAGTAAGTAGCTCTGTGGTGGGGCCCACAATTGTACATTTTTAACAAGTTCCTAGGTAGCTCTGAGGTCACAGGTGCATGGAGCCAACTTGCGTAGCCAAGGTTTTCAAGTGGTTGCTAAGAAGTCTGGGGGGCCAGTGCTGTGGCATAGTGGGTAAAAGCCGCTGCCTGCAGTGCCGGCATTCCGTATGGGTGCCAGTTCAAGTCCCGGCTGCTCCACTTCTGATCCAGCTCTCTGCTATGGCCTGGGAAAGCAGTGGAAAGATCACTTAAGTCCTTGGGCCCCTGTACTGGAGTGGGAGACCCAGAAGAAGCTCCTGGCTTCAGCCGTTGCTGCCATCTGGGGAGTGAACCAGAGGATGGAAGACCTCTCCATCTCTTTCTCTCTACCTCTGCCTCTCTATAATTCTGCCTTTCAAATAAATAAATAAATATTAAAAAAAAAAAGAAGTCTGGGGCAGGGAGAGGTGGTGCCTGAGGTGCCTCGCTCATTCCTCCTGTCACATCCCTGGTTTGGAGTCATGCTTCAAAAGGCTGTTCAGTGCCTGACACAATCCAAAGGAAGTTTGACAGTTGTGCCCGTATGAGTGTAATAGACTCCTGTGTGTGTAGGTGTATATGTATGTGTACACTTAGCAAGCTTCGGAGGAGACACGCCAGTTTGTTAACAGTTTTTGTCATCTTTCAAGTGACAGGTTTGCAGCTGACATGTGTGCCCATTTTTATGTACGTTTTTGACACTTTTCAGTTCTCAGCAGTGAGTCTGCATAGTTTTCTAGATATAGCCTTGGTTGTTAAAGTTACTAAAGCTAACTGTATTTCAAACTTGACTCACGGCAGCCTAGTCTTGGAGGAAACATCTACTTCCTGTCACCAGCATACTTCTCTTTAACCAAATCTGCCATTTCCTCCCCAATAAATGTATAAGCCATCTATGGTGTGGGGAGGGCTTAAGCAAGGGCAGCTACCTACACAAATAAATAAGGACTAGTATCTTTAAGAATGAGAGCAACGAAATAAATACTTAATGAATAATTATAGGTTAGATATGGAAAACCCTGTTTTTAATTATTGACTTTATTTTTTTTTAACTTTTATTTAATGAATATAAATTTCCAAAGTAAAGCTTTTGGATTACAGTGGCTTTTTCCCCTCCATAACCACCCTCCCACTCGCAACCATCTCCTCTCCCGCTCCGTCTCCCATCCCGTTCACATCAAGATTCATGACAAGAGCCTAGGGTAATTATGATGCCATAAACAAGAGTGTCAATTGTTAAATCAACAATAGGAATCACTGTGCACTTACTCCCCATGTGGGATCTCTGTCCTTAATGTGTTGTACAATGTGAATTAATGCTATAACTAGTACTCAAACAGTACTTTACACTTTGTGTTTCTGTGCGGGTGCAAACTGTTGAAATCTTTACTTAATATATACCAAATTGATCTTCTGTATATAAAGATAATTGAAAATGAATCTTGATGTAATTATTGACCTTATTAATAGTATAAGTTCCTTAAGATGGAAAAATCTGTTTCTTTGTATTCTGCTCCCTAAAAAAAAAAAAAAAAGAAAGAAACATGAAGTCAGCGTTCTTTCCCCTGCTGCCTGCTCAATAGATTGCTGAGGGAGATGAGTTCTGCTTGGAACCTTTTACAGCGCACAGCTTGAATGCAAAGCGAGGTGCTTGATTTTCACTGTGGAACTGCAGAGGATGGAGCAGGTAATATGGGAAAAACCAGATAGTTTAAATTCATGAGCTGGAAGCCATGCCTCCCTCAGTCCATGTTCCATATCCACCTACCCGTCAATCAGGTGACCCCTCCCAGGAAGTACTTCCACTTACCCCGGGCTCATAGAAAGACAGGTAAACGGAATCTGTGCTCTCCTCGTGGACCCAGGACGAGCGGAGCAGAGAATGGAAGTCCCTCTGCCTTTCCCAGCCCACTCTCCCTAAATAAAGCACACAAGTAGTGTGCATTTTCCTCGCTTTGTAAATGAACCTTATCACACTGCTCTTCGTGTTTGTGCCTGCATTTAGAATGCTTCCGTAAGCAAAAGGCAAGAGTTGGGAATAGAACTTGAGGCCCAACCTAGCCCACAACGCAGGGACACATAATGGAAATGTTTGTCATTGAACGTATAGAGGGTTTTTTAAGGGCTAGAAATTAATCATGTGAATATTCAGATGTAAGTTGAAATACAACTTTCAAGATCAAATTAAAAAGCTGGCGTCCTGCTCACTATTTTAGATATCCAATATGGCCTTTGATTGTTATGAATGTTAAGATAAGCATTCCTAGTCTAGGGAGTTACAGATCTGGCCACGAATGGATTACAGGATCTAGAGTCACCCTTAAACTGTGAGCAACTTGAACCCAGAAAAACACAGGAAATAACGAATGTTTGCCGTTGGAACAGAACGGCGCCACGATTCGCTTAGGCAGGGAATAAACAAAGGGAACCCTGGGTTGCTGCTTGAGGGCAATTTTCAGACTACTGTGGAAGGACTGGGAGTACAACAAGAGGCTGCCACTCTGAGTCAGGTGGATAGAAGTAACATTGAGGAAGTGGGGGAGGGAAGGGAGAGGGTCCCTAAGTCTGCAGGGCTTCCTGGACAAGGCAGCACAACGCTAACCGGTGCATGCACAGGGCACAATTTGTGAGAAAAATTGCCAGCTGGATGTAAGATTGGGGCAAAATTAGCCCCCCAAATCATTTAAAGCCATGCCTCAGAAGAATCAGATTAATTCACAAGGAACTTAACAGCCTGCCAGAGGAAGCCCGGCACTCTTTCAACAAAGACAACAAAACCTAGCACTGAGCACCATAAAATTCACAGTGAACTGCATTCAAACATTATTGGATAAAGAGCAAGACAAAAACGTCAGTCAGTAGACATAGACCCTCCAATTACAGAGACAATGGAACTGTCAGACAGGCATGCTGACACGGCTGTGGAAATCGACCCACACACAAACATAAGGAGAAAGAGAAGATACAAAATAAAATGTTTGAACATCTCAAAAAAATAAAAAGTGAAAGTTTTCCTGGATGGTTTAGCTGCAGACTAGATGTTTAAGGAGAAAAGTTCAGTGAACTTGAAAACAAGGAGAATTTAACCAAATCAGGTGTACTTACCAGTGATGAACAATTAGAAAGTGAAATTTAAAATCTATATGGAAATACAAAGAACCTAGAAAACTTAAAAAAAAAAAAAGATGAAAGCAGAAAGAAAGCAAAACAGTATTGGAAGATATTCACTACCTTAGTTCAAGACTTCCAGTAAAGCTGCAGTTCCCAACGCAGTGTTGACATTGACATGTGGACATATAAATTGATGGACTAGAAGAGAGGATCTAGAACTAGTCCCACACATGTGTGACCCATTGACATTTCAAAGTGGTGCCAAGGAAACTGGATAGGAAAAGATAGGCTTTTAAACAAATGGTACTACAACTCCTGTATATCCATATGTGAAAATTTACCTTCAGCCCTTACCTTCGTAAACAAAGATAACTCAGAAAGCATCATGGACCTAAATATAAAAGACCAAAACTATAAAATAAAAAAGGAGAAGCCACAGGAGAAAATATTCACAAACTTGGTGTGGGCAGAAATTTCTAGAACACAGAAAGCATGAACTGATAAATGTGACTCCATAAAAATGTAAGACTTCTGTTCCTTAAAATATAGTATTAATAAAATGAAAAGAATGCAAATCAACACAATAACAAGATACCATTGTATATTGATCACAATAGCTAAAGTTAAAAATCACAGAAGAGCAAGTTTTGGCTGAGATGTGGACCACTTGGAGCTTTCAAATATTGCCGATGGGAATGTAAAATGATAAAACCATTTTTTGGAAAAGAATGTCAGTTTCGTTACAAGTTAAACATATTATTCCTATAAGACCTGCCAGTTATACTTCCAACAGTTTGCCTGAGAGAACCAAAAACATGTTCACATAGACTTGTACATGAATGTTCACAGCGGCAATATTTATAATAGCCTCAGAGTGGAAACAGTTGTCATTCATTCATTAGTGGATGGACACGTTGTGGTATGTTTATGCCATAGACTATGCAGCAGCCAAAGATCATAAATACTGACGCATATGAGCAACAGGGGTAAATCTCAAAAAGATGCTGAGTAGAGCTGGCCAGACACAAAATAACGCAAACCGTGACTGTAACCAGTGCTGTAGATTATTCCATCAGATATGCTTCAAAAGACAGAAAGGAGGTGAGTTGCTGCCTGCAGCAAAGGGTGGGTTGTGACTGACCCGGATGCAGTGACCTGGAAACTTTCTGGGGTGAGGTATGTGTGTATACCTAAATGAAGGTGGTGATTTTATAGTAGATAAACTGCACCAACCCACTGACAAGTAGATTAACAATGTGGATGTCTTATTCTACTTAAACTATACTAAAGTAATGTTTTTTAAAAAGTACCTGGTCCAGAAATTTCAAAAGTTAATGTATCAGCAATAGATTAATTTCTGTCTGGTGCTAGAATACCTTTGTATTCTGTCTGCATGAAACTCCTTTTAAGTTAGTCAGGGTGTACAATAACAACACATCAATTATTTTTGTTTAAAGATTTATTTTGAAAAGGTTATAGGGGCTGGCGCTGGGGTGCAGTAGGTTAATCCTCCGCCTGTGGCACCAGCATCCCATCTGGGCGCCGGTTCGAGTCCTGGCTGCTCTACTTCCAATCCAGCTCTCTGCTATGGCCTGGGAAAGCAGTAGAAGATGGCCCAAGTCCTTGGGCCCCTGTACCCATGTGGAAGACCAGGAAGAGGCACCTGGCTCCTGGCTTCGGATCAGCTCATCTCTGGCCATTGTGGTCATTTGAGAATGAACGAGCAGATGGAAGACCTCTCTCTCTGTGTCTCCCTCTCTCTGTCTGTCTGTAACTCTACCTCTCAAATAAATAAATAAAGTCTTAAAAAAAAGTTACAGAAAGAGGTAGAGACAGAGAGAGAGAGGTCTTCCATCTGCTTGTTCACTCCCCAAATATCCTCACTGGCCAGAGCTGCGCTGATCCGAAGCCAGGAGCCAGGAGTTTCTTCTGGGTCTCCCACGTAGGTGCAGGGACCCAAGGATTTGAGCCATCTTCCACTGCTTTCCCAGGCCATAGCAGAGAGCTAGACCGGAAGTGGAGCAGCCAGGATATGAACCGGCGCCCCTACAGGATGCCGGCATTGCAGGCCATGGCTTTAACCCGCTGCGCTCTGACTCCGGCCTGAACGCAATTTAAAAGCCTCAAACAAGCAAAGAGAATAGATGCATTCTCAGTGTACGTTATAGCACAGGATTGGATTTGTTGGCCTGGGGCTGAGCCATCCTCAAAGGGCACTGGTGTGTCTTTCCTATTGCTTAATTTGATATTTGCTATTACCCTTGTGACTAAGAATCCAGCTAAAGTGAAAGAATTAAAAAAACAAGCCATTTTTGGTTCTGTCCCGTTTCCCTTTGTATTTGAGTTGTAGTTCATTTTTTTAAGTGAGAAAGATAATGTGGAAGACACACCGGAGTCTTTCAGAACCTGCCCTTTCTCGGAGGAATCAGCCCCTAGATTCGGCCTCCCATCTAGAAGCCATGAGCTCAGCTCCTCCTGCAGGAGGGTGTGGCTGCATGACTGAGGAGCACATGGTAGTGGGCGTAAGGTCACTCTTGGAAGACAGGCGACTGGCCGAGGACCTTCCCTCCTCCCTTCCCTCGGCCTGGGATGTTACTCCAGCTAAAGCAGCCACGTCAGGTCCAGAGCTGGAAGCCACATAGAGGAAAGCCAAGCTAGCCTGGGTCCCGACGTGACCTTGGCAGGTGCCCCTCCCTCTGTCACCACACGTTGAAAAAGAAAAACCTGTGTCTCACTTTGAGCCTCTGTTGTTTTGAGTCTCTGTGTTATTACAGAAAGTTTATACCCTAATATAAAAGTGGACAACACTCAAGACGTTTAATTTTTATCTCTACAGTTTGACTATGTCCTGTGCAGGTTGGTCTGTATTCTGAATAATGGCAGTTGTTAAAATGCATATGATTGTGTGCCCACAGTTCCTTTTGATCCAGTAGTTATTTAGGAGAGTGTTGAGCAAATGCCCAAGTGACTCTTAAACTTTTGGTAGTAATTATTAATGAATTGATTATGCCATTCTGATTTTCTAATTTTTGTTGCTGTATTTATGGACTAGTTTATGATCGATTTTGATAGAGTTACACAGCGTTTGAAGTCTGCTAGAGATTTTTTTTAAAGGTTTTTGGGGGGCAGTGACATGGCATAGCAGGTTAGCCGCCCACACGGGCGCCTGTTCACATTCTGACTGCTATACTTCCCATCTGGCTGCCTGCTAATGTGCCTGGGAAAGCAGCAGACGATAGCCCGAGTGCCAGGTGCCTGCTCCTGGCTCCAGCCTGGCCCAGCCCTGGCTGTTGCAGCCATCTGGGGAGTGAACCAGTGGGTGGCAGATCTCTCTCTCTGTGTCTGTCCCTCTGTGACTCTGCCTTTCAAATAAATTTAAAAGAATATTTTTTGTAAAAAGGTTTTTGGAAATTTTATATAATGCCCATAATTAACAGCCAAGAACAAGAATTATCTCTTGATTTCCCTTAGTATGAAACAGGAAATGAATAAGGTTTTACTTATCCTCTTCTCAGTTTCCATTAATCCAAGATTTTTATGTCAAGCTATTACTAAATTTTCATTTTACATATTTTATAAAGTATTTGTTTCATTAGTTTTTATATGGGCAGAAAGACGGTGAAAACCTTATATAAATTGCCTTTTCTTGGAAGTATACATCAAAATGAACCTTAAGAAAGTTTAAAAATAAGTCCTTATGTTCTATTACTTCTCATTACTTTCTCAGTCTGTTTCCACATTATATTTTAAAAAGATAATATTTCATTTTCTCTCTTGCCCACTTTCTGGCTGTTTTCTTTGTTATTATACCAAGACGGGAAAATAGAAAAAGTCAGACTTGGAATTAAAGGAGAAAATCTTGTATTTGGTGTTTGCTATAACAAAGTGTAAGGTCCAGAATATGTCTGGGGTTATTGACTTACTGGGTTTTATGGCGGATTTTTGGGAAACATTACATGCTATGCAGTAAACGTGGAAGATTGTTTTCGGAGGTGTCATGGCCAGTTGCCACGCGGGGCAGCACGGGGCCTGGCGTTTGGGTTCTCGCTACTGTTCGCTCGGTGCCAGAGGCTGTCCCCTTGCTGCTCCGAGCCTCTGCTATTGCAGTCCCTAATGTGCCTGGACACGTGACCTGCTCACACGGGCCTCAGCTTCACGCCCTGTCCACTGAGGGCAGCTGACTGGGGCTTTCTCGGGGCTTTCAGAATGGACATGAAAAAGACCATTTAGGGAAGCCAGGTCTTAGTGGACTCTCAGCCTTGCCTGGGAACCTGCGGGGAGGGGCCGTCCCTGGGCAGTTGCTAGGGCTAACCTCCTTCAGCAAACAGTGCCGTCGCTAAGTCATTTTTAATGATGGAAAGCTTGCCTTTCTCAGATTTTTCAGCAGGTAATTATGTGGCCTGATGACCAAGATACAGGGTGTGCGATGCCAGTGGCACCAGGGTGGAGGCAGGGAGGCCTGCTGCCCAGCTTTGGTTCTCTCTCTGTGTGGCTGCGACACACCATTCAACTGTCTCAGATCTCAGGCTAGATCTGTTAGGTAGGAAGTCAGATATGAGCTTACATGTGTGTGACAAAGGTCTAAGGTGGCATCTAGGTCCAGCATCTGCATCTCAAAGTCATCCCGATAACCTTCCAGGGCAGCCCAGTATCTGCACTTCAAACATCCTACCCATCTTCCAGGGGGTCCTGCCCATCCTTCCTCTAACCCGGGCTATGCCAGCCAGGCTTCCTCCTGTCTGATAACTTCAGGGGGAAAACTCAGGAATTTTTCATATTAACATCCAAAAAGTCCTTTGTTCCAGGAGGAGCAGAGGTGGGGAGGCAAGACCGATCCCCTTAAAACCCCTGGCCTCAACCAGACTGCGCGCTCAGCCCTCTGCCTCCTTGGTGAGCCGCCCGCCTGGCCTGGCCAGGTGTACTCTCTCCACTTAACCATGTAACCTCGCTCTCCCCCAATCTGAGCGACTGAGTGCTCTCTCTCAGGTTCTGTCTGCAGAGGTGCCCATCCATTCTTACAAATGTCCCTGCCCTAATAAACCTTGCTATTTGCTTTCCACTTACTCTCTGTCTCACGCCTGAATTCTTTCTTGCGCGAAGACAAGGACCCTGCCATTCTCCGGTAACAGACCTGTCAGGTGGGGAGCACGGCTCTCTTCTGATCCTTTCTAACTCTAAAAATTGCGTGACTGACCAGGGTCCCCAGGAGAGCTAGGAGGTTTCCACTTGACAGCATTTTTATTTTTAATTTTTTTGTTCAGCAAAGAAGTTGGCTTAACATCCTCTTAGACTGTCAAGAGGAAGAAATCAGCTGTCTTGCTCCCTTAAATAAGGAGGATTAGAAGAAGGGATCGTGTGTGCCTTGCGTGTTTATTTATGCGCTGACCTAATATTAGGTAAGTGACATGTTGTGACTGATTGTCCCAGTTGCAACACCTGGAAGTAATCTGGCCCCAGGGTGACGCAGAGGAATGAATGTCCAGTCACCAGTTTTCCCTGAGAAAGCTGAGGACGGTACATTTATCTAGATTTCCAGAGGATCATCCCTTTTTCCTTGGGGGATCCAGGCCATGTCTCCAGATGGAAAATACCACCGTGGTGATCGCGATTGGGCGGGGACAGCCTCAGGGAGGAAAGAGATCCGTTGACACCCTTGCTCTCCACCTTTACAAGTAGAGCTGAATTGCCCTGCGTGCTAGAAATCGCATCTGTGCTTTTGAGTTGGAATTAGGAGACAATAACCTTTTGGTCAAGCACTCTTTCCCATCAACTTACAGAATACACTTTTCTTGAACTTTAAATATATCTTTCGAAGATACACCTCGCACAATCCCAGACTCCTGTGTGGTCTCGGGGGTGAGGATTCCCACACAGCCCAGAGCCCTCCCGCTGGAGTCAGCGGCTCTTCCCCTGTCTCTCAGCTGTTGGAGGGCCTTTGATTTCTAAGTCGATTTGTCAGCGAGGGGCTGCCCAGCAAAGGTCTGGCCTGGGGGACATGTGGCTTACCTCTGTGCCTCAGCCATAGGGAGCCACTGCTCTCATCGAGTTATTAAGAGCTGTCGGGACCTGTTTTGCCCACCCCTTATTGGTTAAAACGTAGAGGATCTGAAGGAAAAAAGGAGTGGGATGAAAAGTTAAAGTTACAGCCGTGCACTAGAAGGGAAGAAAGAATTTTACAAGCGGCACCAATAATGGTGGCGAGAAGTTGGGAAGAGCTTGGGAGAGGGGTTTTGAATTATAGCAACTCTGAAGATGTTTGAAATCGTTACAATGATGTTAAATAGGCAAGCCATTGACCTTAAAAGAATCAAGAATTCAGCCTTCTGTGTGTGGCTTATTAAATGTAAACACATAACAAAATTTTAAGGCAAAAGGTAATTTTTTTGTAAAACTGTTTTGATTTATAGCTTCCTGGACTTTGAAAGTTTCCTTGTGCCTTGTTTAAATACAGTGAGTGGTTTTACAACTTAACAAAATTGTGGGGGGAGGGGCTTTTCTTTTGGCACAATCAAATATTTTTAAAATAGCAATTAGTAATGTCATTAGGCAGATGATTGACAGTAGCTTATAACATAAGGCCTTAATGATACTACCAAATTAAGAAAATCAGGTTTTGGGAATTTGGATACATTAACTATAAAAGTAAACGTTTTGTGCAATACTGAAAGAACTATGAAATTGAAGTAACTTACTAAGATACTGCATTATGTAAATGTTTTCTTATTCAAAACAAATTATGTACAAAGTACTGAATACTTTCCTTAAAAACAAACAAACAAACAAACAAAAAAAACTGGAGGCCGACATTGTGGTGCAGTGGGGTAAAGCCTCCGTGTGGATGCCAGCAGCCCGTATGGGTGCTGGTTTGAGTCCCGGCTGCTCCACTTCTGATCCAGCTCCCTGCTTATGGCCTGGGAAAGCAGTGGAAGATGGGACCCTGCACTCATGCGAGACCTAGATGAAGCTCCTGGCTTCTGTCCGGCCCAGCCCCTGCAGTTGTGGCCTCTTGGGGAGTGAACTGGAGGATGAAGACCTCTCTCTGTCTCTTTGTTTCTCTCTCTGTCTTTCTGTCTTTCTCCGTAACTCTGCTGTTCAAAACAAACAAACAAAAAAGCAGCATAGATCAGACTGTAGTTCCCTTGACCACCAGGTTCCCTTGTTCCTAGAAAACATCATGTTGCCATTTACTCTTCTAAATATTTATATTCACATAAAGTTTTGTGTTCATACAGTAAAAATTTTTATATGTTTAGAAAGAACCTAGGTTTTTTTCTTGGTTCCTGGCCTTCCATTGTTAGGTTTGTGTTTACTTCTGCAGTGATGCTAAGAGCAGCTGACATCTGTTGAGGAGTTACCTTGTGCTGGATGGGTGCTCAGCATGTTTCACGTGGTCTGATAATCTTCCTAACAACCTGCAGAAGGGGGTAGAATGGTTGGTTGTCTAGGAGTAAAATCCCACCTTCCTTGGACCTTCCATTTCCATGCTGGTAGTTCAGTATCCATCAGTGAGATTTCAAAACTAAAACTTCTGGGTTGATTTTTAAAACTGGGAAGAATCTGGCTTTTAGTTCTGTTAGTTTTGTTATTCTTGTGCAGCTGGCTTTATCACGTCCCTGGGGTCCAGGCGTTGACTTCCTCCGCCTCTTCCCCTGGAAGGCTGGACATGCGAGGGTGAGCCCTGCTCAGCTTTTAGGAATGAAGGGCTATGATGCGTCACATGGGACTCGTTCCAAAGGAGGGGCAGGTTGTCTCGGACACGTCCTCCTAGTTAGTGTTGAAAGCCTGTGTCTACGTTGGTGTCCCTATGTGGAGGACAGTCACAGGACAGAAGCCCTGGAGGGAAGGAGGTTGGCTTTTTAAAGATGCCTTTTGCTGTGTCCTTGGCTTTACCAGCAAGAGGAAGCAGAGGCTGTTGCAGTGGGAACTCTAAGAATTTTGAAGGCAGTTATGGTATTTTGTGATAGAAAGGGAGTGATACTAGGAGGGTTGAAAGAAAATAAGGTTTTGAGTATTGTATGTACTCTGATTCGGGAGTTTGATGAGCATATTTTCTTCTTCTTTTTTTTTTTTTTTTAAAGAAAGATTTGTTTATTTATTTATTTGACAGGCAGAGAAAGAGAATCTTCTATCTATTGGTGCACTCCCCCAGTGGTTGCAACTTCCAGGTCTGGGCCAGGCCAATGCTAGGGACCAGAACTCCATCCTGGTTCCCATATGGGTGGCAGCAATGCAGAACCCATGGAAAGAGCGGGCACCTTAATCTTGCTCGAGTCATGAAGCAGGCAAATCTGTGAGCCAGTACTAGAGAAAAAAGACATCGGTTGTTTAAGGCAATTCAGGAAGTCTAAAAATTGAATCTCATCTGCTGCTTTTGCTGTTGTACAACTTTACAAAAACATGGTGGGGTAGAGTATTTCTTAAGGAAGACTGTGAGCTCTGGAGAAGGCGCCATGCTGACAAATAAGCAGCGCTTTGATGGCACTGTGCCCTCTTCTAGATAGTTCCACAACGCCAGACCTTTGGAGTTTTGTTGATGGTTTGCTTAGTCATCTCTGTGTTCACTTTCTTTTTTTTTTTTTTTTTTTTTTTTTGCTACTCTGGCAAACCGTCACTGTTTTGTAGTTATACCAATGGAAATAGTTAAATATTGTTTCAGGGTGATTTATGAGATCCCATTGGAAATATGTTTTTCTCCATCATGTTTTGATATTTTGTCACCCCTCCCCATGCCCTCACCGTCTGAGGTGCGCGTGTGTGTGTGTGTGTGTGTTGTGGATTAATACCTCAGGCTCACATAGTTATGGAGATGGAGCCTCTCCCCCTTTCCCACAGACAGAGGTGGTCGGACTGTCTTGTTCTCTTGAGATGCCAAGCAGAGGTCGAAGATCTGCATCTGCTTTTCCCAGTTAGCCACTAGAAACACTTGAACTTACCTTGACGATGTTCTCTGAACCCCGCTTTTGGAAAAAAAAGAAAGAAAAAGAGTTTATGATCTGTTGAATTCTCCAAGCTTCTGGCTTACAATATTGAGGAAATTTTTACATAGAGCAGATAAAGGATGGAGTAAGAATTTCTGATCTGATTGCCTATTATTTATTGTGGAAGGAATGCTTTCCCTAAAGACTGGCTAGGAACAAGATGTTTAAACATAAGCCAGGGTGGAGACCTTTCTGTTCGGTCAGCTTTATAGGAGCCATGTTCCCCTCCTTACATAGAGTCTGCCAACTCTTCCATCCCCCCGGCCCCTGCCTGTTTCTTTGGAATTTTTACTTGGGGCTCTGTTGGATAAGGCAGTGATGGGCTGCACATGTGGCCATTAGAAAGGCAAAAGGCTGTCTTTGGAGCAGCATAATCCTGTCATCTCATTGCACATGTATGCTGTGCTGTGTGTGTGCGCGCGTATATGCCAGCTCTCTTCTCTTCCCTCCCAACCCCCTGTGCTCTTGGCTTGTATCTTTGCATAACGGGGGCGGCAGTGGACTGCATTTATCACCGGCCGTGGGAGGAGGCGGAGAGATATGAAAGGGTTACTGTTCACATCCTGTGCAGCTCCCTCTGATCTCACAGAGCTCTAATTCCTTTCTTGATGTTAAACATTCCCAGGCTCCCCTAACCTTCTGGCCTGCTTGCACTGGCCAAGTTTGTCCCAGGTGATCCTGTAGGCGAACCTCCTGGTTTTTTAAGAGTAGAAATTGCTCCTCCTTACACGAGATAGGCTAACTGTTCATTCTTTTGCAGTCCCGGGAGAAATCCCTTTGATTTAAAACAAACAAGCAAAGAAAAAATGACGTATTAGTTTTAAAATTAAAATGTAGCAGCCAAGTTTCTCATCAAATTAATTGTGTAGATTTTTTTTTATTTTCCTGATTCAGAGTTTAATGAACAAATGTTTGAATGAAATCCAGTTGTTCTTTTAAAGATGGCATTTTTCTTCTAGAAACACCGTTGCAGAATGGATTTTGATTCTAACAGGATAAATTTTGACCCTACCATCGCACTTTTAGCCTATAGAATCAGTAGATCATTTTACGATGCCTCAGATGGAAAGCTGCCTAGCTGAAACTGCCCATTTCTGCTGTTATCAGAGTCAACTTAGCAGGTTACTATTGAGCACAGGATGAGATAATTATTTTTATTTTTCTTCTGGTTTTAAAAGTATATACCAGCGGCCGGCGCCGCGGCTCACTAGGCTAATCCTCTGCCTGCAGCACCAGCACCCTGGGCTCTAGTCCCAGTTGGGGCACCAGATTCTGTCCCGGTTGCTCCTCTTCCATTCCAGCTCTCTGCTGTGACCCGGGAAGGCAGTGGAGGATGGCCCAAGTGCTTGGGCCCTGCACCCACGTGGGAGACCAGGAAGAAGCACCTGGCTCCTGGCTTCGGATCGGCGCAGTGCCAGCCATAGTGGCCATTTAGGGGGTGAACCAACGGAAGGAAGACCTTTCTCTCTGTCTCTCTCACTGTCTAATGCTGCCTGTCAAAAATATATATATACCAGCTCATTTTTATTCCATAATTAAAATATATACATATTTTTGCGATTGGTAAGAACGTTTTCTATTTTGCCTTTCACTGTTAAGTTTTTGAAGAAAAATGCGAAGCTATGAAGCATCTGAGTGGGTCAGCAGCTGTTTTATGAATTGACAGGGACAGGGAGCATCTGTGCCAACACGGCCCCGTGTCAGGTTAGGAGATTTTGTGTGCACACAGCGCGAGGGGTAAGTTTTCTCATACTGCCTGCAGTCTGTCTTGGTTTGTCCCCAGTAGCATCTTGGCAACATAGGAGTTTGGTGGCAGGAGATGAAATTCTTTTGAAAGAGTTTCGGCTGGCGCCATGGCTCACTTAACTAATCCTTTGCCTGCGGCGTCAGCACTCCGGGTTCTAGTCCCGGTTGGGGTGCCAGATTCCGTCCCGGTTGCTCCTCTTCCAATCCAGCTCTCTGCTGTGGCCCGGGAAGGCAATGGAGGATGGCCCAGGTGCTTGGACCCTGTAGCAGCATGGGAGACCAGGAGGAAGCTTCTGGCTCCTGGCTTTGGATCGGTGCAGTGCACTGGCCGCAACGCGCTGTTCGTACTGGCCACTTGGGGGGTGAACCAACGGAAGGAAGATCTTCCTCTCTGTTTTTTTCTCTCTCACTGTCTAACTCTGCCTATCAAAAAAGAAAGAAAGAAAGAGTTTCTACTAGGCAAAGTAAGCCATTTGCATTGCTCTAAGCAATGATATGAAAATGTCTTAACACACCTGGTAAGCATACATAATAGGGTTTCACGCAGAAGTGGACAGGTGAATTTATAGGTTGATTTTTTTTCTGAATCTGCTTTGGAGAGCCAACATGAGTGGTTGCTATTTCTTACCAAGTTCCCCGATGCCTTTAGAGAACCCATTCCACAGTGGGTTTTCCATCATGGGTTGTTGAATGAGTGAATGAAACAGCCACATTGCTTTTGTAGATTCTTGATTGTTCGTAGATGTATGAGTGTGTGCATGTGTGACAATATCGCCTTCACCCTTCCCCTGTGATGACGGAGCCTGGGCACAGTCCAGTTGTCATTCAACAGTTAATTCCCTCACAGCACTCTACCCGAATCCATAGGCGATCTGTCCCTGGCTGGCCTGGCCATGATGCTGCTTTGTTGTAAGAAAAAAAAATTAGATGTGGTCTTCAATTACTTAAATTATGGAGTGTGTTTGAACAGTTCATAAAACAAATAGGCAATTCACCATCCTCATAGTAGAGAGACACTTTCTCCCAAGGATTATATTGGAGAAGCCCTGAACAGTCATATCAGTCAGTAACTGTTTATGGAATGCTTATGTAGACAGCATCATGCCTCGTGTTGCAGAGATGTACCATTTTATTACCACCATCTAAACTCTCCTGGATTCTCAACAAATAGGAAATGTAAACTAACCAAGTTAAATGGCCACTTAAAGTACATTTAATATGGTGACATACTCAATGAGAGACATGAACAAGAATCAAGCTGTAGGGCTGGCACTGTGATATAGCAGGGAAAGTCGCTGATTGTAACACTGGCATCCCATATGGGCACCAGTTCCTGTCCTGATGCTCCACTTCTGTTCCAGCTCCCTGCTATTGCTTACCCTGGGAGGTAGTAGCTAATGGTTCAAGTACCTGGGCCTCTGTCACACAAGACCTAGATGAAGCTCTTATCTCCTGGCTTTGGCCTGGCCCAGTCCTGACCATTGAGGCCATCTGGGGGCTGAACCAATGGAAGGAAGATGGCTCTGTCTCTCCCTCTCTTTTTGTAACTCTGACTTTCAAATAAATAAATAAATGTTTTAAAAATTTAAAAAATAAAAAGGAAGATTCAAGTTACCTAGAGTGAGAGGAGCCCTTTGGGCAGTGGATTTCAGGGAGGAAGTTTGAACAGGGCATTGAACACATAGATGGAGTTTGGTTATCAAGGCGTGAAGAGGCTATCTGACATTTACAAATATATATGGCAGTTATCAATCACATTTCTTGCTCTGAGCAACAATAAAGAAACAACAACAAAAAGCCTAATTGTGGAGCCCAGACTTTTCTGCATTTGTGACTTTTTGCTCCTATTCTCTCCTGGACTGGAATTTAGGAAAACTTCCACCTAGGACACACAACAGCTCTTTTAGCCTCCATAAGGATCACTTCAGTAGGAAATCCTCCCTGATTGCTTAAGCCAATTAAATTCCAGCAGAAAGGCAAGGTTATCATTCATGCCTGCGGTTTGGACATAAAGACCCCATCCAGTCTCAATGACAAGCTTAACAGCTCTCCCTGTGAGCTGTACCTTGATTTGAATTTGAACCCATAAGGAGATATTTTCAAATTTACTTCTGTTTTTGCACATATGAAAATATCAAAAGTTTGTGTTATATTGGAATTTAAAGTGTGAGTTTATATTGGTGCAGAAGCAATTTTGAAACCCATGCATAGTTTGTTCGTAATATATGTTTTCCAAAGTAGACTCATACTTCTAATTCCATTATTTCACAAACATTTGTATAGCATAGATGACTGCAGTCCGTACAGATAAATGCCATAATCTCACAGCAGTTTTTCATTAACCTCTTAAAGGTTCTTTTATAATAAAGTAAGAATATTACAAACTGTTTTAATTCTATTTTTTATTAGCTCCTGAGTAGGATTTGTATTGAGGCCCTTGATTGTGTTTACTTCTTATAAGAAAATAAGTCCGTACACTTAATTTTAGAGTCAAGCCCTGTCTCTAGCTTTATTCTCTTATTTTATAGTCAGAGGGAAACTAATGTAGAACAGAAATGAAACCACTTTTTCCAACACAGTAAAGGCAGAATCTTCAGACAGCCTCCTGCCTTTACTTTTTCAGTCTTTTGGGCAGTTGCAAATTTATAGGCCCTGCACGTGTTTCTGAATATCTATATTTGTTCAACTCCATGAATTGCCTCCCATGCAATAATGGGGGCGGGGGCTCTAACCATCTTGCTTCCCACACTAGGTTTTTGTGAAGACCTTGAGTTTTTCTAGATTTTGCCAGGTGATCCAGGAGGAAAAGATTTGGTGCTAATTTTAGTTTTAGGAAAGGTGGGAGTAGTCACAGTGTACACTGCTATTCTGTTTAACCCAGTGCTTCCCAAATTTATTTAAACCTGAAAGATATCTACCCCCACAGTCCTTTGTCCCCACTTCCTTCCTTTCTCCCATTCTTTTTAAAGAAGGTTTACTAACACTTCCTGTAGAACAAGTTTCAGGAGTTATCACTGTGTGCACACATACACACACACACATACACACTCACACTCACATATTACTGAGGTCTGTTTCTTCTGCCCATTTTTTTTTCTAATCTGCTTTTTTGTAGCCAAGTCAGGAACTCGCTTCTCTGATGTCAAGTTTCATGGGGAACAGGCTGCAGTGCCCTTCTGCAATGAGGCTTGAGATGGTCCCAGGGTCTGCACCTTCTGTTGCTCCGTAGTCAGAAGCTAACAGAGCAGGGGGGGAGTTAACCCCTGGGGGAAGAGGTGGGTGGGCTGGAGGAGAAATGAGACTTTACTTTTTTACGGTGAACACTGCTGTTTTGCATGGGTTTTTCCATTAGTATGAATTCCTTTTGTAACCGAAAGAAAGAACAAAAGGCAAATTAAAAGATCTAAATTGGTTGAGAGAGCCTCTACTTTACATAAGAATTGCTTATTCCACAGTTGTGTAAGTACTAGTTTTCTCTGGGGTGTGTGTGTGTGTTTTAAATACTTGATTTTGTTAAAATTTACTTGAGAGGCAGAGACAGGTAGATGGAGAGAGAACACTTCCCTCCACTGGTTCACTCCTCAGATGCCACAATTACTGACCGTGGGCCAGGACCAGGCCAAGAGCTGGGAACTCCGTCCAGGTCTCTCACGGGGATGACAGGAACCATCAGCGCCGCCTGGGAGGATCTGCCTTAGCTGGAAGCTGGAGGCATCACCTTCAGGTACCTGGATGGGGGTGCTGACTTGCTGACCTCCAGTCTAGATGCCTGATCCCCCTCGGGTATTTCTGAACAAATGCTAACATTTGTCAACAAACAAGCTTATCACAGGAAGTAAGATCAATCTTATTAGAGAAGATTCGCATCTCCTGCCCTCCCTACCACTGCAGTCTTGTATGTATTTCTGATGCTGCTGTACACATAATGTAGTACACATACTATAGTAGGATTATCATTTGGTAGCTTCAAATAGAATTCAAAATAAATAGAAAAATGAAAGTGGAGCATTTTTGCTTCACAATTTCAAAATGTACCCTGAATTGACAGTAATCAAGAAAACTTCGCATCGGTGTAAGGGTAACCATGTAACTCAGTGGGATGGAATTGAGAGTCCAAAATATAAACCTTGTAAGTTTTCATCCATTGATTTGTGGAAGATCTGCTTGTAAGATACTTAAATAGAAAAAGGGTTATCTTTTCAACAAATTGTCCTGGGATAATTGGATATCCATATGCAGAAACCAACCGCAGAAAATAATGAACTCAAAATTAATTAGGAACCAAAATTTATGAGCTCAAACTATGAAACTTTTCAAAAAAGGCACAGAAGAAACTCCATAATACTGGATTAAATAGAGAGTAGATATGATGCCAAAAGTGTAAGTCATAAAAGAAATTGATACATTTGACTTCATTAAAATTTAAACTTTTAAAATGCTTTCTAAAGAAGATTTTATTTATTTGAAAGACAAGAGTAACAGAGACAGAGGTCCTCCATTCACTGGTTCACTCCAAGCCAGGCTGGGCCAGGTCAAAGCCAGGAGCCAGGCAGGGGCCGGAGCACTGGAAGCCACCCTCTACTGCCTTCCTATGTGTGTTAGCAGATGCTGGGTTGGAGGTGGAGCAGTCAGGACTTGAACCAGCCCTCCCGTGTGAGATATGGGCATCAAGTGGCAACTTAAGCTGCTATTCCCACAATGCCTGCCCCCAAATTTTGTGCTTTAACAGATTTCATTAAGAAACTGAAAAAACAAGCTACAGTCTTGGAGAAAATATTTGCAAATCATGTGTAATAAAGGACTTGCATATGGAACATATAAAGAACTTTAACTGAACAGTACAGCAAACAGCCCAACTGAAACATGAGCAAAAGAACCAAGCATCTGGGCCCGACTCTGTGGCACAGTAGGCTAAGCCCCCACCCACAGCACTGGCATCCCATGTGGGCACTAGTTCAAGCCCTGGCTGTTCCACTTCTGATCCCAGCTCCCTGCTACTGGCCTGGGAAAGCAGTAGAAGATGGCCCAAGTGCTTGGGCCCCTGCACCTGCATGGGCGACCGAGAAGAAGCTCCTGGCTCATGGCTTTGTCCAGCTCCAGCTGTTGTGGCCCTTTGGAGAGTGAACAAGCAGATAGATGATCTCTCTCTTCTGTCTCTCACTCTCTTTGTCTGTAAGTCTTCCTCTCAAATAAATAAATAAATCTTAAAAAAAAAAAAAAGAACCAAACCTCATCAAAAGAAGACATGTGAATTAATGAAAATGTAGCTGACATCATAGTAGAGCAGGTTCATAATATTACCCACTAGGATAGTTGGAGAATATAGTGTGTCCAGGATGTGGAGAAACAAGAATTCATCTATTTATTATTAAAGATTTATTTTTATTTCTTTTGAAAGGCAGAATTGCAGAGAGAGCCGGAGAGAGAGTTTTGTAGCAGGATTCCTATATGAGATAAAGACACCAAGGCCTTTTAACAGGAAGTAATCTTTTTTATGCCTTCATAAGGACCAGATGGAATTTCTTATCCAAAATCCTGAGCCCTGAACAAAGAGGGCTATTTCCTTATCCATGGTTTCAGCCTCTTTGTCTCCTTTATATGGTTACATGCATACATTTGATTGGATATCCTAAAGTTACGTAGTGGCCGCAGGAATGGTTACTGGTGACGTTGTGGTCCATACATACGCTGAGCCAATGTGAGACATGGGCTTGTTCCCCAACACCCACGCTGGACTCGAGAAGTTGGAAGGGTGATGGGACTGTCCTAAAGCTGGATTGTAGTGACGGCTACACAGCTGCGTGAATTCACCAAAACATCACTCAATTGTCCGTGTGCAGCAGGGACATGTCATGGTGTGTAACTTGTATCTCAACGCTGGGGGAAAAGAAAAAGTGATTTTTAAAAATGGGACAAATGGAGTAAGGTTAGGGCACACTGTGCCTCTTAGGAAAGCTTGAGGTGGGTCACAAATTTTGTTTTAAGCTCTCTAAGGAGCCCTCTCACAGGACGAGATGTGTTTTCTAGCGTTCACAAGAGCAAAGTTTATGTGCATTTTAGAAGGCTAATCCCAATTCAAAGAAAAATGTACCATTTTACTCGCAGCGTAAGGTCAACACCATTGTCCCCAGCACCATTCTCCTGATAAGTAATTAAGGACTCTCTGCAGACCTGTTTCTTTTAATTTTTTTAAAGATTTTATTTATTTGAAAGACAGAGTTACAGAGACAGAAAGAGAGGGAAAGACAGACAGAGATCTTCCATCTACTAATGTCACTCTCCAGATAGCCGCAAAGACTGGGGCTGGTCCACGCCGAAGCCAGGAGTTTCTTCCCAGTCTCCCACGTGGGTGCAGGGGTCCAAGAACTTAGACCATCCTCTTTCTGCTTTCCCCGGGCACACTAGCAGTGAGCTGAATCAGAAGTAGAGCATCTAGGACTGGAACCAACACCCATAGGGGATGCTGGCACCACAGGCAGAGGCTTAACTCACTACGCCACAGCTCCAGTCCCTGCAGACCTGTTTCCTGTTGCTCCCATCAGTATCCATTGTGGCTTAATAGTAATGGTGCTTTAATAAATACTGTCCTGCTGGGTGAATAGGAGGAGCAAGGGCAGGAAAAGGCCAAGGCGTGGAATTCCACTGTTCGGTGGTGGCTTAATCCAGACTTAGAACAATGAGTGACTGAACTAGGTAGGCATCCAGCAGTCCTGTGGAAGCTCTGGCCAAAAACTGAGTAGCAGTAAGTTTAGCAAGTTCCTGGAGCTTAGTTGCTCTATTACCAGTTAGCAATGGAGCCGTTTTTAATAGTCAGCCAGTTTAGACACAGGATTGGCATCATCTTGGGCCAGCTGGGGAGGCCAAGGGTGAAAAAGTGCTTGAGGGGCCGGCACTGTGGCATAGTGAGTAAAGCCATCACCTGCAGTGCCGGCATCCCATATGGGCGCCGGTTCAAGTCCCCACTGCTCCATTTCCGATCCAGCTCTCTGCTATGGCCTGGGAAAGCAGTAGAGGATAGCCCAGGTCCTTGGGCCCCTGCACCTGCTGTGGGCAGCCCCTGGCTTCTGGCTTCAGATCTGCACAACTCCAGCCGTTGTGGCCAATTGGGGAGTGAACCAGCAGGTGGAAGACCTCTCTCTCTCTCTCTTTCTCTGTGCCTCTCCTTCTCTTTCTCTATAACTCTGACTTTAAAAAAAATAAATATTTTTTTAAAAAGTGTTTGAATGGAGTGTCTGCCACCTCTGAGTGGACGTGTGAGCTGATGGCATTCAGATTTTCCTGGAGAAATCATCTTGGCTCTTCCCCAGTGCATAGGCCAAGGGACCTTTCAAGCTCAAAAGAGCGTGGCCATCCAGACTAGCTTGTTGTGGTGGATTTTTCCTTGTTTATAAATTTCCACAAGTGATATATTGGTTTGTCGTAAAATATTTCTCAAAATTCAATTTGTTTGTCAAATGTGAAATATGTAGATTTAAAGTCTCTTTCCTCTAGTCTCTTCCTGGGCATTGTTTTTTTTATTAATGTGTATTGAAGTTTCTGATTTTTAGCTGTTAATACTGCAGTATACATCCAGGCACCAGTCATTTATAAAAAGGATATCACACACTAATATATATATAAACATACACATACATTTTGTTTATCCCTTTATTAATAGGTTTTGCGTGTTCTGTACTTGTTATCGCAATACATTGCCATTTTTTATGTTGTATTGGAAAAGCCCTGCCTTAGACTACTATAAATGATCTTAATTTTATATCTGTGATGCTACTCATGCTTCAATCATGAGAAACATGTAAATAACCATTTGTTAAATGAACTGAAGAACAGCCTGAGCATGAATACTTTGGCTTGATTATGTATGGACATTAGTTTATGTAATAAGGAGAAAACGGTTATAATTGTAAAATTTAGTTGACATTTATTAAGTCTGGTAAATTGTTTATTTTATAATATCACAGAGAAAATTGGCTTTTCCATCACCAATGCAGTGAACTTTGTAAATTATTTTTATAGAATGACTAGGTTTGGGCTTCTCCTTACAGCTAGAATGTAGAAGTTAGTGACAGGATGTTGGGGCTCCTGCAATATCTCAAAAAACTAAAACAAAGCAGATAAATTATAAAGATCATTGTTACACCAGTAGCTGCCTATATAATAAGTTGGGCCCATACTTGGTAATTTAAAATAGCTGTTTTATGGAGTTCATGATTCTCTGGGTTGAGAATTCGGGCAGGTCCCTGCTGGATGATGTTTCTGTTCAAGTGGCATTAACTGGGCCACTGGGGTGGTACTCACCTGGTGTGTGGACTGCTGTGGAGGCTCCAGGATCCACATAGACGTGGTGCCTGGGAAGAGGGAGAAAACTCGGCACACGTGACTTTGTTCCGTTGTGATCAGCCCTCTGATATTGGGCTGGGGACAATTAGACAGCATTTTCTAAGAAATAGGAAGTAGATATTGCCGGTGTCATCAGGCCCGAGCCTGCAAAATGGCACCACGTCACTTCCGCCATATTCTACTGGTCAGAGCTGTCCCAGAGTCCTGCCACTTCCAAGGAGAGGGGCCGTAGCCACGGCCTGTCCACGGAAGGGGTCCAGAGGATTGGTGGCCCTCATTAATCCAACAGCTCATGACAACCCTTGGGGCACAAGTGGTTTAAATTCCTCCTTGTTCAAAACATACATACTTCTAAGAACCCCGAAATCCTCTCCCTGCTACGGCTTTATCCTCAAGTCCAGAATCTTGCTAGTAAATCAGGTCGAGACATACAAGAGGCTCCTCTGGTGCGGTTCTGTGAACAGACAAGTGGTTTATCCAACTCACAGTGGAAAGCAGGCATAGCAAAACTGCAGTGAACACTCCCACTCAAAAATGGTGAAACTGGAGGCTTTTCACTGGACCCTGATAACTGAAATCCTGATGCTGTCGGTTCCCTTGCTGCGTACTTCTGTACCGTGGGAATGGCCCTCCCCAGCACCAAGCTTTACCCTCTCACCACTGAGCCATTCTGCTTCTCCAGAACATGGCTGTGTTTGCCTGTGGATGGCCTTTCCACCTTGCTTTCTGTCTGTAGAAGTGAGGTCTGCCAGCCCCTTTCACTTTGTGCTGTTTCTATCCCTACCAGTCCTCACTGACCAAATGCCTTTAAAAATGTGTGGGCTTCCTGTGTATCAAACCATACACACCCCACAGGATGAAGGACACATCCACATTCATTTTTCTTAGCCTTCTGTCTGGAGAGAACAGGAGTGAGGAACTGTTTTGTTTTTTAAAAGAGCTCCTTTATATGTTCTCTGAATTCTTCTTGAACTTGCAATAGTTCTGTTAGTTCTTCATTCTCTGTGCATAACTTACCAAACATGGCTAAAAGAAGCCACGGTTTCAGCCTTCTGCCTAGAAACCCCCTTAGTCAAATCTACTGCTTTCTTGGCTGTATTTTCCCTTTTCTGTTTTATGTGAGTGACAGCGTTCACAGACTTCCCACCTCGACACAGGGAAATGAGTTAACAGACCCCCACCTCAACACAGGGAGGTGGGTTAGCAGACCCCCACCTCTACACAGGGAGGTGGGTTAGCAGACCCCCACCTCGACACAGGGAGGTGGGTTAACAGACCCCCACCTGGACACAGGGAGGTGGGTTAGCAGACCCCCACCTCGACAGAGGGAGGTGGGTTAACAGACCCCCACCTCGACAGAGGGAGGTGGGTTAACAGACCCCCACCTCGACACAGGGAGGTGGGTTAACTGACCCCCACCTCGACAGAGGGAGGTGGGTTAACAGACCCCCACCTGGACACAGGGAGGTGGGTTAACAGACCCCTACCTCTACACAGGGAGGTGGGTTAACAGACTTCCCACCTCGACACAGGGAGGTGGGTTAACAGACTTCCCACCTGGACACAGGGAGGTGGGTTAGCAGACCCCCACCTCTACACAGGGAGGTGGGTTAACAGACCCCCACCTCGACACAGGGAGGTGGGTTAGCAGACCCCCACCTCGACACAGGGAGGTGGGTTAGCAGACCCCCACCTCGACACAGGGAGGTGGGTTAACAGACCCCCACCTCGACACAGGGAGGTGGGTTAGCAGACCCCCACCTCGACACAGGGAGGTGGCCGCTTCGCCACCCCTCAGTGACATTTTCACTAATGTCGCTCAGGCCTCCACGGATTGTCTTCTCCGGACCCGGCCAGCTTCTCTTCACTACCTGGTTCTGAAGCCACTGCTGTTTGGAGATTTTTATACAGAGCCTCACTTCCATGTGCCAGATTCTGTTGGAGTTACCTAACTCTGTGTAACAGTTCCGTGAGAGCAGAACTATTTTATGGTGCCTCACAGTCCGGGAGGTTCCAGCAAAGGACAGACACAGCTAGGGGTCACTCTTTGTAGCGTGAGCAGTGAGCAGAGGCCATCGGTGGTCATCAGCTGCAGGATGGGCGGAATAGGACTTGGAAGACTCAAGGCTGCGTTCCTCACATCCTGGGTACCTAGATGAGGAGCCCTGGAATGCTGGTCTTACCTGGAGCTGCCAACCGGGGGACCTGCATAGAGCTTTTCCAGTGTGACGGTCCACAGTAGTTAGACTGTGATAGACAGCAGGACATAGATGCGTTCTGTTACAGAGTTCTTATGTTGTATGTGAAGTGGTATCGCATTACTTATAGTGTGATAAGTAAAAGGTGCATATTTTAAACACCGCACAACCACTAAAACTACAAAAATCCAAGCGTATTTGATAAAATGAATAGTGAAAAAGAAAGCAACCCCAAATCATTGCAGGAGAAATGGGAAAAGGGGATAAAAACAAGTAGGGACAAATAGAAGATAGTATGTTTGATTCAGATCAGCCATATCAATAAGTGTAGTAAGTTTAAGTGTTCCAAATACCTTAAAGGCACAGGTCTCAGGTTGAATAAAATAGCAAGACCTAACAACAGTGCCTCCTCCTAGCCACAGAAGACACATTTCAAGATCCCTGGTGGATGCCTGCAACCACCAATAGGTACTGAACCCTACATTATATGTTTCCTATACATGCACATATGTGCATATGACTAAGTTTAATTTATAAATTAGACATCAAATATAATAATAAAATAGAGCAATAGCTATATACTGTAATAAAATTGCCAGTATCATTACTCTTGTATTTTGTGTTCATTATTGTGTAAAGTAAAGGTTACTGTAGAATAAGGCAACACAATAACACAGTAGTTGATCTAGTAATAATTGAGATGGCTACTGCGTGACTAACAGGCAGGTAGTACACACAGCTGGATACATGGGACAAAGAAGTGATCCGTGTCCTGGGCAGGTGGGAGCAGGGTGGAGTGAGATTGCCATCATGCTACTCAGAACAGCACACGAAATAGAACTTAGGAATTTGTTACTTCTTTAATTTTCCTTTTACTGTTTGTGAGCTGTTGTCGACCATGGTTAACTGAAACCACAGAAAGAGAAGCTGAAAATAAGAAAGGACTGCTGAAAATATTGTATATAAGAAATTCTCTTCAGATACAACCATATAGGTAAAAAGCCGTAGAATTAGAAAGAAATGCCATGTAAACACTATTCATTAAGAAAACCGGTGTATGTTATATTAATATCCAACAAAGCAGGCCTTGAAACATGAAATGTTTCTGATGATAACAACTGATATTTCATAATGATAAAGGATTTCATGAGTCTAAAATACATAATATTTAATATCTATGAACTCAACAACAGAGCTTTAAAATATTTTAAGCAAAAACTGACAGAACAGAAAGGAAAAATAGATAAGTGTACCTGTTCTCAATTGGTGCTTCAGCACCTCCGTCTCAGCGATTGGTAGAATAAGTTAGAACATCAGCACATACACAACATAGAAATCTGAAACAACACTGTTCACCACTTGGACTTTGTGGGCATTTATGGAATACCTCACACAATAGTGGCAACATAGGAGAGTACTTCAGCTTGTGTGAAAATGGGATTAAAAGATACCTTTATTTTAAGGCAAAATAATTTGGAAATCCTTGTGTGATCTTTTCATTATAGAGATTTTCTGTTGACTTTTTGAAGATCCCTTGTATTACCATTTAAATTTTTTGCATGAAAATAAATGTATCTTTAATTCTATTTCTATTTTGAAGTACCTTTTTACACATTCCTTTAAAAGTACTCATGTGGATCATGTATTAGGTCATAAAGCAAGTTTTAATAACTTTTCTCTACCAAAATTGAGTTAAAGATCAGCAACAATAGACTGGAACACTGATCTCAAATATTTCAGAATTACACAATACACTTAGTAAATCATAGATCAGAGAGAAAGTATAAGGGAAATCGGAAAATACTTTGAGTGTAATAAAAATGAAAATATATCATTGCTTATAGAGTGCAGCTATAGTTATGCTTAGAGGAAAATGCATAGCTTTAGGATACTAAGACTCAAAAAGAAGAAAGATCTAAAATAAATTATCTCAGTTTCCATAGCTGGAAAAAAAATAAAAGCAAAATAAGCCCAAAGTAAGTAGAAGGTAGAAAAAAAGTGGATAGCAACAAAATAGAAAATATAAAGCAGATATAATTTTTAAAAATTATAAGACCAAAAGCCTTTAAAAAAACATCAAATTTATTTACCCTCTTGAATAGCAATTCAATATTTTCGGTATACTCCAAGATTTAAGAGTAAAGCTGTCTAGGTCCAGAAACTGGACCTGTGCCAGGCAGCTTTTCATTTCTCTTCTGAGGCGGGCTAACTGTGTGGAGAAAGAGTGTCACGTTGCAGCGGGAGGTTCCCAGTCCACAATGGGCAGCTGTACTGGCCCAGCCTCTGGTGATGCAACTTCCTGGCAGAGTCCCTGGGTGGTGGGCGCACAGTGCCATGAGACAAGAGAACACACCTGTCTCCGCCCTTCTAAAGCCACCAGGAGTCAACCAAGAGGACTGTACCCTCATGGCCTAATCCAGTCTAATCACTTCCCAAACACCCTACCTTCAGTTATTGTTCATAGCCATTGTCTAAACTAGGATCTTTTTGCCTAACTTCTTATTTGATGAAGTAATGAGCCTTTTTACTATAATGTACTTTTAAAATATGTTATCTGAAAAACTAAAGAAAGGGAGGGGTGAAAGGAAGGAGATAGGGAGTATCATTATGTTCTTAGAACTGAATCTGCAAATCATACTGAATCTGTTAAAAACTAATTAAAAGTTACAATAAAGAAAAAAATTAAAAGCAAAATAAAACAAATAAACAGGATTTGAAATGATAATGACCAAGAGATTTTCCAGCCTGATGAAAAATATCCTATACATTCAGGAAGCACAAGAAGCCTACTGAGACTGAAGCAAAATTAATATAAAGAAAGCCAGGCCTGGGGCCAGCGCCGTGTCTCACTTGACTAATCCTCCACCTGTGGCGCCGGCATCCCAGGTTCTAGTCCCGGTTGCTCTTCTTCCAGTCCAGCTCTCTGCTGTGGCCCAGGAGGGCAGTGGAGGATGGCCCAAGTGCTTGGGCCCCTGCACCCACATGGGAGACCAGGAAGAAGGTCCTGGCTCCTGGCTTCGGATCGGCGCAGTGCGCCAGCTGTAGTGGCCACTTGGGGAGTGAACCAGTGAAAGGAAGACCTTTCTCTCTGTCTCTCTCTCTCTCTCACTGTCTAACTCTATCTGTCAAATAAATAAAAAAAAAAAATTAAAAAAAAAAAAAAAAAAGAAAGCCAGGCCCAGTTACAGCACTGTGACACTTGAGAATCCAAATGTAAAAAAAAAAAAAACAAAAAAACCTCTTAGCTTGACCAAAAGAAACGGTCACTTCAGCGGTGCAATAGTTAAGATTGATGACTGGCTGTGGCACAGAAATCATTAATATCAGAATGACAGCCTCACGTTTTCAGTATAGGAAGGAAAAATCCTGCAGGCTGACATTCCGTACCCAGTGGAAGTCGTATTTTGACGGAGGCAGAATTAGACAAAGGGTGGGAGACAGTCATGAGAAGGCTCTGCATTGGCTCTGCAGAAGTCACTTCAGCTGGGAAAAAGTGATGCCCTGTGGAATCAGAACCTCGGGGCCAAAATGAAGGACACAGGGGAGCGAAAGTCTGTGAGTAAATATGAGAACGGCCCGCCTATGCGAAGCAGCAGCTACAGTGGTCTTGCAGAGCTCGAAATACAGCAGTATAGTAAGATAGCAAACCAAGGGAAGGTGGACGTGAGTGGTCCAACTGATATTTTTAGCTAGGTCAGGAAGTAGTAAAAGTCAACTGTAGTAAGTCAAGAGTGGTTTCAATCTCAAGGAGACTAGCTTTAAACACGTTTTCAACAATGCTTAAAGTTCAGCAGGAAATAAAACGGAATAATGAAGAATTGATTAGTCAAGAAAATAGGGTGGATCAAAGCAGACAGAAGACAGATGGGATGAGCAGAGACTAACAGGAATGGGTGGTGTTGCAGCACAGTGAGGTGGGTTAAGCTGCTCCTGGGGCATCTGCATCCCATATTGGAGTCCCTGGAATTGAGTCCTGGCTCCTCCACGTATCCAGCTCCCTGCTAATGTGTCTGGGAAAACAGCAGATGAAGGCCCCAGTGCTTGGGTTCCTGCCACCCACATCGGAGACCCAGATGGAGCTCCTGGCTTCTGTCTTCTGCTTAGCTCAACCCCACCTGTTGTAGACATTAGAACCAGTAGATGGAAGATCTCTCTCTCTCTGTCTCTCTCTCTCTCTCTCTCTCCCTCTCTCTCTCTCCCACTTTGTCACTCTGCCTTGCAAATAAAAATAAATAAGTCTTTTAAAAAGAGAAGAAAACTGACAAGAAAATGGTCTTGAAATTAGTAATTAATTTATTACAAATAGATTTAGTTCAATTAAAAGCCAAAAATCTGGGGGCTGAACTAAAAAAAAATCAACAAGATATATATTACATAAGAACATATGGAAAAAAGTATATTGTATAAACACTGATAGAATCTGATATATTAATATCAGAATAGTCATTAAGGAAAAATGTATTATGAAAAAGGGAATATTTTATAATGATAAAAGTGTCAATCCAATTGAAATACAAAAATTCTAAATTTATGTGTTCCTGATAATATAACTTCAAAACATAAATGGCTAAAACTGACAGAGAAATAAACAAATGCATCAGCTTAGCAAATTAATCTAAGAACCTTCTTTCAGCAGTAGATAGAACAAGCAAATTTCAACAAATCAATATTTAAAATTCTTCGAACAAACTTGACCTGTTGCTATTTATAGAACATCCCCAACAGCTGCAGAACACACACTTTTCCAGTTTTATGAAAACAGAACAGGTGCCGGGACAAAGAACAAGTCTTAACGTCCCTCAAAGCATTGAAATCCTACAGCAAATGTCCATAGTGGAATGTGAGCAGAAACAGGTAATAGAACCATAACTGGAAAGTCCTCGCTCTGCTTGGAAATAAACAATATCCTTCTAAGTAATCACAAAAGATTCAAAGGAAATACAGTAGAAATTAGAAAATATTAAAGAGTCAGTATCAAACTTGTGAGCCACAAAGCAGGACTTAGAGAAAACATATAGCTTTATATCCTTATGTTTAAATGGTCAGGTTAAAAAACAGTGATACAATTTTGCATCTCAAAAAGCTGGGGAAATGCTTGAACTTGGAAGAAGACAATAATAAAGAGTTTAAAAGTAGACATAAAATAAATAAAAAAAAAGTAGGCATAAAATAGAAAAAGTCAACAAAGCGAAAACTTGTGTGTTTGAAAGTATTAATAAAATTGACACACCCCTACCAAGGAAAATAAGAAAGTTCAGATTCACAAGAATCAAAAGGAAGCATCACTAGAGAGGCAGGAAATATCTACAGGATAAGAACGTATTATGGGCCGGCGCCGCGGCTCACTAGGCTAATCCTCCGCCTTGTGGCGCCGGCACACCGGGTTCTAGTCCCGGTCGGGGCACCGATCCTGTCCCGGTTGCCCCTCTTCCAGGCCAGCTCTCTGCTGTGGCCAGGGAGTGCAGTGGAGGATGGCCCAAGTGCTTGGGTCCTGCACCCCATGGGAGACCAGGAGAAGCACCTGGCTCCTGCCATCGGATCAGCGCGGTGCGCCGGCCGCAGCGCGCCAACCGCGGCGGCCATTGGAGGGTGAACCAACGGCAAAGGAAGACCTTTCTCTCTGTCTCTCTCTCTCACTGTCCACTCTGCCTGTCAAAAAAAAAAAATAAAAATAAAAATAAAAAAAAAATAAATTAAAAAAAAAAAAAAGAACGTATTATGAACAGTTTTACTCTATGTGAATAGAGCCGACAGCTTATAGGAAGTGAACAGGTGTCCTGGAAAGTGCGCCATACCACAATGCCGTGAGAAGGGGTCTCAAATCTGTTACACATAGGCAGTGACTCCGCAGTCATACATCTCCCCACGGTAGTCGCGTTTTTCAGCTGAACGAGCTCTCAGGGTCAGGCCTTGCTCGTTCTTGGCCTTTAAGCCCCTGTGGCTGGCAAATTCTGTACCCAGTCGACTCCCCTAACAGGTCCTTTCACACTGCTCTCTGTCTGTTTACATTCTCACGGTCGGTCGGAGTCTGAAGGGACCAGTTAGTACCCCAGGTTTTCCTTTTCCCAACTTGTGTACCCTTGACGGGAGTCAAGATTAGAATAAGGATGCTGACATTTCATGTACCATGTAGGGAAGGTGAGGTAGCACAGTGTGTTTAGGTCTGCATCTCATCTTGTTCCTTCAGGCTGGAGGGACTTAACTGACCCTGTTGAGCTTACGGTGGGCAAGAGAGGAAGAGAGGAAGAGACTGGTGACCGGGAGGCCCTGTCTCACAGACTAGGTGAGAGACAGAGAGAAGGAGAGAGTGTTGAGTCACCCACCACCTCGGGCGGAGCCCTCCTTCCAAGCAGCCCCGCCTACCCGGGCACACAGAACCCCAGCTGGTGCACCGTGGACCCCTTCCAGTTCCTGTCATCCGGACCTTCTGCCCTCCTTTGAACAACTTCTTACAGTTTTGATCTTTTCCTGTAATTCCTCTTGCCTCTCCTTCCCAGAAATTTAAACCTGGCTTTCACAGACAGCGCCAATTTTTTTTTTCACAATCCTATCAAGAGAAAGCATGACGTTTTATGCTCCCCTTTGTTCTGCACTGTTAATTATGGATTGCGGTGGTGCCTTTATCGGCAGCTTCTTGTGTAAGTTTTCTACCACCATCACCCCTTTGCCGTCCTTGCTGGAGCACCGTTCAAGCTGGTGCTCCAACTGCCTCAGTGATGTCAGCGCTGGGCCTACAACTGTCGTCTCTCCCCACACCCTGTGTTATAATCTGCTTCTCCAAATCCAAGTTTCTGAGTTTCTGATGCTCAGAATTCTCTGTTTTTTAATTTCCTTTGCTTTTGACAACCAGAATTGTTCTAAGATCTCAAATGCTGAAAGCCCCTTCTTTCTTTTCTCTACATTTCTGGTGATTTTTTCTCTCAAACTCTTAAACATCCCTTCATTCATATACTTTCTCTTATTACCTATCTATCTCCCTCTTCCTCTCCCTCTCTCCCTCTTTCTCCCCCCCCCCCTTTCCTTTTCTCTTCCCCTCTCTCGATGATCTTACCATTGGATTTGAACTCCCTCAACTTTACTCCCTACACAAAAAAATTCATCTGTATCCACCAAGCATTCTTCCTAAATGTAGAGAGGGAGCCGGGGGCAGGCACCGTAGGGCATGAGTTAAGCTACTGCTTGGGTTGCCTGCATCCCATATCAGAATGCCTAGTTGGATACCCAGCTGCTCTGTTCTGATTGTGTCCTGAGAGGTGGCAGATGATGGCTTGAGTACTTGGGTCCCTGCTACCCATGTGGGAGACCCAATGGAGCTGCAGGCTCCTGACTTCAGTGTCGCCTAGCCTTAGCTGTTGTTGGCACTTGGGGACTGAAATAGTGTATGGAAGAACTCTGTATTTGTCTCCCTTCCTCTCTCTGATACTCTTCCTTTCCAATAAATAAAACCATTTGTCCTCTTTCACATGGCTAATCCTACCAGAGTTTTTGTTGCTGCCTTCTCTTGGATTCGCTCCATTATTTGCCACTCCTCTTTCCATGTCTTCCTTTTATTAACATGAACAATGAAAATAAAAAATCACTAACAACAATTAAAATCTTGTGAATGATTCAGCTTCCATTTCAAGCTATGCCAGGCCTCTTGGAAGGATAGAGTTTATTGGTATATTCCATTTCTCTCTCTCTCTCTCTCTCTCTCTTTTTTTTTTTTACCTTAATCCCCCAGTTATTGGAAATTTTTGTCTTATTACCTTCCTGAAACGTCTTTTATAGTTACCTGTGACTCTTAAGTTCTACATTGCCCCCCTTGTGCCCTGAAAAGCAGAGGGCATTCCCTCCTCTCACTCTTCTTCCACGGCTTCACTGGTGAATACCACGCTTGTGGAAGACCCTTCTGGAGTAATCCTCGTAGAAGGTGGACAGGGACAGACTTTGACAGTCGAGGCACCATTTGGGATGCCCCACCTCCCATATCAGAGTGCCTGGCTTCAGGCCTCGGTCCCACTTTCCATTCTGGCTCCTGCCAGTGTGCGCCCTGGGAGGCAGCCGATGGTGGCTGAGGTACTTGTGTCCTTGCCACTCGATCGAGTTCCCAGCTCCAGTCGTCAGCCTGGCCCAGCATCAGCTGTTAAGGCATTTGGGGAGTGAACCAGTGGATAGGAGAAAATCTCTCCTTCTGTCTCTCTGCCTCTCAAATAAAATAGATAAATAGATAATTTTGAAAAGAATAGAGAAGGGCTGACTATTTATTGACTTACTGTAGCAAGAAAAGACTACACAGGTTGTTCTCCTTGGAGAAAAGGAGTGCGTAGTTTTTCTTTTTTCCTAATTTTTTAAAAGATATATTTTGTTTGTTTGAAAGGCAGAGTTAGAGAGAAAGAGATATCTTTCATCCACTGGTTCATTCCTCAAAGGGCTGCAATGGCCAGGGATGGGCCAGGCTGAAGCCAGGAGCCAGAAGCTTCTTCTGGGTTTTCCACATGGGTGACAGGGGCCCAGGAACTTGGGCCATCTTCTGCTCCTTTCCCAGGCACATTAGCAGGGAGCTGGATTGGAAGTGGAGCAGCCGACCTCGAACCAGTGCCCATATGGGATGCTGACATTGCAGGCGGCAGCCTAACCTGCTGAGCTACAGGGTCAGCCTCCCATGGTTTTTCTTGATTGCAGGTTGGGCTCTGAAGTTCTAGAACACAATATCAGAAATGAAGGAAACGATTGATGAGTTGATGTCTTCAGACTGTGGTTGATGCATGCAGGGCATGGTTCTGATTGAAAAGATGGGTCTGTTGGCAGCCAAGACATCCTGTGCTTGCCACTGAATAACCCGTGTTGGTGACTGCTCCAGCTGTCAGTGTGCACCACTGGTTGGTGGCTGTTCCGGCTCTCACTCTATCAAACACACCTTCCGTGAATTTTCCAACCTTCTCTCTCTGCGGTGGTCCTGGTTTCTTCTCATCTTGATGCTGAAGTAATGAATCAGGTCCCACTGGCTTTTGAATCTTCTCACATCAGCTAGTAACCCAGAACCAGAACCCATCTTGTTAAAACACAAATTTGAATGTGTTCTCTACTGAGAACTCTCGATGACGCCTGCAGAACAAAACCCTGTCTGGTGCGGAATCCAGTAACCAACATGACCACTCCAACCCCAGTGTCTGGGCCTCATCTCTCTGTCTCCCTCTCCAGCTCCTGTTCCGTGTTCATCCGTAACGTAGAGCCTCCCCACACTTTCCCTGTGGTAATTAGCCCTCTCCTGGGTCCTACAGCTTTCTAGACCACACAGGACACTTTTAGCTGCCTTGGCCTGGAGTTTTTCGTGTTTGTCTCTTCTGGAAGTTTCCGAGTTCTTTGTGAACTATCTCTTTTAGCTTCATTCTTCCCTGCTTTTCATGACACTGGTTGGGACTCAACTGTCAGCTGCATTTTAAATAATTCAGTTTAAACCAGACTCATATATCCAGTAATATATTTTCCAGAATTTTTAGGAGATTGATGTAAAAATATATGAAGGGAATGTATTATATCTCCTATTTTAGAAGCCTTTGAGTGCAGCTTGAGATTTTTATTTTAGGTTCTTAAATTATACATGGCATAAGTGATGTCGATTTTATAGGACTTCATATAACTCTTTTATGGTCTTTCAGGTGTGATCATCTAATTGGCTTCTATAAGCCAGCAATCCTCCTGGTTCCATTGTTTTCATTATGTTTGTTTTCAGATGAGGAGGAATGGAAGGCACAGCTCATCCAACACTACAGTTTTGAAGTTGGAAGACATCTGCTAAGTCAGGTTGCTTCGGGGTAGTCTGCTCGTAGCACCAGCTCTAGACGGTTTTAAAATTCAAAGCATTAAGTCCATTACCTTGGTACTTTCTCAACTCTCAAACTTCTTGATATGCAAATTGTGGTTACCTTGGCTTTTAAGTTACTGAAAACAGCAAAAAGATGATTTCTTACTAAATTCCATATACTCATAAAATACAGTGTTTAAACTCATGGTGCTTTAAAAGTGAGGCTAAAACTTCTAAGTCATCCTTCTGTGTACTGAGTCTCATCATAAAGCCCTGTGTACTGAACCTGATGCTTTCAAAATGGTTTTTCCATTGTAGCCAGCATCTTGTTTCTCAAGAAAAGTCTTAACTTTTCAAAATGATTTATGGGTTCTCATTATAGGGGATAATTTTATTAATGAACTAGCATTGGAACCTTAGGTGGCTATTAACTATTTATTTAAAAACCTGGGTTTGCATGAGAATCTTTTTTTAAGGTCTATTTTATTTATTGGAAAGGCAGAGTTAGAGGAAGAGAGAGGAAAAAGGAGGAGAGAGAGAGAGAGAGAGAGAATAACTTCCATCTACTGGTTCACTTCCCAAAAGGTCAGGCCAAAGCTTGGAGCCTGGAACTCCATCCTGTTCTCTCATGTGGGTGGCAGAGGCCCAAGCACTTGGGCCATCTTCAGCTGCTTTCCCAGGTGCATTAGCAGGGAGCTGGGTTGGAAGTGGTGTTCATATGGGATGCCTACATTGCAGATGGCAGCTCAACCCACGGTGCCACAACACCGGCCCCTGCTTGATCATGTTAACCTACCACACCTCATAATAATTTCCCAGTCATCTTTCTGTGTTCATTCTCTTCTTCCCTCCTTGTTCTGCCACCAGATAAATCTTCACATAGAGCCACTTTCGTGATTAAAGAACCCTTAGTGGCTTCCGACTCCGTTACATGGAGTCCATGTTCCTTTGCCCGGCATTCAAAGCTCCCTACCCAGCTCCTAAAAATATCTCCTACTTGAGCCAGCTGGACTCTTTCCTGCTGCCTGCTCTCTCCGTGCTCTCCCCACGTCTGCCTGTAATGTCCCCTCCTCCCTCGCCATCTCTGCAGGCTGTGAAACCCTGCACACGAGGCTCTTGCTGATGCTCCATCAGCAGCTCTGGCTCTGTCTGCTCTCCGCTGGCTTCATCCAATGTTGTGTTTATTCACACTTACGGCACATTTTACACGCTGCTTTATTGTTTGTGCTCACGTCGGCCTTATCTCACGCCTTAGGTTACCAGGACCTGAAAATCAAATATCTTGTCTAATTCTTATTTTGTCTCCCACAACAATCAGCGCAGCCTTTAATGGTGCATAGTAAATATTTCTTTAACAAATTTAAAATGTCCTTAGCTATTTCTTCCAACACTCCCTCTGTCTTTCATCCTTATATATACACTCTGTATTCCTGGCAACTATTCACTTCTATTGGGCATGCCTGGCTGCCATCTTATCTTAGGAAAATACTGACCATAGTGCGGTTAACAAGATAAAGCCTGTTCCCGGCCCAAGGAATAAACCGTATTCTGAAAGTTCATGTCTAATTCTGTTGTTTGGAATGCAGAAAGCACTTTCCCACCAAAACAGTGTTATAAATAGTGGTTAGGATCGCAGCCAGCACCTCCCAAGACTGTTTAACTCATAAGTATCGGAGCCGTTCAGCTGTCGGCAGCCACCATAAACTGCACTGTTTGGTAGGAAAAAGTACTAACCCCACACATGGTGGTGCTTCTCCCGTGCTGTAGCGACAAGACAGGGGAGTTTGTGGACGGTTTCTGGAGTTTCTGGAGAGGTGGGAGCGCCTGAGCCAGGCTCTGGTAGTGACTAGCATGTGGGGTGAGGTTGCCGGCACTCCCATGTTGTCTACACTGAGGGCAAAGGGGCCCTTGCTCTGCTGGGCCCCACCACAGTGGATGAGGATGGCAAACAGGGCCACAGATGTCCTTTTCCCTGAGTGGGCCTTTTATAAGTCAGGTGTTGACACATGGGGGACTATTTTATTACTTCCCCCTCCTGCTTGCCTGCAGATGCGTGGGAATTGAATATGTAAACATGGAAAATACTTCTGTCTATAGGGAAGGCAACAAGTATGGGTATCACCCTGTATTTGGCATCTCATAGTTTGTGTGGACGGGTGATTATCATTTCTACATGGGCATCACGAGGCTCCCCGTGACAAACATGTCAGTATGTGCGTAAACAACCCTGGAGGCTGACGGTTCGGGTCGTCAGGCTGTAAGAAAGGAACACTTCATACATATCAGAGACTTTAATTTACCCCGTCATCGCAAGTACAAGCGTACATGAGCGTCTGCTCCACGCTGAAGACTCTTGTCACTGCCCTGGGTGAGGGAGTGATGCAAAGTTTGCCTTCGCCCTGGAGCCTGAAATACCCGGAGCAAACAACCAAGGAGAAACTGACAGTGCAGACGGTGTTCTTAATCGCCATGAAGGGAACAGACACGCGTGGGACTATCAGCATGACCCTGTCACTGCGTGTTTCTGTGCTCGCCAGGATACTTGGTGGGACTTGGGGTGGGCAGGTGAGAGCAGGGGTTCAACCCTGGGAGTACATAAGAGTCACCCAGATATGTTTAAAGCTGAGTCCCTTCGATTGTACCCAGGGCTGTGGGGCATGAGCCTGTTTATCTTGTAAAGCTCCCCTCGAGATTCTGATACTCAGCCAGGATTGAAAATCCCCGGATGAGTAGGGTGGGCCAAATTTAGGAGAGCCAGGAATGGCCCGCTGAGGAGTTGAGCCCCTGTCTGTCATGCAGGGAGAAGCCCGCAGGGGCTGCTGGGACGCGATCAAGTCTCTGTTTGCCAAGATAAACGTTTTGTCCACTATGTGTGAATGGAAGACAGACAAGGAGCAGCTTGAACTAGACAAGTGCTAGTGGGAAGAAGGAGAGGAGTCGTGTTTCGAAGTGTGTTTAGAAGTGTGGAAGATGGTGATGTCAGCCTTGACTCCAGCATGCTCACCCTCGTTGACGCGAGCTCTTTGCTCTTACAACCTGGCAGCTTACACAGTCATTCCAGCCAGTTTGCACTTAGTGGAAGGAGACCCTTGCCTACTCATGTATGTGTCTCACTCACAGCAGTGAGTGAAGTTAACGTGTCTGAGGGCCGTGACCTTTAACACAGTCGTTCTGAAGCAGATAACCATCCCCCCCGTGTGCAATAGCACAGCACCCGTCCTGCAGGCTCGCACCCAGCACCAGAGGCACATGGACAAGGGGCTTATGGGCACACAGTTCTGCAGCTTGTGAGTAGAAGCTCTGAGCGATGTTCTGAGCTATGCTGTACATTTTCATATTTTTTAGCGCTGCATCTGATAATTGCTTCAGCTGCTGGTGGCCGACCTAGGTGGGCCTCGTGACTGCGACTCCTCTCCATACGCCGAGCTCGGACTTCTCTCCCTGCCCTCCCCTGCAGTTGGTGCAGCCCATCCCCCCCTCACATCCATCCAGCCTCACCCAGAGGGAGAGCTGAGCCCAAAGAGGGGAGTTCAAGGAGTCAGGATGTCACTTGCTTGTGGCCCTGCTCAGCGCAATAGTCCTGGTGACCCTTTGGCTCCTGCCCCACCCCTGGGACATGACACCTGCAGAGGTATCCACACTCAGGAACAGCAAACTGTACCCGTCGTTGGAAACACTTTTGCTCACCTGTGGTGAGTTTGGAGGTGTTGTTTGGAGACACTGAGCCACACGGAGTAGGCAGCAGAGAGCAAATCCAGGTGGGAAGTGTGGGTGGCCCACCCCCTTCTAAAACAGGTGTCACATTGTGACTTCTTTTTTTTTTTTTTAAAGATTTATTTATTTTTCACTTGAGAGTCAGAGTTACACAGAGAGAGGTCTTCCATCCGAAGGTTCACTCCCCAGTTGGCCGCAACGGCCGGAACTGTGCCAATCCAAAGCCAGGAGCCAGGAGCTTCCTCCAGGTCCCCCATGTGGGTGCAGGGGCCCAAAGACCTGGGCCATCCTCCACTGCTAACCCAGGCCACAGCAGAGAGCTGGACCGGAAGTGGAGCAGCTGGAACCAGAACCAGCACCCATATGGGATGCTGGCACTCCAGGCCAGGGCGTTAACCCTCTGCGCCACAGCGCCTGCCCCCGCATTGTGACTTCTTAAAAAGTCACCTCTTTCTTGGCTGTCTCTGTGCAACAATTTCTGCTCTGTCCGTGGTCTGTGACAATGAACTTGTGTTGTTTTCTTTACCTCCACATCCGTGGTGTTATTTTCTTAGCTATTTAGATTGTCACTGATCATTTCTGGATGTGGGCTCCTTCCTGAAGGACCTTGCAGGACAGAGGGAGGAGAAGGAAGCCAGTATCCATCACGGCCCAGTTGCCTGCCGTGGTCTTTGCCTGAGTTATCATCAACGAACAAGTCAGGGTTTAGAGAGATTTTAAACTCTCGTCCAAAGCCAAAAGTGGAGTCAGCAGTAGAGGCTGGTTTTGAAAGCTGCCCGTCCGCATGGCTTTTCATTTGTGGGGGGAGATCGGTGAGCTCCGCCCCAGGAGCTCACTTCGGCTCTGGCACTGTGTAACCTGGACAAGTTACCCAGCATCCTCACCTGGCACAGGGAGGGGGCGTGGCATCAACCCCTGGGTCCTGACCATTTGGATGCTGAGAAGAAGAAGATAGTGGACGTCAGTGTGATTTTATAGATACAGAGGCCCATGGGAGTCTGTGAGATTTTGTTTTTATTTTGCTTATTTGAGAGGTGGAGTTACAGACAGAAGAAGAGACAGAGAAAGGTCTTCCATCTGCTGGTTCACTCCCCAAATGGCCGCAATGGCCAGAGCTGCACCAATCCGAAGCCAGGAGCTTCTTCTGGGTCTCCCATGCAGGTGCAGGGGCCCAATGACTTGGGCCATCTTCCAGTGCTTTCCCAGGCCATAAGCAGAGAGCTGGATTGGAAGTGGAGCAGCTGGGACAGGAACCAGTGTCTATATGGGATGCTGGTGTTGCAGATAGAGGCTTAACCTACTACACTAAAGCACCAACCCAGGCATTTGTGAGATATTTAATTCAAATGGAAAAAAAAATGAATGAATGAATGAGATGACTTGGGCACGTTTTGTGGCATTGCGCATCTTAACATTGCTCTACATTCTCTGAAAATAAAGGACAGTCAGTTTTGCAAGTCCCAACCCCTGTGATTGGTAGCAGACTGTGAGGCTGGGCGTTTAGTAGCTCAGCGTAGCAGAGAGTGTCCTGGCAACACATCAGGTGCCTCCTGTCACCTACCAGAAGCAGCTGTTAGTCCATGTGCCGTATCCAGTAGGTCTGAACAGATCCAGAAGAAACGCTCGTAGCCAGGGAGACCTGCCTGTAAGGCTACCGAACAGCAGTATACGTTGCACTGGAGTTAACACTCACATTCTCAGAGCTGGTTTTCCTGTGGTTTTGAAGCTGTCGATCAAACTTGATGAACGAAGCCATGTTTTTGTAAAACTATTTTCACAAAACTGCATGTTTCCTGGTTTCCGGGTGACTTTCTTAGGTAACAAGATGGTGGATACAGGGAGACAACTGTGAGTGGCTGTACTCCACTAAACTGCTTGTGAGTATACATTACCCGATGAGAACCTAGGGGAAGCCATGAAGTGATGCGGTCAGTTCCAAGACTGAAGTGGCAGTGAGCCCGAGCAGCACCAAGGCCACATTGTCATTGTCACAGAACCTTTCCTTGTTAGTGCTCCAGGTCTCTGCTGGGCCAGCTGTCAGCCAACCGACTGGGACAGCAGTATTGGGCTTTAGCTATGGATCCAGAGGAGTGGACCCCGCCGGTCCTGGATCCCTAAGTGGGTTCAGCTGTCACCCCAAAGAGGGCTTCCTAGTCCTGAGATGCTGAGTTGGTATAACTCCCAGTGCCAGCGCCGCACCAGATCCTGGGTCTGGTGGAAGGCTCCACTTAGGGCCTGGTCAGGGGACATGCAAGGGAATGGAGACCAAGAAAGCATATATATATATATTTTTTTTTAGTTTTTGAGATAGCATATTTTAAAATTACATTACAGTAAAAAGAAAGAAAAGGAGAAAGAGAAGGAGAAAGAGGATGAGAAGGAGAGATAGGAAAGGAGGAAGTGTATATCATGTATCTACAAATTGCATTGTAGATGCATGTGTATCTACACATCACATTGACTCTATTAAAAGCTAATTAAAAATAAAAAGGTAAAGAAAGGAAGTGTACAGAATTGTAAAACGTTGCACCTTTGGCCATATTTGGTCCATAAATGTGGTTTGTTCGGCCTACACTGTGTTTTTTGTTCAGTTTGTTTCTAGAACATGAATTTGTTATTTATTGATTAATTAGTAAGTAATGTGATGTGTTGGTCACTAATTCTCTGCACAAACGCAGATTTCCAGATTCTTTTGGACACTGGAAGCTCTGGCAGGTTCGAGCCTGTCCCTCCCCCCACCCCCAGTGTGGCTGCGACCCACTGGAGCTGAGCAGATGCTGCCTCTGTTGGACGTGAGGCTGCGCCTTCTCACTTTCAGAGCCCCAGCCTGGCGGTTACTTTGCTTCAGCAGAATTAAGAGGAGAGTTCCGTGTTACCTTCACGGCCACTTAGTTACGACTGGAAATAACGGGTGGGTGGGTCACATGCTTCAGAAGAGGTGAGGGATGGTGTTAGTCTCCTAGAGCTGCCCTAGCGAAGTACCCAAGCCATTGGCTTTCAATGATGGAGACTGCTCCTCAGACTGCTGCAGAGGCTAGACACCCACAGGCCAGCTGCAGGCACGGCTGTCCTCCCCAGACCTCCCCAGACAGCCACAGTCCTTTCTGCCTCCTCCAGCCTCCAGTAGCCCCAGGCATCCTAGCCTTGTGGGAGATTGCCAGACTCTGGCCCCTTGTCTCTGGCTGTGACTCCTCTTCTTACCAGGACATGAATCATACCGGAGTAGGGCCCGCCCTAATCCAGGATGACCTAATCCCAACCTGATTATGTCTCCAAGGATCCTGTTTTGAAGTAAGGTCACGTTCACAAACGCTGGGAATTAGGGCTCCAGCACGTCACTTTGGGGGACACATGATTCTTTGTGGAGTACAGAGTAACGGCTAAGAGCAAGGACGCACCCGACCGAGTGCCTGCCCAGAAATTCACAACTTACTCGGATCTGTTGTGTGACCTCGGGTCACCCGAGTCCCCAGTGCCTCTGTGCCATCATCTTGAGCGTTGGGATAATGACACCTACCTCATAGTTTGCAGTGTGGACAAAAATAGATGAATACATATGAAGCACTTAGGACAGTGCCTGGCACACACTACACTCTCACTAACCTGGACTATCATGAGAATTCATTCGGAGTTTAAGTGTATACAAGGAATACCAGTGCTACAAAAGTATTACGTAAGCTAGAATGGTAAAAGAAATCGTTAGGACTTCCAAGATGGCCGAACAGGGTGTAGTCACCCCACCTTCAGACACTTCGGGATATGGATAGAACAGAGGACGTACCGTGTTTCCAGGGGCCTGACTGATGGAAATTTCCAGCCAATAAGTGAACAAATAATGGAGGTTCCAGGGACCAGAGAAGACAAAGACACAGCTGCAGCCAGCTTCCGACTACGAGGCGCCTTCTTACCGCATCAAGGTCGGAAGGCATTGCCAGCCCCATGGCACAGAGTTTGAGCTGAGAGGGAATTCCACAGCTACCCGCTGGCTTTGACTTCAGCCTGGGGAGCAGAGTGGGGTCTGAGCAACCGCCGGGCTCGGAGCAGGGAAGCCACCTCGCTCCCTGTTCCTCCCACTCCCACAGAGCGCCATATTCCACATCGAAGCGTCAGGAATTCAGAAGGAGACGCCGTGAAAGGACTCTGCAGCAACCCGTGTCCCCGCTGACATTGCTTCAGGGAGAACCTTGCCGGCCACACAGACCTTGAGTCTGGCTAAGAGCACTAGTTCCGGGGGGCAGGTGCCCACTCAATTCTGAGACGAGGGCGCACATCGTCTGCTTCCCATCCCTGCCACCAGGACTTCTGGTGACAAGCAGAGAGGAGGAGCCATCTCGATTAGGTGAGTGCAGGCAGCCACGGATCCTGCCCGTGTAGGGCATTTCATCCTCGTGTAGGGGATTTTATCTGAGGAGTAAATCCACGGTCCCTACGACTTTGAGCCTGGCCTGGAGGGTTGGCAGAGGATGGGGTGCCTACTTAAGCCTGTGAGATGTTCCTCTCCCCTAAGTCTATCACGGGAGACCATACTCCAACCGCCAAGGCAGAACACCAACAGGTGGCAGACTTTGGGAATGCCTCAGCTTGCCCTGCACACAGAGCAGGCTTATGGGGCTATGCTGCCTGTGACTGTGGGAGCCCAGTGCATTACAGCAGTGGGAATTCTGTGCACGATGGGGTGGGGGTGTACCTGGGTCACTGGGCAATCATAGTAACTGGCTTCAGGGGTTCAGAGTTCCCTGAGTGCTTGGGATGGGTCATTGTAGAGGGTTCTGTGCTGGTGTGAGGACTATTAAGATCCTTTGTGCAGCTCATCTACCTGTGTGGGTGGGGGGTGTAGCCTGTGGGCTCACCCCTGACACTGATCACCTTCACAGAGAGGAAGTGAGGCAGTGATCACATGACATGATCATAGCCTCCCCACAGCCTACAATAGAGGAGATCTACCACACCCAACTTGGTTGTGACCCTGCACTCCAGCTCACTGACTGGAGCTCCCTGGCCTCACCCAGGACACACCTCTGAATATCCACTGAAAGAGCAGATGCTCCACAAAGCCACAGAAAGATACTTAAAAGATAAAAGCCATCAGAGGAGAAAACCTACAAGTGCTTCTACAAATGCCTAAAAATAAACAGAAATATGGGACACATGAAGAAGGAAGATAATATGACTCCCCCAAAGAGTACAACAATACTTCAATATTAGAATGTGAAGACAAAGAGATCGATGAAATGACTGAAAAGGAATCAAAACAATGATCATAAGATTACTCAAAACCAATCAGAAGCAAATTCATGAGTTAAAGAAATCCACACACAACATGGATGAAAAATTTTGCCTAGGGATGGAGAGATTGAAAAGAAATCAATCTGAAATGTTAGAAAGGAAGAATTCAGTTTGTCAAATAAAAAAATACAGTGGAAAACCTTAATAACATACTTAGTGAGGCAGAAGAAAGAATATCCAATATGGAAGACAAATCTTTGGAAATATCTCAGACCAAAACAAGCAAGCAAAAAGAAAAGAAAGAAAAAATTAGAAAGACTGAAGACAGTGTTAAAGATTTATGGAATCCTATTTAACAACCCATACAGGTTTTAGGAGTTCCTAAAAGTATGGAAAGAGAATGTATTAGAAGGGCTATTTAGTGAAATGATAGCAGAAAACTTCCCTAATTTGGAGAAAGAAAGGGACATACAAGTATGGGAATCATGTAGAATTCCTCTAATAGACATGACCAGAAAAGATCTTAACCACAACACATTATAGCCAGACTTTCAACAGTAAAACATAAGGAAAAGATTCTAAAGTGTGCATGAAAAGCCAGATTACTTTCAGAGGATCTCCAATTAGACTGACAGCTGATTTTTCCTAAGAAACCCTACAGGTGGGGGCCAGCGCTGTGACGCAGTAGGTTAATCCTCCGCCTGCGGCACCAGCATCCCATATGAACGCTGGTTCTAGTCCAGGCTGCTCCTCTTCCAATCTAGCACTCTACTGTGGCCTGGGAAAGCAGAAGAAGATGGCCCAAGTGCTTGGGCCCCTGCACCCATGTGGGAGACCAGAAGAAGCTCCTGGCTTCGGATCAGTGCAACTCCAGCCATTGCGGCCATTTGGGGAGTAAACCAACAGAAGGAAGACCTTTCTCTCTCTCTCTCTCTCCCTCTCACTGTTTGTCTGTAACTCTACCTCTCAAATGAGTAAATAAAATCTTTAAAAAAAAGAAAAGAAACCCAACAGGCTAGGAGAGAATGGAGAGACATAGTCTAAATCTTAAAAGAAAAAAATTGGGGCCAGCGCTGTGGCATAGTGGATTAAGCCACCATCTGCAGCGTTGGTGTCTTATGTCACTGGTTAAAGACCAGCTGCTGTAGTTCCAATCCAGCTCCTTGCTAATGCACCTGGGAAAGCAATTTAAGATGGCCTAAGTGCTTGGGCCCCTGAACCCATGTGGGAGACCTGGATGAAGATGCTGGCTTCTGGGTTTGGCCTATTGCAGTTCCAGCTGTCGCAGCCATTTGGGGAGTAAACGAACCATGGAAGATTTCTCTCTCTCTCTCTCTCTCTCTCTCTCTCTCTCTCTCTCTCCCACACACACACACCTCTCTCTGTAACCTTGACTTTCAAATAAATGTCTTTTAAAAAAAACCCTTAAGCAAACTGGATGTAGCAGGAACATTGCTCAACAAAATCAAAGCAATATAACAAAAACCACAGCCAGTATCATATTGAATGAAGAAAAGTAGGAAGAATTTCCAGAAAGATGTGAAACCAGACAAGGATGCCCACTCACACCATTGTTATTCATACAGTTCTAGAAGTTTTAGACAGACATTAGGCAAGAAATAAAAAAATCAAAGGGATGCAAATTGGAAAAGAGGAAGTAAAATTATCCCTACTTGCAGATGACATGACCCTATATATAGGAAAACCAAAACACTCCACTACAAGACTATTGGAACTCATGAGAGTTTGGTAAAGCTGGAGAATTGTAGACACAGACAATACCATGGCTGAGAAAGATCCTATAAGATCAATACCAGTCACAATAGCTACAAAAAATTTTTAAATACCGCAAAATAAACGTAACCAAGGATGTGAAAGATCTCTACAATGACAATTACAAAACATTAAACAAATAAATAGAGAAAGACACAAAAAATGTCAAAATCTTCCAAGCTCATGGGTTGGAAAAATTAAAGTCATCAAAATATCCATACTACCCAAAGCAAGTTAAAGATTCAATGCAATCCCAATCAAAATACCAACAACTTTGTTCTCAGACCTAGAAAAAAACAGTGCTAAGAATCACATGGAAATACAAGAGACCCCAAAAACCAAAGCAACCATAAGCAATAAAAACAAAGCTGAAGCATTAGAATACCAGATTTCAAGACATATACAAGTAGTTGTAGTCAAAACAGCCTGGTACTGGCACAAAAATAGACGTGTAGACCAACGGAACAGAATAGACACCCCAGAAATTTTAATCCACACATCTGCAACCAACTATTCTTTGACAAAAGGGCTAAAATCAATCCCTGGAGAAAGGACAGGCTCTTCAACAAATGGTGCTGGGAAAGTTGGATCTTCACGTACAAAAATGATCTCAGAGGCTGGAGGAGGCCTGAGACCCGGTCAGGGGCAGATATGGTCCAGCCCCTCAGAGAGTCTAGATACGGACACAGGACCGGGGAAAGGGGAAGGGTGGGTGCAAGTGTGCCCTGCTCCCAGAGCCCCAGGGAGAAGCAGTGTCACAAAGTTGTCTGAGTAAGGACGAATAGAGACCTGTTGGCCCCAGCACCCCCCAGTGCAGAATCCACAGCGTCACAGCAGCGTTTGCAAAGCATTTGCCTTTTGTCTTTGTCCCAGTTGATAATGATGGGAAGTGGCATAGTTTGGATCCTAGTCTCTTAAAGTGTTTGGCTCTGAATTTTTATGTGTGCATGAAGTCAGAGCCCCGTGAAGAACAAGCTATCACTGGAGAATATTAGTTTTTATTCCTCTTTCAGCAAGAGTCATGTTTTCTGCTAAAAGTTAGAGGAGGCAGCAAAAGTTAAAACATGGCAGATGCATCTTAAAATTTTAATTAGTTGAAAATGCAATTTTTAGAACTGAGTGAGTATTATTTTTGACCGTCTAACGAATAAAATATGTTGTGGTGGTGTTTTTAGATTAGAAGTCTTCTCCCAATTATGTTGTGGGTTTTAAAGCATCCAGAGTTTAGTGTGTAAACACTGTAAAAACAGTGAAACTCTGAAGTGAGATGTACTTTCTTCTTTTTTCATATGAGTTTCTAAATGAAATGGAAGGTAAGTGTCTTTCTCATTTAAAAAAAAAAAGAAGTAATATTTTATTCCTTAAGGTACTATATTGAGACCAAAATAATGTGGAAAAATCAAAAATGTGAGAGTGCCAGAATTTTTCTTGCCAACGTAAAAGATTGTGCCGAGATGCTCTGGCCATACAAAACCAGTGGACCAGACGCTTAGGGCGTGGCCAGGCGGTGACAGTTTGTGCAGGATGCCTGTGGCTTTCTTTGGGCTCAGCGAGCGCAGCAGTTTGTAATTAGAGCGACAGCACTGGAATGTATTCTCATGCCCATCTTACAAATGAAGGTGCTGAGGTCCTGAGGCCTCAGGGTTGGTCCAGGGACACACAGTTAATAGCAAAGGCTGGCTGAGGATCAGGGCCTCCAGGCCGTCAGTTCAGTGATCTTCATAAAAGACTCCGGAGGTTTCTTTCCACCACCATCATTTTATGCGCAGTGTCTGTAAGTTATTGCATCGGGCCCAATTAGCAAATTGCAAGCTGTGTTTAATCTCCTAAAGCCGGGAGACGTCTGAGGTTTGGAATACTGACCGTGGCAGAGAGCGCAGATGGCAGGAGGCATTGCAGAGTATCCTTGGCCTGTGCGGGAAGTGTCCCTGGGTTCTGATCATGGTTCCTTTATTTGTTACATTCCAGGCCCTGGTTCTGCCTTCTGGAAGTTTCTTCTTTGCCCACTTCTCTCCAAGGTCACACTTGTCTGGGCATTAGGGAATATTTCTTCTGTGGAGATTACATGGACTTTGCATCCTACTTTCTGTCCATGCAATGTGGGGGACTTGAGCATTGTTTTAAGGGTCAAATAGCCAAAGGCTTATCAGCAATACTTGTAGGTTTGGGACAATGCTATTCTCCCCAAAACTTAGTTGATTTTTGTCTCTTCTTGCAGGTGATTCTGTGTGATGGTAACAGAACGACTGCCTGTCCTGGGCTCGCTAAGACAGTCTTGGTTTCTACCCCTTTTCTTGGCGTGTTAAGTCAGAATGCCCTCTTCCACTCAGCTATCCCACTGTGGACCACTGTTTGGGCACTCTCGCTAATCGCATCAGAAGAACACCATTCCCGATTGGTTTCTTTGCTTCCTTACCTCTGTTCCCGCACTCTCAGTTTATTGGGGGCTCTCCTAGGACCCTCTGAAATAGGGTTTGGTGGGAAGTTAACATACTTCATACAGCAAGGCACATCAGCAGGGCCACTTTTGCTTAAAGCCTTTTTGCAACCTTCTCCTGCCATGCAAAACCCAGAGGCAACCAGCTTTGCGCACCCTAGGCGTCCTCGGATTTCTGGAGTCTCTCTTCCCTCTCCTCTCTGCTCTCAGACCTTACAGTGCTTGCCTATTCACATTCTTTCCTACAGATCCTTGACAGATGCCTCGTTACCCTAACATTCCATTTTCCGTGTCTTTTCCTAAGCACACGAGCTCGGTGGACACTTCATTTTATAGAACGGGAGAATGATGTGCAGTCAACACATAGCCCTTAGGGGCTCAGTTCAATGAGGCCTGGCAGTTGCCCACACCCATATGACCCCTGTTGAAAGTAAGATACGGAACATTTGCACCGCCCCACACGGATGCCCCTTTGCAGTTAATTCCTCACTCTGAGCCCCAGAGGCAGCCACTTTTTCGCCTCCATCACCAGGGATTAGTTTTGGCAAGCAGTATTTTTATTAAGTGTTTGGTGACTACATGACATAACTACCTTTCCATTTTCACTCAGGCTCTTGCCTCCTGCTGCTTGGCTGCTATGACCATATATTTTAGATTTTCTTTTCTTTTCCGTCTTCCTTTTTTCTGGCTCAGCACTTCAGCCCTTGCCTTGAAGATACCAATTTTTGTGTTAGTTAAGGAAAGCTAACTGCTATATTGAGTGGACTACCAAATGTGTAACAGCTTGGATCCCAATTAATGCGTGCGCACCGCCAATGAAGCCATGCATTAAGGCATTCCTAAACAGAAATGGCTCTCCACGCTCTGAGCTTGGAGTCCACTGGTACCCTGAGAGAGAGGATGGGTACATCTCAATCCTCTTCGGAGAAACCCACCTGGCCTTGACAATCAGTTGCTTCCACTGATGCACTTTTGGGGAGAACTGCTCACAAGGCCACATCTGGTACAAGACAGGAAGGCTTGGGAGGACAAGCTCTGGCTGGGCAGCCACTTCCCAGGCCAGCTCCTCTGTGGCATGGAGAACAGCATTCGGACTGGTGAGAATCACAGCTTCGATTGTGTTTTCGTAACAAATACCATATTGCATTCCTTTCTTATCTTCATGTTACATCTTTTTTTTCTTTGTGTTATACATTCTTTTATGCTTTTTGGATACACATTTCAGTATTTGAAACTTTCAAAATTGGTATTGTTATCACTACGGTAGAAATGTTCAAAACGAAAGCATCTTATTTTCTCTAGATTATTCTGATGAAATTAAAATTAGGTCTGGGCATGGACAGATGGAATTTAACTCTTAAAAGAAGGTATCAACAATTCTCATCAGTATCATGTCCCAGAGATTCTAGCTGGTTGAATAGGTCCTGGGGTGGTGGGAAGGCAAGAAATGAAAAAGTGTAGAAAAAGAAAGGAAGAAAAAGCTGTCATTGTTGGCAAATAATATAACTGTCTGCGTGGAGAATTCCTTGACCTCTGTGACCAAATTCTTGGAGAGCTTAGCAAGGTTTTCAGATATGAAATCACCATAGCAAACCCTGTTGCATTTTTTTAGACCAGCAGCAACAAAACAGAGAATGTAATTTATAAGAGCATTTTATTTGGAAATAATTAACATCTTGCATAGCCCTGCCCTGCTTATCAAGAGTGTGAAATTGGCGTGCTACAGTGATGTGAACTAAACCGCAGCCTGTGTTCCTGCTGGCCCAGTTTCTTCCCGTCAGCCTTTGCTGTTTCAGGGCCCAGTCCAGGTTGCCTCCCCGCATTCCGTATAAGCTGTGTTCCCTTGACTCCATTCTGGGCTAGTTTTTCAGACTCCTGTCTTTCAGGGACTTGACACTTTTCAATGAGTAGGAGTCAGGACTTTTGTAGAACGGGTCTGATGTTTTCTCATGTTTTTTTTTTTTTTTCACACCCTGTCAGGGGTAAAGGATTTCCCCATGACTTACAAACAGTAATATTAACCTTGATCACTTGGCTGGTAGATTTCCCAGTAGCCCTCACCATTCATGAGAATAATCCCCAAGACCCCCAGTAGGTGCCTGAAGCTGCAGGTAGCCCCAAACCCTGTGTACACACTGTGTTTTTGCCTCTACCTATGATAAAGTTCAATTTGTAAATTAGGCACAGTAGGAGATTCACAACAACTAATACAATAGAAATCATATAGCAGTTCTCCTGCACGGTGCTGGAGGTTATATGAATGTTCATTTCTCCATCTCTCTCTCTCTCTCTCAAATATGTAATTCTCATGTAGCTTCTTCACTCTGTGTGCCCTGCACGCTTTATCACACGCCCTGCGGCATTGCCAGAGTCCCAGAGTTCATCTGCCCTTCTTTACAAGTGGAGGTGCTCTTGGGCATCTTCCCAGAAGAGCCTGGTACCATCACAATTGAAGACTTGGCTCTCGGTGCTGTCCTTTCTCCTTAATGGCCTTCCCCAGCTCTGCCAGAAATGTGGCAGTAGCTTCTGCATCAGCAGACGGAGCCTGTCCAGTGATTTTTGTATTTTTTCAATCTGAGCCTCCTCCTGAGTGTGTGTAACCATCCCTTACTCAAAGTAAGTGGCTTAGTGTTGCTCCTCTCAGGGACCCCTGGCTCAGCCTTGGCGTAGACCCCGTGCCTTCTGCTCCAACACTGCTGTCAGTTGGAGCGTGTTTTCTGTTCACGTCTGCTGCTCCCAAACCCAGTTCCTTTTTCATCTTAACCAAGCACACATTATGCTCTGTGACTGTAACTGGCAGTTCGAGGTGTGACAGCAAAACTAGCGTGACTTTCTCTTCCTTCCCCGTGGTTTCACAGGTAGAAGATTCTCACTGCTGAGCTTAGCAACCTCAGCCTACGTCACCTCTTCCTTGCTTATAAAGTTGAGCTCTTCCACCTTCTCACTGAAAGGAAGCGCTTTCCAGCTTCTCTTGGGCATATCGGAGTGCCAGCGTTGCTCCTCTGTGTTTTATCTTCCTAGGGAATTTATTAACATGTTAGACTCTCAGGTCACAGCAGATGCATAATTACAACACAATTCTCAAGTAAATGTGATTTAATACAAACAGAGCAGATTCCATGCAGTTCAGAGAGAGAATTTTGAGAATATAATGATGCTCCCCTCCCTCCCTGCCTGCCTGCCTTCCTTCCTTCCTTCCTTCCTTCCTTCTTTCCTACCTTCCTTCCTTCTTTCCTCTTTCCTATCTCCCTCCTTCCCTCCCTCCCTGCTCTCTCCTCTTGTGCTGTGGACCACTGCAAAATAAAATAGGGTTGTCTGAAAATCATGGTGGAACCCCAACATGTGCTGCAGTGACCCTGGAGGCTGCTAAGTGACTACGGGGTAGGTCGTGTGGACAGTGTGGGTGCACAGGGAAGGAGCATAACTGACAGCAAAGATATCTGTAGCTGGAAGGCGCAAGAGTCCATCACTCACAATGGCTCACAGGTTAAAGCTTAGGATATTTTTATTTCTGGAATTTTCCATTTACTATGTTGAGACCACTTTTGACTGCAGGTAATTGAAACCTTGGAACGTAAAACCATGGACTACTGTATAGAAAATTAAATTGTTAAAAGACAGTTTACATTGCAACATAATATAAATAACTTCTGAATAAATCCAACAAGTAATGTCTAAGATCCTTACCAAGAAAATTATAAACCTTTATTAAAAGACACTAAATACAAATTAAATGTAGAGAAACACCACATTAATGGATTAGAAGGCTTCAGACTGCAAAGACGTAAAGTCTCTCTCAATGCACATAAAATCATTTCACTTCCCTAATGGACTTTGGAGGTTTTATCATTTCTGTTGTTTTATTATTTTATAATACTTCACACTATAATTCTGAACTTAAATGGAAGGGCAGTCCAAAAATTACAAATAGACTTCTGAAGAATAAAGTATTTTTCTGTCCTGTATCAAAGAAGTGCTTTTCCTGCCCTTATATCATGATTTAATATAACACTATACCAATGAAGCAGAGCAGGGGATAAGGGCATGCGAATTGGCCCATCTAAAGAGCAGAGAATTCGGAAACACCCATCTAACTGTACACAGACATTTGATGTATGACAAAGTTGGTTTGCAGACCAGTCAGGGAAAGAGTAGATAATATTTTCAGCATGTGGTGCTGGGGCAATAGACTGTGGAAGAGAATGAAATTGGATCCGTACCTCCCATCATACGCAAAATGTTGTAAATTAATAATTGTAATTAAATTTAATTGTAAAACTAAAAATTCTAAATTTAGCAACAGCACCCAGGAAATAAGTAGGGAAAAAAACTGTCAAAGAAATTAAAATACAATTGGAAAGAGTATAAAAGAAGGATTATACAGGAGAAATCGTGAGGTCAGAGGGACCAGCCATGAGAGAAGTGAGCAAGTCCAGACGTGCATTTAGAGGAGGGATGAAGCCCTTTAGTTCAAAGTATCAGTGTTAACAATGCAGCAGAAACTGCCCCATTACTACCATTCTCATCTGCTGAGTCCCATACCAGAAATCACACAGTGATCTGTAAATGAAATTACTTTAATGCTGTCTGCTGACAACTCAATGAGTCCATCGTCTGTAGAAAGCAGAGGACTAGGAATTTGCTATCACTTTCTAATTTGGGGGGAGCTTATCGAAGAGGTTTAACAGATTGATCAAATGACTGTCATACTTGTTACCTCTTTTACTAAGGGGTAGATACCCTGTTTGATACAACATCCTTACAGTTGTTAGAAATATTATTCATTTTAATATACATTTGCCAATGTACAATCTACAGAGCAATTTTTTGCTTAACATTTGTTTTAAATATATTTTTATCCAAACCTTGCATCTGTAAATACGAGTCACTTAATTCAGGGAAAATGGGGGACCATTTAATCTAATCGACAAAGGTAGTCTTCATTTTTAAACTAGTCTTCTAATTTGACTCAAAGAAATGTGTTAATGTATTCCTCCAGGAGAACTCCCAAGGCTGAATCCTAATTCTAAGGTAGATGAATAGATAAGGCTCTGAGTCTTGCCATGTGCTGCCTGGGTAGGACATACACTGTAGCCTTCCATGTTTCTTTTTTGTGCTCTCCAAACTGTCCCGGAGAGATGCTTCTTAATGGTAATAAAGATCTACGAGGTAAGGCCCTTAAGTAAGGTCCACCTGCTGCCTCATTCTATATTATATCCAATATATAATAATGTGGGTCCAAGTGCTCCATTTCTTAGTAAAATATGTATGAGACAGGACAAAAAAAAAAAATAGGGCCTTCCTGTTGTCTTTGGTCTCCTTCTTGGGCATCCCGGAGGGGTTCTGTATCCCAGGAGGTACGCATGATTTTGTGAAGTAGGAAATGGGAGTTTGTAAGGTGGGGACCAAGGCTGGCCCGGTGCCTTAGCCACAGGCACACTGTTAGGAAGATCAGTATCACAAAGGGTGAAAGTTGAGGACCTGGAAGTGGATTGTCTTAAGGACATCTGTGCCCACATATCTCTGGGGAAGACTTCTTACAGCCTGAAGTACACCTCAGGTTGAAGACCATTGAGGCTGGGGATAGGCAGAGTAGAGCCATCATATGTATAATTGTAGACCCAAATAAGGAAATAAAGGATAACTTGAGTCTATATTTTGAAAGGGCACCCTGTGTGCCCAGGCCTAGTAAAGTTGGTAGACCTCAGAGATAAGGAAAATTCTTTCAGAGAGACAAGCAAATAGGTGAGAAATTTATAAAGAAGAAAATTATGTTGACCTCAAATTTCATTCATTGCAAGAAATGGATTTTTACCTCTGTCCAGTCTTTGGAGTATAACTAAACAGTTTTGAACTTTAAAGAATTAAAAAATATTCCTTTGAGCCTTTGTGTGTGTGTGTGTGTGTGTGTGAAAGGCAATAGAAGATGGATTTTTTTTTAAATCTGACTTTGCAAAGTTAAGACATACTTGAAGCTGTGAACACCCAATCTGACAAGGCATTGGCTTTCTTTGTCCCACTGACAAAAGCTTTTTGTCATCTCTAGTGGACCCTGACAGGATAGACCACCTATGTGAGAATTGGCTGGCGGGCTCTCCAAAAAGTCGGAAAGAATTGTGGATTTCAGCAATCTTATTGAAGAAAAGGATCTGAAACAAGAAGCTTGAGACGATCAACCACCTAAATAGCCTTGTTTGCATACAGGTTCAAAGATGAAGATCTAAGATTTCAAGCGCCAGTCTCTCCAAGGGCTAGTTCACCAGGAAGGAAGGAGGATCTTGGACTTTCCTTGGTACCATGAATGCTGTTACCAAAAACCTTCCCAGGAAACATTGACTTTGCTTGTTTCTAAGTAAACCAAATCAAACAGAGCTACATAGTTTGTGAGTTGCAGTTGTGGGTTGAGACGTCAACTGAAGAAGAGTACAGAATGAGTCTCCCTTGTTAAAAAAAAAAAAAAATCCATAAAACGAGATTTTTAAGGATTTGGAAATATTTACATATACATAATGAGGCATTCTGGGGATAGGACTGAAGCCTGAACATGAAATTCATTTATATTTCCTATGTACCTTTTAAAAATAGCCTAAAGGTGATTTTCTACAGTATTTTTGGTCTACCTATGTGTTGACTTTGGCCTGTTGTCACATGTCAGGTATGGCATTTTCCACTTGTGGCATGTCAGCATTCAAAATGATTTGGATTTTGGAGTATATCAAGTTTTTGGATTAGGGGTGCTCAACCTGTACTATGTTGTTTTTTCCAGATGTAAAGAGGTTCGCCATCTAAACAGTTTTCCACTGGCTAAGCCCTGCTATTTCTGTTCTTGACCTCTGTGGTTGGTGGCAGCAGATGAGAGAAGTGACGTGTGTGATAAGTTTATCTGCACAAGAACCACGGCATACTTGGGTACTTGCAGCCAGGGCACTGGAGGTCCAGGCCATGCGTGAGGTTCCTCGGCTGGATTGCCCTGGGAATCCCAGCTCACACTCACATCATTCCCACATGGATGAGGCACAGAGAATCAAGGCAGTGCTGTTGACATTCCTGAATAGACATGAGGAGGATGAAGATGGCCCTGATGCTCACTTCTTAAAGGAGAAGTGGTGTAAAATGCTTGAATTGGACCTGAAAGGGAATGGATTGTAAAATAAGGAATTGTCTACATCCCAAAAGGGATAGAAAAATAAGAATTTTTAAGTTTATGAGAAACCAGTGTTTACTCTTGAAAGGAGGTGGAGTTAGCAGTGGCCCCCAGTGTAGAAGTCCACCATGAAGGGTACTAAGGAATAGGAACGTGGGGGTGAACACCTTGATAAAGCAGAAGAAAGGCTTGAGAAAGAAGAAAATTCAACTAAGAAATGTATAGGAAGATGGTTAAGGCAAAGCGTACAAATAAAAGTCTTTAAGGAGTAGAAGCCAAAAGTGAAGCCAGCAGAGGCAAGCAGATACCAAAGTTGGAGAGGCTGCTTTTTGGGATCAGAGTGATGATGCGAAATTTGCCATACCTTCAGAAAGACAGGAGTCTGAAGAGTCAGACAGTGATGATAAGAAAATAAAGTTAGTGATGCCCAGAGGATGAAGAGCGGGAACAACGTGGAAGTGGGAAATGCGAGACTCTGACGTCATACGTTGCAACAGAAGGAAGGCAGAGTGGAGAGCCTTTGAGTCTTTGGAAACAGGCCTGCCTTTAGCACAAGTCGAAGGGCGTGTATTACATCTGCTGAGAAGTCAGAATTCAATGCTTCCTGCCCCTCTCTTCCTGGAAACCTGTGGTCGTGACTATGTGGACAAGAAGTGAGAAAAGAGTTGACTTTGGAGCAGTTGAGGTAACCTAAGCCCCTTGCCTGAGAACCAATGCATTGCAGGCCCAAGTGATTATGTCTGACCCCTTCTTGCCGTATCATGCAGCATACTTCCTGACCTCATTTCCAGCACATGTGCTTAGATGTTTACCCTTTCCTTTATTTTATTGCCAAGTTGTAGAGTCCTTGTCCTATTTTTAGAAATTCTTGTCTTATCATACAGACTATATTATGTGCTATTAAATAAAATTACTCACAGTTTTGATATATTTAATATTTCCAAAGAGAGAAACTATGATGGAGCAGCCCTAAGAAATAAATATTTCAGAATTGGATCTTATCAGTAATAAACTTAAACCCTCTTAGGACATTTAGGAATAAATTTCACAAAAGACACGCCAAATCTCCACAGTAAAAATAACAGAATAATATTGAGACTGTTACAGAAGACCTAAATAAGTGAAGAGAGATGCCGTGTTCATGGATGGGAAGCCTCGGTTAAATGGCATTGCTCTCAAAGTTATCTGTAGTTTCAACATCATCCCTTGGGACTGGCTTTTTGTTTTCATTTCTGTTTTGTTTATATTCAGTAAAACTGGCAAACCAACATTAAAAGCTATGTGGAAATGTAAAATGCTGAGACTATGCTGCACAACCTTAGAAGCAAAGCTGGGATCCACTTTGGATTGTAAGTACTCAGTTACAGTCACCAAGAGAGTGTGGTGCTGCCATTAGGGTTCAACAAATCAGTGCTGCTCAGAGACTCAGATGGACCCTTGCTTACCTGACCCTGTGATTTCTGACAAAGGTCCTGAGAAAACGGAGGAGAAAGGAGTTTTTCCATAACTGGCGTTGGAACAACTGCATATCCATATGGAAAAAAAAATATCCAAGTTCCTGTCTTGTACCATGCACAGAAATCAGTTTGAGATATGGATCGTATGACTCAATGTAAAAGCTTAAACCATACGGATTTTAGAAGACCACATCAAAGAATATTTTTATGACTTGGGAAGAGACAGATTTTTTAAGATGTAGAAAGCAATCACCATAAGAGAAAAAAAGTGTATAAATGAGACTTTATCAAAATAAATAAAAGTGTATTTATCAAAAGATACTACTAAGAAGACAAAAAAAAATGCACAGACTGGGAAAAATATTTATAAAACATACATTTATCTAAGGACTATGTAGATAAAAAATTTGTTCAACTTTATGAGAAATGATGCCTTAGAACACAAACACTCCGGGAGAGAAGACACATACATGACCTGTGAGCATGCGCTCAGCATTGCGCATTACCCAGGGCATGCGAGTTAAAATACAAGGCGATGCCCCGGTATGACTGAAACGGAGCAGGTTGTTAGGTGACGAGGATCCTAAGCAATCGGAATTCTTAGACAGTGTGTGGAGCAGTTAAATGGTTCAGTCACTTTAGGAAGAGTCTGGAAGTTTCTCGCTATGTCCAATATGCACTTAACCCCATGCCTCAGTGGCTCTCCTAGTACTTACCCAAGGAAAAGGGAAATGTGAGTTCACAGAAGGATGTTTATGAGAAGTGCCTACTTTGGGTAGGTATTTTTCATAAAATCCTAAACAACTCAGGTATCATTGACAAGAGAAGATACAAAAATTGTGCCTGGAGTATATTCAACAGTCCCACCATAGGGGATTCCTGTGAGCATACTGTTCAGTGATACAATCAAGTTACGCAAGAATGCTTCCACTATGACCCCAACCAATACAATTCCACCCCAAATCTTACAAAAATCAAACAATATATCAATTAGGGCTACCCATGGTAGCACCATCCAAGAGAAAAATGCAGGGTAGGTGGGGAAGAGGCCTGGGGAATGATTGCAATTAGGATGGGAAAGGCCCTCAAAGGGGACTTGGAAGTTACCAGTGATGTTCTGTTCCCTCTGCTGGCTGCTGGGAAAATTGGGTTCATTTTATTCTTTTTCTTTATAACTTACACATATGTTGAAAGCGTTGTCTGATACCTATTCAATATTTAATAAGGATTTCTTGACAAACAAAAAAATGTACATTTTAAAATTAAATAGTCTTTAAAAACATTTCATCAGCAGCAACGTAATCTGCAAAATAGAAGAAATACACTTTCAGATATTATTAATTCAGACTTTCATTCCAGTGTTAATGAGAGGCCTGGAGACAGCCTGGTGTGAATTTTTTTAAAAGATTTATTTATCTATTTGAAAGAGTTACATAGAGAGAGAAGGAGAGGCAGAGAGAGGGGTGGGGGAGAGGTGTCTTCCATCTGCTGGTTCACTCCCCAGATGGCTGCAACAGCCAGAGCTGCACTGATCCGAAGCCAGGAGCCAAGAGCTTCTTTTGGGTCTCCCATGTAGGTGCAGGGGCCCAAGGATTTGGGCCATCTTCTACTGCATTCCTAGGCCATAGCAGAGAGTGAGATCGGAAGTGGAGCAGCCGGGTCTCGAACTGATGCCCATATGGGATGCCGGCATTGCAGGCGGCGGCTTTACCCGCTGTGCCACATTGTCAGCCCTGCCTTGTGGGAATATGACAGTGGTGAAACCCATATTGGAGGTTGCAGTTTCGGCAGCTGTCTCTTAAAAATGAATTTAAGAAATTCACTGAAATCAAAAGTGATTACAGCTTATGTAGACATGAGATACGTCTTCTGAGGCTGTCTCTCTGGTGTGCCATCATTGCTTCAGAAGGGAAGGGAAAGTACAGATTTTCACGTATGTGAAAGGTAAATGAACCATCAGAAAAGACACAGGTGATGTTTTTGGCCCCTGGGTGAATCCCCTTCAGCAGAATTAAGTGGGAGGGCCCGGCTTCCACCTCCCTCCCCTCGTGCTGGTCCAGCTGACTCTGGGCAGGACGTACTTTCATGAACTGAACTGATTATTGATTCATCATCCAATTACCTTACAGCCAGGTCATGGAGAATGTCTCCTGTATTTTATTTTCTTAAAAAAAAGCTAATAGTCCTCAGGATGCTGTGGTTAACACCTAGGTCTTTTTTCCTTCTGTTGAATCCTAAACATTTTCAAGGTTATTTATAGATTTTTTCCTCTCAACTTATCCTGCAAAATCTGTGAATATTTCTCATTAAATCAACTTGCCAGCAAATGAAGGCTGAACTCCGTGGCTGCGATGTGATCCTAAATTTGTAGCTTAAAATTAAAAAGGCTTACCCCAATCCCTTACTCTTTTGTAAGAGTTCAAGCATTCCTTCGGATGCCAAATAATAAATTCACCGTGCTCTGTATCCAGCAGGATGACAGTCTGGTGGCTTATATGAAGTGCTTAAATATACACAATTTCAATTCCAAAGCCTTATTGCTTCATTCATCACAGGACGTGCCAGAGGCCTGCAATGTTTTGTAAGAAAAGCTACTTGACTTGCAAGCTTTCCCATAGGAATGACCGTGAATACTATGCCAATTTAATCCTAAGTATTGAAGTCAGGGTTCCAAATGACATTTAATCGTATGATTTATTTTCTATCTTAAGCTTTGTAGGGGACAAAATAAGATCCAATCCTCTCGTATCGCTTTTTATTTTTAAAGAGGCTGAACGATGATAAAAATCTAAGCTTAAGAACTGTCAAATGATTTATGATATTTCATTTATTTTTCAAAGGATTGGGGTGTCACCAGTAAGCCTATTAGAATTGTAGGTTTAGAGTTCCTCGATTTTAAAAAAGACCAGCTGCATAAACAAGTGTGTGAGCTTTGTAATTTAATTCTGTGTGATTTTTTTTAATACTTCAAAGTACCAAATGCGGTTTTTCTTAGGTCATAAATAGTTGTTTATGTCATCATGATCTCAAATGTTCAAGTACATTTCAAGATCTACTTTTAAAATTTTAAAACTTTTTTTTTTATTGTGGTCATTACAACCTCAAGGCATTCCTCGTTCATCTAGATTGGCTGATACAAACAAGAGTAGATGTGGAAAAATTGGGCAAAGAGCACTTTAGGCTCCTTTGTAAAAATTAGAATCCTGTGTTCTAGAATTGGATCATCTCATACCTTTTTTTAGAGCTATTTTTAAATTATACCTTTAAGTTTGGGATAAGTGTAAATTTACATGTAGGTGTAGGAAAAATAATATGAAGGATCTTCAAAAAATTAATGGAAAACACTTATTCTGAAACAACTATGCATGGATTTCAGTTTTTTTTTTTAATCATTTTCATTTTATTTGAAAGGAAGAAAGATGGAGCAAGATGTTCCACCCACTGATTCACTCCCCAAGTGCCCACAACAGCCAGGGCTGGGCCAGGCTGAAGGCAGGAGCCCAGAACTCCATGCCAGGTTTCCCACAGTGTAGCCATGTACTTGAGCCATCACCTGCTGCCTCCCCGAGTGAGCATTAGCAGGAAGCCGGATTGAAAGTGGAATGGCGGGCTGGCGCCATGGCTCAATAGGCTAATCCTCCACCTTGCGGCACCGGAACACTGGGTTCTAGTCCCGGTCGGGGCGCCAGATTCTGTCCCAGTTGTCCCTCTTCCAGGCCAGCTCTCTTCTGTGGCCCAGGAGTGCAGTGGAGGATGGCCCAAGTGCTTGGGCCCTGCACCCCATGGGAGACCAGGAGAAGCACCTGGCTCCTGCCTTCGGATCAGTGCGGTGTGCAGGCCGCAGCGCGCCGGCCACGGTGGCCATTGGAGGGTGAACCAACGGCAAAAGGAAGACCTTTCTCTCTGTCTCTCTCTCTCACTGTCCACTCTGCCTGTCAAAAAATAAAAATAAATAAATAAATAAAAAGAAAGTGGAATGGCTGAATGATTGGAAGTCACTCCAATCAGGTGTCCCAGTGTCCCAAGCAGTGGCTTAACCCCTTTGCCAACTACCTGCCCCAGGATTTCAAATTTTTTTGAAGCACAAACAGTTTACCTTTTGATCCCATTTTCCCACAAACCTTTTTGAAGAACCTGTTTACATCCCATGTACCCCTCACCCCAACAGTAACTTCCAGGTTATTAATGTTGATATAATTCAGGTCCTACATAGATTCCCCTTGTTTTTCTGGAACTCATTTGTGTGTGTGTGTGTGTGTGAGTGTTTTCTTTGCAATTAGTTGTATCACATGTGCAGCTTCTTGAATCTACTGCAGTCCAAACGAGCCTTTCCATCCTAGAGAGAGACATGGTTGCCTGGAGCTGCTCCAGCCTTCTATGGCCCAGGACAGCCAGAGAAGCAGCAGCAGCAGCAAACCAGGGCTTCAGGTTCACAGCAGCTAAGAGAAAGAAAGGTGATGAGAAGTGGACACTGAGCGACAGCTCTTTCACTGCTAAGGTGTCCAGCAAGATGAGGACAGAGCAGCCTCTGTGGGTGACGTTGGCAGGGGGATTGTGCAGCTTAAGACCTTGCCGGGGGAGAGAATGGCTGGCGAGGAAACTGGAGAAGAGCATCGAGGCAGCTCTGTAGAGAGGTTGTCTGACTGGGAGCATCTGGGTAGGCCCCTGGACCAGCACTGCAGGGAGACGCAGGGCCAGGGGCTTCTGTTTCTGTGGTGTGACAGGCTTGGGTTCACCTCAAAGCCAGTGCAGAAGAGCTGCTTAAAAAGAAGAGGCTGAATATGTAAGTGAATGAGGGGATGCTGTTCTGTTGTTAGGAAAACCGGAGAGAATGGGATCCAAGGCACAGGGTGAGGGCCTGGCCTTGGGGAAGAGGACAGGCGCCCCTCTCCTGGGTGAGGTCAACAGTGGCAGGAACCAGAGCTGCTCAGGGAGGCTGTATGATGTTGGGAGGGAGAGCGGCTCCCTCGGATAACTTCTGTCTTCTACAGAAAGTGGGGGTGAAGCAGTGGGTGAACGGAAGTGAAGAGAGGTGTGATACGGAGGTTTGAGAAGTTACAGGGACAAGGTTGGGTGCTGGTCATGGCTGAGGCTGGCTCTTGTGTTCCCAGAACTCTGGGCAGTGAGTTTCTTAACCCTTTGGGAGAAGTTGCAGGGTGGGAAGAGATAAGGACTTGTAGGATAGAGTGCAACATGTGACATTATGGGAATTCTGAACTTTTTTTTTTTTTTTTAAACAGGCAGAGTGGACAGTGAGAGAGAGAGAGAGAGAGAGAGAGAGAGAGAAAGGTCTTCCTTTGCCGTTAGTTCACCCTCCAATGGCTGCCGAGGCCAGCATGCTGCGGCCGGCACACCGCACAGATCCGAAGGCAGGAGCCAGGTGCTTCTCCTGGTCTCCCATGGGGTGCAGGGCCCAAGCACTTGGGCCATCCTCCACTGCACTGCCTGGCCACAGCAGAGAGCTGGCCTGGAAGAGGGGCAACCGGGACAGAATCCGGCGCCCCGACCGGGACTAGAACCCGGTGTGCCAGCGCCGCAAGGTGGAGGATTAGCCTATTGAGCCGCGGCGCCGGCCCTGAACTTGTTTTTTAAACGCAAACATGTAGGGGCTGGTGTTGTGGCATAGTGGGTAAAGCTGCCTGCGATGCCAGCATCCCATATTGGCACTGCTCCACTTCTGATCCACCTCCCTGCTAGTAGCCTGGGAAAGCAGTAGAAGATGGCCCAAGTATTTGGACCCCCTGCACCCATGTGGGAGAACCAGAAGAAGCTCTTTAATCCTGGCTTTGGTCTGGCCCAGCTCTTGCCATTGGAGCCATTTGGGGAATGAACCTGCAGATGGAAGATCTCTCTCTGGGTCTCTCTCTCACACTCACTCTGCCTTTCAAATAAATAAATGAATCTTAAAAAAAAAAAAAAAAAAAAAAAAACCTGTGGTGATTTAAATGCTTTTATTGGAAGAGACTTCTGGTACTTAACAGGTTATCTTACATATATATCTGTCTTTGAAGACATTTTTTTTTCCACCATCATGAATCCTCAGCTTTTGACTCCCCAAAAGCTTGAAGTATGGGGCCCCCGTCTTAGCAGGCTGCTCAGGGTGACCCCATATATATTCACGAAAGAACTGGAGAGAAAATACTAGGTGTTGTGACTCCACTGGTACTTTTTATTTTGTCAGGAGATATTTTATTAGAAATATGTAGATAGTCTCATTTGAAATAACAGTGACCTCTACCTTCTTTTTAACCTAAGAGAATGACTTTTCCTTACCAAATTAAAATGTTTATTTCATGTATCTGAGAGTGTGAATCATAATTGAAGCATTTTACATACATGTATAGATTTCTTTTTTTAATAATGAAACTTTTATTTGCTTAAGCCACATTACCGTAAGATTTTGATACTTGTAGTAGTGATTCTTCTGGATGGTTTCTATTCTAGAATGTGTGAAATTATTGTCTTGATTTTATACAAAAGGTAATATTTTCAGGTTTACCTCTCAATTTAGAATTAGCTTAATCTTTCTTCCTGCAACCCACGATCGCTTTAAATACCACCTTCCCTCTGTCTTGTGCCTGTGGCCTCAGTTGAACCGCTTCCCCATTCCCATGTGTCGCAATTGAACTCTTGGCCTTGAGGAAGGCCTACCAGGGCGGTGCTCCCGGGGTGTCCCAGACATGGGTGGGACGCACAGAGCTCGGAACCTCCCTTCTCAGGAAGGACCCTGCGAACAGAAGGAGCTTCAGTCTTCAGGAAGAATGTGAAAGATCTGCAGGCAAACTGGGAGAAGAGTAGATTCACCTGCCATGACCTTGGCTTCAGTCAGGAAGATAGGTCCGAGAGCTCTGCATTCCCCGCCCCCCACCCACACCCCCACACACCCCCACACACTTGTGTGGCTGCCTTGTGATGTGCTCATCACGGTTAGAAGCAGGTGTGATGAACTGGCTGGAAAGGAGAGTTTCACACTGCGCTCCACCGTGGTGACCGTGACTGAGTCAGCCATAGCTGTGTCGGAAACCCCTTTGCCATGCTTAACTTTTTTCTAGCTTGGATCATACAGTTGGTGTCATTAATTTGGATGGAAACACCCTCCTATCATTAACACCCTCTCCTACAAGGTGGAAAATGATTCACCACGCAGTATTACAGAGTGAAGTGTTTTTATTACTTTCAACAGGAGGACATGTGATACAAGGGTAGCTTGGTTAGGGTGAACTGAATGAGAGTGGGCAGGAATGAAGACCAGGCACAGAAAATTAAAGTGGAAAGCTAGTTTCTCAGATTTATTATTTCAGGTATTATTTTGGGGCTTTGGATTCTGATTTTTAAATAATAATAAATAAAGCCTCAGCCCAGAGTTGGGCTACATTTTATTCAGTTGGAAAGTTTTGATGTATTTGGGGTGAAATGTAATATTCCCGTTGCCCAAGTAAATAATGGCAATGATTTAGTAGCATAATCAGAGAGATTATGTGGGGAGGAATTGAGTGTTGGTTACATAATAATTGGAAACAAAAGCTAGGCATTTGCTGTGGATTTGTAACTTCATATAAATTCAATATTATTCAAGCCAGATCTATGCACACAGACTTTGAGAAATCCAAGTACTTTATTATCTTATACAAGAGAGTAAGAGTAGGATGTTTATAGGTACTGCTAAAGATAAAAAAATACTGTAACAGGCTTTCAAAAATTATACAACTAGATTTAGTGATACACAAAAATTAGCATTCTTTTTTTTCTCTTAAAAGTCTGAAAATCCAACTTTCTTTTCTAGGTACATTTATCTTCCAGAGATTCTGATGGAAATAACCCACAATCCTCATGGAAGACTAGCAAAATATTTTAGATACTTTTTTGTATATTGATACAGTTGTCTTAATTTCTAGATTTATCTCATAAAACCTACTTTTAAAAATCACCAGCAAGAGATCTAATTTCCCAGAGTATATTTTACAAGTAAAGTTTCATAATCATAAAATTGATACCTGCTCTATCAAGTGATACAATATTTCTTTCAGAAAGTGCTTGGGCACACTAAATTTCAGTATTGGTTATTTGAAATAACATTATTTTCATCGTGCGCTTGTATGAATTTTTTATATGCAGGGTTCTTTGCAGTCATTTATTTAAAGCGTAACCATGAGATAGCTATGAAATTAATCAAGAAATATAGGAGAGCTACGTTCATTTCCTACTTTGCTCTTCTCAGAGTTCTTCAGAATAGATGTGTTTAAGAACATACCCAAGGTGAAGATTTTACTTTGCTTACCTCTTGGCATTAGGATGATATTAAATTATATGGGGAGCCCTTTGAAAGGTGAGCCCCCCTCTTGAATACACCAGAACAGGCTGGGCGCCATGCCCGGATCCAGCACCATAAATCAGCTACATTGCACAGATGTCTATATAGTGCTCCACACAGAAAGAGCAGCATGTTCATTCTTTTCAAGTGTTCTCAGAACATTCTCCAGGATAAGCTGTATTAAGCCATAAAATAAGCCTCAATAGGGGTCGGCCCTGGGGCTCAGTGGGTTAAGCTGCTGCTTGTGATGCCCACATCCCTTATCAGAATGCCAGGTCGAGTCCTGTTGTTCCACTTCTGATTCAACTTCCTGCTAATACTCTTGGGAAGGCAGCCGTAGATGAACCCTGTGCTTGGGCCCCTGCCACCCGTGTGGGATACCAGGATGGAGTTCCTGGCTCCTGGATTCGGCCTGACCCAGACCTGACCGCTGTAGTTGTGGCCTTTTGGGGAGTGAATCAGTGGATGGAAGCTTGCTCTCTCCTTCTCTCTCTCTTTCTCTCTCTCTCTCTCTCTGCCTTTCAATCAAACAAAATAAGCTTCAATACATATATTGAAGTGATACTACAAAATATGTTCTCTGACTACCCTAGAATATAACTAACTAGAAGTGATTAACAGAAGAAAATTGGGGAAATTCAGATATGTGGTAATTAAATACATGCTTCTAAATAATTAGTAGGTCAAATAAGAAATCACAAGGGAAATTGGAAAATAGCTTAAGATAAATTAACCAAAAGTACTGCATACCCAAACACTGCATCCCAAAAATAACCTAAAACACTACATACTAAAACTGAAAAATGCAATAATATTTACAAAGAACTTTATAAATGCTTATATTTTTTTAAAAATCTCAAACTGATAATATAAATTTTTGTCTTACAAACCTTAAAAAAAAAACCTAAGCAAGTAGAAGGAAGCAAACAATAAAAGATCAAAGATATATAATAAAGATATATAACAAAGATAATAGAGATTTTTTTTTTAATTTTTTTTTTATTATTTTTTGACAGGCAGAGTGGACAGTGAGAGAGAGAGACAGAGAGAAAGGTCTTCCTTTTTGCCGTTGGTTCACCCTCCAATGGCCGCCGCGGTAGCGCGCTGCGGCCGGCGCACCGCGCTGATCCGATGGCAGGAGCCAGGTGTTTCTCCTGGTCTCCCATGGGGTGCAGGGCCCAAGCACTTGGGCCATCCTCCACTGCACTCCCTGGCCACAGCAGAGGGCTGGCCTGGAAGAGGGGCAACCGGGACAGGATCGGTGCCCCGACCGGGACTAGAACCCGGTGTGCCGGCGCCGCAAGGCGGAGGATTAGCCTAGTGAGCCGCGGCGCCGGCCAATAATAGAGATTTAAACACGGTAGAGTGGCTAGCGCTGTGGCATAGTAGGTTAAGCCTCTGCCTGCAGTGCTGGTAATCCCATATGGATGCGGGTTCGAGTCCCAACTGCTCCACTTCCAATCTAGCTCCCTGCTAATGGCCTGCAAAAGCAGCGGAAGATGGCCCAAGCAGTTGGGTCCCTGCACCCGTATGGGAGACCTTCTGATTGGCCCAGCTCTGGCTGTTGTGGCCATTTGGGGAGTTAACCAGCAGATGGAAGATATCTCTCTAGCTCTCTCCCTCTCTTTCTCTCCCTCCCTCCTTGCTTCCCTCTCTGTGTCTGTAACTCAGCCTCTCAAGTAAATAAATAAATCTTAAAACACACACACACACAAAGTAGAGACAAACAATGAAAGATAAAGTTGGTTCCTCAAAAAGATCAACAAAATTGATCTTTTTTTTTTTTTGACAGGCAGAGTTAGACAGTGAGACAGTGAGAGAGAGAGACAGAGAGAAAGGTCTTCCTTCCGTTGGTTCACCCCCAAAATGGCCACTACGGCTGGCGTGCTGCACCGATCTGAAGCCAGGAGCCAGGTGCTTCCTCCTGGTCTCCCATGTGGGTGCAGGGCCCAAGCACTTGGGCCATCCTCCACTGCCTTCCCGGGTTACAGCAGAGAGCTAGACTGGAAGAGGAGCAACCGGGACAGAATCCAGCACCCCAACCAGGACTAGAACCCAGGGTGCCAGCGCTGCAGGCGGAGGATTAGCCTAGTGAGCCACGGCACCAGCCGAGAACACTCAAGTTATTAAGATGAGCATGAAAGAGGGGTCGCTACTGGCCATATGGAAAATTTCAAAAAAGGATTGTAAAAAAAAAATACTAGGGACAATTGTATGCCAAAATAGTAGGTGACTTAAGTGAAGTAGAAAAATTCCTGAAAGACAAAAACTGATTCAAGAAGAAATAGAAAATATGAACTTGTAATAAGCACAGTTGTTGAATTATAATTTTAAAAAAGATTCTTCCCCTCTTCTAAGAAGCCCAGATGGCTTCACGGGTGAATTCCACCAAAAATTTAAAGATGAGTTCAAGAGCAGTCATTCACAAACTCTTCCAAAAGCTACAAGAGGAGAATCACTTCTGAACTCCTTTTCTGAGGCCAGTATTACACTGATAACGAAGCCAGACACAGACCAAAAGGATTGTAAACCAAGACCAACCGGGGTGTATCTCGGGAATGTAAAATTGGTTCGATATATTTAAAAAAATCAGTGTAATACATTAATCCCCCCCCCAAAAAAGCATTTGATAAAAATCAAAGGTGTTTTTCTCATGAAAACACGGAACAAACCAGGAAGAGAAGGGCACTCCTCACGCTGATAACGAGGACCTGTGGAAAGCCCACTGCCTATGTGACACTCCGTGTGAAACACTGGGGCGTTCCTGCTGAGGCCAGGAGCAAGACATAGCTCTGTTCTCTTGCTGCTTCTGTTCAACACTGAGCATAGGTTCAACCCAGCACAATCAGGGAAGAAAAGGAAATGAAAGAAATGGAAGTTGGGAAAGAAGTAACACTTCCCTTATGTGTAAACGACAGGATCTCACATGTAAAAAGTCTTAATAAATGCAGTAGAAATCTGTTAGAACTAATACACGAGTTAAGCAAGGTTGAAAGATACAAGGTCAGTGTAAATGATAATTGTATTTATATATAGTAGCAATGGCCAATCCAAAAATGAGATTAAGATTTTCTGGAGCATCACAAAGAATATATACTCGAGAATAAGTTCAACAAACAAAAAAATGCAGAACTCGTACATTGGAAACAAATAAGATTATGAGAAATTACAGACCTAAATAAATGGAAAGACTTTAGACATTCCATATTCTTGAATTGAAACACTTTAACATTGTTTAGATAGTGGTTCTCCCTCTCCTGACTGACAAATTCAACAGTCTCTGTGAAGAATCAACAGGGTAATCCTAGACTTCCTGTGAAATGCAAGGTACCCATTCTGGACAAAACTGTGCTGAAAAAGCTGGAAGACTGCCATTTCTCTATTTCAGGACTTACTACAAAGCTACAATAAACAAAACAGTGTGGTACTAGCATAAAGGTAGACACATAGATCAATGGAATGGAATTAAGAGTCCAAGAATTAGGCCGGTGCCGTGGCTCACTTGGCTAATCCTCCGCCTGTGGTGCCAGCACCCCAGGTTCTAGTCTTGGTTGGGGTGCTGGGTACTAGTCCCGGTTGTTCCTCTTCCAGCCCAGCTCTCTGCTGCGGCCCAGGAGGACAACAGAGGATGGTCCAAGTGCTTGGGTCCCTGCACCCGCATGGGAGACCGGGAGGAGGCACCCAGCTCCTGGCTTCGGATCGGCGCAGCGCCGGCCGTGGAGGCCATTAGGGGAGTGAACCAACGGAAGGAAGACCTTTCTCTCTGTCTCTCTCTCTCTCACTGTCTATAACTCTCTCTCTCTCTGCCTCTCTCTCTCTCACTGTCTAACTCTGCCTGGCAAAAATTTTAAAAAAAAAAAAAAGAGTCCAAGAATTAAACCTCACTCTTCTGGTATACTGTCCACATGGGTGCCAAGACAGTGCGTCTCCCCTCCCTTCCCTTCTCCTCTGAATCACATCGTGACTATAAATGAGTACGTATCAGTGGAGTCCCTGCTAGGCAGTCCGTTACTGTGCCAGAGGGCTCGGGGGCCCTGTGAGCTCCTGGGTTCACTGGCCACGAGCTCTGAGCCCAGCCCGTCTAGAGCCTCTTTTCTGTTGGGGAAAGCAGGCATTATCCATGTGAAGTCACAGCTGTGCTCCGTGGTATCGGGAGAACATAGGTGGTTCACAGAGACCATCAATGGGGATATCTGGGCCAGAACAGGTCAGGGACAGTTCTCCTAAGGAGGGGACTTTGGCTTGTGATCCCGAAGGGCAGAAGATGGAGAAGACAACTACAAGGAGGAGGACCAACTTGTGTTGTATCAAGATACTGCAGAGGGAGCCATGGTACATGCAGGAGACTGGAGGAAGGCTGGTGTGGCCAAGGGGACTGTGCAAAACCTCCTTGGCAGGCCGTGGGCCTGCGATGGCATGCCGTCCTTCGTGGGTTGAAAGCATCACTGTGGCTGTGTTGATTAGAGAAGTGGCAGGAGTGGGAGCAGGGGCGACCAGTTAACAAGAGTACTCAGTGGTGTAGGCAGGGGATGATACAGCAACTAGCACCTGCTAGCTGGCAATGGGGATGAGAAACTGGGCATATCTGAGGGCTTTTGAGGAGACAAAAGTGACATGGGCTGGGGAACCCCTCGTTGGGGAAGTGAGTGTGAGAGGCGTCGGGTGTCTTCTATTTCTGTCTCTTCCCAGCGCAGCCCCATGTCCTAGAGAACTGTGTGATGGGCTGATAGCAACTATTGGGGGAAAGTACAAATTTGAGGAAATGAGACCATTTCTTTTTATATTTTCCAGATGAGTTTTGCCCTGGGTGTCTCATTTATCCTGGTCTGTATCTTGAGTGTCTTAGCATAAAGTGCTAGAGAGCTCATCTGTCATTTAAGTTTCTTCATTTTGCTGTAAGTAATGAAAACAGGCTCTGAAATAATTTGCTGGCAAGTAAGTACCTTCCAGGGAGGAAAATCTGGAACGAGTTCAGGTTTAGCATTTTCTTATTTCCTTGGCCAGCCAAGCAGCCTCAAATGTCAAGTTCTTCAGTGATGTTTTTATTCTGCAGTTATGTAGAAGTGATGGTATTTTATTATAACTTCTAAAAGCCACTCTGGCAATTTAACACTACACTGAAATAAATTTTAATTTATACCCCCTAAATTTTTTCAAATGACCACTGAAGAATTAGTTGCTGGGGACAGCCTCGGATTTGGAAGGCCAGCTCAGAGAACCAGCTGACAGGCAAATACCTGCTGAAGAAAACCTGGTATGCAAAATAGGCCATGATCTAATATATCCTCTGTGATAATAGAGGCATCTCCCTGGTTACTCGTATGTAGTGCTAATGTATCAGTAGTAGACAGATGTGATAAAGCTGTTAATGCCATTTATAGGAGAGAAAATCCTAGTGACGTATCTTTTGCCCTCCTCTCTTGGATTCTTGCAGCTTTTTTTTTTTTCCTGAAACCAGTGTTTGTTCCCATGAGCCAACATGCACAGGAGGGAGTCAGCGACTGCCGTGCCCATGAGAGCACTGGCGCTCATGTCCACTTGAACCCAGTTTTCTGTTTTTCTTTATTGTCAATAGACCCTCATTTAAAGATTAGCTCGTTATTATTAATGAGCATCAACTCTATCATACATTGTTTTCCATAGGCACTTATTCTGCTGTGCATTTTAATTCCTGAGAGTTGTCACTGGAAATGAGAATTTTAAGAAAAGAATGGAGGGGGAGTAAGTTTTGAGCTTAGAGGACAGAACCCAGTGCTTGCTTTAAACCCCAAATACACATTCACTGGCTGCAAGCTTAAATAAGTTATGTAGCCTCCCTGTGCCTACGTTGCGTTATATATAAAATGAGGATCATAAAACACTCATTCCAAAGCTGTGATGAGAATTACATAAATTAGCACACACTTAAAAAACACTGTTTAGAGCCTAATAGTCTCAAAATAAATGTTAGTTCCCCCGTGAAAATTAAGAGGTTAAATAATTTATGGTTGTTAGTGAAGATTTACTGTGTTGTGTGTGCTTTCTTGGTGGAGAAAGAACAGGATTATGTGACTTATAAGTAGTGCAAACCAGGTTTGCTATATCATTGGTTAAGCTAGGAATTAGCAGGGCCATCACTGTGGCGTGGCTGGGTAAGCCACTGCCTGCAATGCCGGCATTCCCATTTGAGTGCCCATTCGAAGCCGGGCTCCTCCACTTATGGTCCAGCTCCCTGCTAATGTGCCTGGGAAAACAGTGGAAGCTCCTGCACCCACATAGGAGACCCAGAAGAAGCTCTGGGCTCCTGGCTTCCGCCTGGCACAGCCTTGGCTGTGGTAGCAAGAATGAACTAATGGATGGAAGATCTCTTTCTCTCCATCTCTACCTCTCTCTCTGTAACTCTGCCTTTCAAAAAAATAAAAATAAATCTTAAAAAAAAGTGGGAATTATCAAACTGTGGCTCACAGGCCAAATTTACATGGCCCACAAGCTAAGAATTTTTTTTTTTCTTTATTTGAAAGCAGAGTGACCGAGAAAAAAGGATAGAGAGAGGAGAAAGGAGACAGAAAGAAATGTTCCATCTTCTGGTTCACTTAACCAAATGCCGGCAACAGGTGGGACGGGGTGGGGCTAAGCCAGAAGCCTGGGGCTCCATCCCTGGATGGTAGCAGCCCAGCTCTTTGGGCCATCATCCACTGCCTCCCCAGACACATTAGCAGCGTGGGGGTTCAGAAGCACAGAAGAGCCAGGACTCAAAACCAGACATTCTGATATGGGATGTCAGCATTCCACGTGGCAGCCTAGCCCTCTGTGCCACAACACCCACCCCTAAAAATGGTTTTTCCAACTCTAAATCATTGGGAAAGAAAGATCAAACCCCATGACACATGAAAATGATAGCTCAATTTCAGTAGCCATAAAATGTTATCGAAACTTTATAAATACCATTTATATTGGCCATTGCTGTTTGCATACTACAACAAGAAAATGGAATAGAAGTGAAAATATTCATTGTCTGACACTTTACTGGGAAAAGTCACAGTGCCTGCTTTGTGTGAAGTTACTAGTTATTTTGGTTAAATGAGTGAGTTCTTTCTCTGACAAAACATAAACACTCACTTAAGAAAGTATATGAAATTAATCAGCTATCATTGTGGACAGAACACTTCTATTTTGTTTTGATTTAGAAACAGCATAACTTGCCACCTTGGTTAAAATTCTGTCGAAACTAGAATACAAGTTCATGAGTAGACTTAATTCAGCTCACACACTGTAGGTCAGACAAGTATCGGCATGCTAAAAATTGTGTGTACTCCCAAAAGAGTGTTACGACGTGGATTCCTCTGAAGGATTTTCGAGAGCAGAGTGTGGTCTGTGGGTGTACGTGTGTGTGCACATACACGTGTGCGCGGACATGTAGAAGAGTTCTTGACATCCGTAATTCTGTAAGATCCTAAAATATAATGAATTTTTAAACATGTCAATAAGATGAATTTTTCAGTGATACCATACTTTAAGAGTATTGTAATCCTGTTTCTAAAGTAACCTGTAGGTTTTTTTAATACTTCATAACTCAGAGCATATGCTTGAATTTTGTCATAGCGATCATTTAGGCAAATACTTTTTTCTCCTGTGTACAGTATTTTTTAACTATGACGTGGATCTGGTTTTTTTTTTTTTTTTTTTTTTTTTTTTTGACAGGCAGAGTGGACAGTAAGAGAGAGAGATAGAGAGAAAGGTCTTCCTTTGCCGTTGGTTCACCCTCCAATGGCCGTCGCGGTAGGCGTGCTGCTGCCGGTGCACCACGCTGATCCGATGGCAGGAGCCAGGTGCTTATCCTGGTCTCCCATGGGGTGCAGGGCCCAAGCACTTGGGCCATCCTCCACTGCACTCCCTGGCCACAGCAGAGAGCTAGCCTGGAAGAGGGGCAACCGGGACAGGATCGGTGCCCCGACCGGGACTAGAACCCGGTGTGCCGGCGCCGCAAGGCGGAGGATTAGCCTAGTGAGCCGCGGCGCCGGCCTTGTTTTTGTTTTTTTAATTTGGTTGGTTCCATGATCTCTCTGAGGATCTGTTTTGCCCTGGAAGATCTTCTGTCTCTGAAGTAGATTCACTGATACTGTTTGGAAAGCCCCTCTACAAGGACTTAGCAATAATAGGAACAAGACAGATGTGGACCTGCCCTGGTGGAGTTCGGAGCCCACCAGAGAAGATGAATGTTAACTTACATAAGCGTGTCTTATGTGATAACATAGAAGTTATAGGGCTTATATAATCTCTCTCTCTCTCTCTCTCTCTCTCTCTCTCTATCTATCTATATATATATGGAACATAGGGCCTCAGCTACTCAAAGCAAGTCAGAGAACATTATTGCAATTTTCTTTTCTTGAGTTTGGCGCCAATTTTGAAAATCTACCTTTAACTGAAGATGGTACTAAATCGAAATGATGTTGGATTTAGAAAAAGCATTGAAGCAAGAATTTTGAGAAATTACACATTATTACACATAATGTTTCTCTTATTGGCCCACGCGCTCTCTGCTAAATTGCTGTGTTAGGTGGGAGACGGATGGGCCTTGTGCATTTGATTTTGCCAGAAAATTATTTATTGAGTGCAACAGTCACTGTAAAATTGGAATAAGGAAAGTACAAAACGGGGTGGGGAGGAAGCCTGCCATTGCGTTTGTTAATTAGGTCTTGAAAATCAAAAACCTAACCTTCTTGAACAGAAATGTGCTTTAAGGAGGATTCTGCCTCTTTCAGAACAGTTACTGTTTTCAGTACAAAAGCCAATGGTCTTACAGCTACAGATGGTTGTACACACACCTACACCCCTGTGTGTGTGTTGTACCAAACCCAGCAACCGCGTGGGAGACCCGGAAGAGCCTCTTGGCTCCTGGCTTCAGATCAGCGCAGCTCCAGCTGTTTCAGCCAATTGGGGAGTGAACCATCGATGGAAGACTTCTCTCTCTCTCTATGCCTCTCCTCTCTCTGTGTAACTCTGACTTTCAAATAAATAAATAAATAAATCTTAGGAAAAAAAAAAAGAAAGAAAAAGAAAGCAAATCCCTGCCCTCAGTGCACCTCCCTGCTCTTTCCCCTCCAGAGGCTCCTACCCTTGGCACTGACTTGTGTTTTGAAATTACCCTGTTCCTTAAGTATGCCTATACTGACACTAAAGTTAACCCTTACCCACTTCATTCGCAGGGAGACCCAAACATTCAGTGAATTTAGAGCAGCAACAATTGATGTTGTAATATTGGGTGTTAAAGACTGTATGCCAAAATGAGATGAGATTTCCCATTAGTTATATGTCGATTTTAGATTTCAGGCTGCGTGACCGTTAGAAGCTACCGCCTGCAGGTGAACAGTCTTTGTGTGTTAGATCTGCAGAGAGTGTTACTGCATGCCCCGGGAGAAGTCCCATAAGGCCTTGTGGTGTCCCAGAGCACCGCCTCCCACCTAAAACACCCTAGGTCTGCTTCTCTTACTGTCAGTGTCCCGAGGACAGACCCAGATCTTAGGGAGCCCAGGAATAAACGAAGTTGCTGCTTTAGTCTCCAATCTACTACAGGGTTTCTAGCAATTTCCGTGATGTCCTGTTTTAATCTGGAACCACCTGAGTTAGCTGGACTCGCTCCACTCAGCTTAGAGATGACAGAGCCTGGGGGTGGGCAGGGGGCGGGGGAGTCTTCTGGAACCATTCTGAAGCTGAGAAGGGGTTCTTCCCAATCCTGCAACACTTGCCCTTTGCCACATTTGCCGCTGAGCTCTTTATACCTCCTGAAGGCGAACGTCTCAGCCGATGTGTGGTTTGCAAATATCCTCTAGTAGGTTGCTTTCACCCCGGTGATCTGTTCTTCAATGCACAGAAGTTTCCAATTCTGACACTGTCCAGTAGATCCAATTTTATTTTTGTTGCCTGTGTTTTGGTGTCATACCAATCGCATTTACTTTTCGTATTTTCGTCTGTATCAGCTTCTCTCTGCTAATAAGGATGAAACGTAATGCACTATAAATCATTGTAAAACCAGTGTGGCACGGACCAAGATAGCTGCCTCCCAAGAGTGAGCTCCTGGCTGGCAAGACAGCTCCATCAGGCACAAGCCTTTAAATGTTGTGCATCAGCTAATGTGAAAATTACATGGGCGGGGACAAAATGCAACTTGAGGTGCAGATCTATAAAGAAATGGATTATGGAAACGCTGTCAATTATATGAAAAGGAAGGGCCAGGAACGCCCTCCAAGATCCCTGTGTATCCCCCTATTAACCACTATAGAAATCCTGGCAAGAAAAAAAATGGCCCTCTCTCGCCTCCAGCATTCTTACTTTTCCCATCGTCCTTCTGTGGCAGTGCCTTATGGTCAGTTATCAGAGAGAGCATGGGGAATTGTTATCGTAGGTTGACTTTCAAATTTACAGAAATAATTACATTCTCAGAAACGGTTGTAGTTCCTCAGCAGCAGGACCGTGTATGCCAGTTGGTGATCACCGACAGGCTGGACTCACCAGCACGGCACAGAAGGTTCGAGAAGCATCTTTTCAAACAGCAGCAGAGCATGCCAGCAGCCTGTTCTGAAATGGCGTTCTGTATCCAGAGATATTTACAGAAACTCAAATGTGAACGGTTTTCTCCTTCTAAAATAACGTTGCCATTGTCACTGCTTCCCTCCCAGCTGCCTTATCTTTCTTCTGTGATTACCATGACTCAAGAGTCCTGCACAGGCGCCCAGGGTCCTCCTTGCCTGATTTCCCCACCCCCACCCCACCCCCGCCCACTGGGACTCAGCATTCACTGTGCTGGGCTCCCGCCGGTGCTGCCCAGCATGAGCCAGCATTGAGACATGCCCATCAGAGTTTGTATGGGCGTCCCTCTGGTTTCAGCACCCAGGGAACTCACACAGCAGAGAGAACACACACTTCCAGGGTAGGCCACTTCCTCCCCACCTGGCACCCAGGCCAGGTGTATGAAGGCGGCAGGAACCTGGAAGGCAGGAAATCCTTAGCTGCTCTTGCCAGACCATCTTTTTTCCTCTAAAAGCCAAATGCAATTCAATTGTTTCAAACTTCAACAGGAAAAGAAGGCACGGAAATATTTCTCTTCCTTTATTTTCTTTTAGATTTAAATGTGCGTGAGTGGCGACAAGCAAATCCTCAGTTGATGAAACACAAGAAGCCTTCGACAGCAGAAAGCAAGTAAAAGCCATCGTTTTCTGCAGAGTCCACGGGTGCTTATATTCTCCCATGTGGTTTCTGCTTATAATCACATGGAACTTTCTAGTTAAGAGCCAGGTGAGTGAAAAGCAGCCTTTTGAGCACAGGGGTTTGCGTGAACAGTCTTGTCTGTGTACCAGAGCAGTCACCCTGTCTGAGAAGGTTCCCTCATTATCAACAGGCACCCCAATAAATTTAGTGAGGGTCACAGTGTTCAATTTAATGGTGCTGTGATAATAACTACCATAATTAGTTTCAGATTTGCCTTCCTTCCCAGAGGACGAGTTTTTTTTGTTTTTTTTTTTTTTTAGTTTTTTGATGCCTACTTGAGACATGAGATGACAGCAAAATGAATGTCCTGACCTTTATAGGCTGGTCTTGGTTTTTTCGTGTTGTCCCCTAAAGGATTCGGGGAGTAGTGTACATCTAAAATAAACTGCTTAGTATAGACGAGTGAAAAACTGGGTTAATTGGGTTCAGCTGATCCTCAGTCAGGACAGCGATTCGTGGAAGACAGAGGAACAGGCTCTCACACTGTAAAACCGTCTCAGAACTACACCCGTACCTGATGACCGAAAGGAAGAACCTTCATAAAAGGCTCATTTTTCAGACATGCAGGAATTTCCCCCTCATTGTATCTGGTTTGTCTTTTTCAATTAGGAAATCAATTTGTCCTGGGGTTTTCTGAGCAGGAATGTGCTGGTGTCAGCTCGTGGGTCACGCTCCCTGAACACCAAGACCCACTTCCTTCTGCTGATGCCGGGCGGAAGCAGTCACTCGCCACAGACTTCTCTTTCCCTTCTCTCCTTGTCAGTGGGACTCTATAAATAATCACCCTTCTAACTCCTTGAAATGGGAGCCTGGGCCTTCATTTTATTGTCGGAGTTTATATAGCTCGGTAAAATGCTGTGTTTGCTTATTCAATTAAAGTTGAGAGAAATGCGTATAGACATGTGAGGGTCTTAAGGCTGTTAGATAGGCCAGTAAAAAAATTCTCATGCAACCAGTGGTCCTGAGACGTTTTGAAACATTATTGGATAAATCGGTACTCCCAGCAATAACCATGTGGTGATGTCTAGGAAAGTTTTAAATCGGCCTAGAAAGTCTTCCTGTGACTGTGTTGTACAGATAGACCCACACACGTTAGCTAAGGCGTATGTACAAGCAGAAGATGGACCCTGCTACTTTGTAAGAGAAAAGGGCTGGGGCCGGCGCTGTGGCGAAGCAGGTTAACGCCCTGGCCTGAAGCGCTGGCATCCCATATGGGCAACGGTTCTAGTCCTGGCTGCTCCTCTTCCAATCCAGCTCTCTATTGGGAAAGCAGTAGAAGATGGCCCAAGTCCTTGGGCCCCTGCACTTACGTGGGAGACCCAGAAGCTCCTGGCTCCTGGCTTTGGATCAGTGCAGCTCTGGCCATTGCGGTCAATTGGAGAGTGAACCAGCGGATAGAAGACCTCTCTCTCTCTCTGTGCCTCTCCTCTCTCTGTGTAACTCTGACTTTCAAATAAATAAATAAATCTTTCAAAAAAAAAAAAAAAGAGAAAAGGGAAAAGGGCTAAGAGCGGTAGAAGCACGAAGAGGATTGGTGGGTGAGTGCTGACATGGAGAACTCCGTGGACAAGTCTGTGCCGTGAACAAAGACCAACACGTGGCATCTGGTACAATCTCAGGAGGAAGGAGGGAGAGAAGAGTGTGCAAGAGGACTGGAGAAGTTCAGGGAGAAACAGAGCGCACTGATGTTCCCTTTGGCGCAAGAAATTCCGAAACCCTCGCACAGATTTGCCTGTCTGCGTTCTCGACGCCCTGTGTTGTTGCACGTTACACGTGTGTTGGCTCGTGTCCACCGCTGCTGTTCCTAAGGACACCCACAGAGGGACGACAGTTACCGTCTCCACAGAGGGCAGCCAAGAGAGCACAGTGAGGGAGAGGCCTGCATTTCCCTTTTTCCCTTTTTTAGTAACTTAGGTTTTTGTTTGATCCTGTGCGCATAGAATTTTTAACTAAATGCAAAAACAGTGTTAAAATAATTTTTGAAGGCTATAGCAATACAACAAAATGCTTCCTATGTGCATACCTTTTTAATGACTAATAGAAATCATACATGGACCACGAATACATGCATTCCAAGCACCCAATCAAGGACAGGTATGTGGAGTGGCTGCTTTAAATAATATATGTGAGGGCGCTTCAAAATGTTTGTGGACCTTTTTGGGAAAAGATAGGTTTTGAGGCCGGTGCCGCGGCTCACTAGGCTAATCCTCTGCCTGCGGCACCAGTGCCCCAGGTTCTAGTCCCGGTTGGGGCGCCGGATTCTGTCCCGGTTGCTCCTCTTCCAGTCCAGCTCTCTGCTGTGGCCCGGGAGGGCAGTGGAGGATGGCCCAAGTGCTTGGGCCCTGCACCCGCATGGGAGACAGGAGGAAGCACCTGGCTCCTGGCTTCGGACTGGCACGTGGTGGCCATTTGGGGAGTGAACCAATGGAAGGAAGACCTTTCTCTCTCTCACTGTCTAACTCTGCCTGTAAAAAAAAAAAAAAACAAATTAAAAAAAAGAAAAGATATGTTTTGAAATCCATGCATACGTGGGATGTTCAGAAACTTTGCAGAACAAATACGTATTATGGAAAGAACTGCCTGAATTTCATTTTTTGGCCTCAAAATACACTTACATTTTAATTCCGTCTTCTGTGAATTTTGAAGCACCCTGTCTTTGTTATCTTTGTTACCTAAGTACCCTGTCAGCAGTATTCTTTCCAAGAAGTGTTTAGATTATCATGGTGACTGATTGCTTGTTGTTTCCGGTTTCTTTCTCCTGCTTGCTCCTTTGTATTTCATTGTGCTCCATGTTGGAAATCCAGATGGAGCAGCACTAACCTGCAAATCTGAAAGCCAGGCCTTTTCTAAGTTTCCGATCTCGGAGCATTCCTGGCTTCAGATTTGGGGATTAGAGATGCAGACCTGGGAAAGTTTATGCAAATACAAGTATCCCAGAATCCTTGAAAGCAAGACGCCAACATCCTTTGAGGAATAGTAAAGCGACCACCAGACAATCTTCGTTCTTAGTCAATTATCTGTCGCACTTAATTGTGGAAAAAAACAGAGAACAGAGAAGAATAAATATCCCAGGAACCGAATGCACCGGTGGCCCGCAGACACTTGGCAACGGGTGAAAACTGGAAGTTTCTAAACGCAGTTTTCCATAGAGAAAAAAGTCCAAACAAACTGCACACAAAGGATCACAAACCACAGTGACTTGGAATTTCTTCACACCAACCTTGGAAACCAGAGATGGTGGAGCAGTTTCCTTAAATGCAAACCCAGAATTCTATACTAAGAAAAAGTACCGTACAGTCAACATTTTTGTTGATTGAGAGGGAAAAACGGTCAATCTTCCTGCATATGGGACACGGATAGATACTGCCTGGTGCTGAACAGCCAGAGAAGTGTTTTTGACAGATATGGAGCCACAGATGCGGGAAGCACCAGCCTAAGAGACTGGAAGTGCTTGTCTCCAAGGAAGAGGACACGCTGTGTTTTAAAAACGAGATGCATAGGACTATTTCTTATTACTCTGATTTAAAACTCTTCACCAAAATGAAAGATTATTCAAGCTGCATCAGAGAGAACAGACTGGAAAGTTGAAGAGCAGAGGCCAGATGGCAACTTAGGAGGCTATTGTGAGATGAGGGGACTTCACAGAGCTCAGGATGAAAAACCTACACAGAATTCAAAATAAGCTTAAGCTTAGAATGACACTCCTCCACAATTGTGTTTGAAGTGCCCTCACACAGGGAAAACACAGTGAGGAGCTGACCTAGGCTGTAGTTGTAGGTATAGAGCAACGGCTTTGGAAGACATTTCAGGTCGTGCCGGCATCCCATATGGACACCAGTTCAAGTCCCAGCTGCTCCACTTCCAATCCAGCTCTCTGCTATGGCCTGGGAAAGCAGCAGAAGATGGCCCAAGTGCTTGGGCCCCTGTACCCATGTGGGAGACTGGGATGGAGTTCCTGGTACCTGGCTTCTGCCCGGCCCAGCCTTGGCTATTACAACCATTTGAGGAAGGAACCAACAGACGGAAGGTCTCTCTTTGTCTCTTCCTCTCTCTGTTACTCTGCCTTTCAAATAAATAAATAAATCTATAAAAATAAAAAAGTGCACTTCCTTATCCAGTCCACTGATTTTTCCACACATTTTTAAGTCATTGCGTATTTGAGATTGGGCTGGAGCATGAGCCTGAAAATCGAGGTCAGTCTGCTCTCGTAAGGTTTTGGTTTGGGGAGCCGTCAGGAATAACTACCTTACCAACAGGTCTTAAAGCATTAAGGGAAATAGGACCACTTCCAAGATTTCTTCAGGACTTGCCATGAAAGGGTCTCCCGCTGGTCTCCCACAGCGACTCTGTAATTCACTGTGTTCTGTCTGCGGCTGCCAGTCAGCAGTACCTGGTGTGGAGGAGGTACCTTCTCAGCCATTTCAGGAAGGAAGAGGATTGCCAAACACTATATTACATTAATGCAAATATTAATATGAGCGTGAGGAATTCACTGAGGGGAGCAAAGTTTATTTTGCAGATTAATTTTTAGCTTCTCTAATCCTTTGATACCAATTTGAGAATTTTACTTTTATTTGTTTCTTAAGCAAGACAAGATTAAAATGGGAATAAGAGTTTATTATGTTTGAACAAATGATAACGTCTACTGCTAACCAGGATTTGTGCAGAGTGAACATCTGTGATTTGAACCAAATTGAGCCTTGAGGCATTTGGGATGTCCTGATGTTGAGCAGCATGAATTCCATCCGTGCTTGAAAGAGGTAGCTTTTTGTTATAGTTCTTCTGTTTTAAGAGGTTTATTTACATGAGAGGCAGAGATGGAACTCCTGTCTGTTGTCTGCAATGGCTGGGACTGGGCTGATCCTAAGTTGGGAGGCAGGAGCCCAGTCGAGGCCTCCCACATGGATGACAAGGCCCCAACTCCTTGAGCCATTACCAGTGCCTCCCAGGGTCCACATTAGCAGGAAGTTGGACAGGACCTGGGTCTCCAACCCAGGAAGTCTGATACGTAGTGCAAGCTTCTGTCCAGCATCTTAACCACCAGATAACACCCCCCCCCATCCCAGAGGTAACTTTATTAAACCAATGAAATATTGTGCAATCACTTTGGAAAGCAGATGTGTGTGTTTAATATACCACCTAGCAATTCATTCCTAGATTTTTACCCAAGAAATGTGACAATATTTATCTGTTCAAAAACTCCATCACAGACATTTATATTCCTTTAGGTTAACTAAAAGCTGACAACTCAAATGTCCATGAGTGGATAAATGGATAACCACATTTTATTTGTTTGTTTATTTATTTATTTATTTATTTGAACGGCAGAGTTACAGAGAGAAAGACAGATACATAGAGATCTTCCATCCTCTGGTTCATTCCCCAAATGACTTCAATGGCCAAGACTGGGCCAGGCCTAAACTAAGAACCAAAAGCTGGCCGGCGCCGCGGCTCAATAGACTAATCCTCCGCCTTGGGGTGCCGGCACACCAGGTTCTAGTCCCGGTCAGGGCACCGGATTCTGTCCTGGTTGCCCCTCTTCCAGGCCAGCTCTCTGCTATGGCCCGGGAGTGCAGTGGAGGATGGCCCAAGTGCTTGGGCCCTGCACCCACATGGGAGACCAGGAGGAAGCACCTGGTTCCTGGCTTCAGATCGGTGCAGCACTGGCCACAGCGCGCCGGCCGTGGCAGCCATTGGAGGGTGAACCAACGGTAAAAGGAAGACCTTTCTCTCTGTCTCTCTCTCACACTGTCCACTCTGCCTGTCAAAAATTTAAAAAAAAAGAAAGAAAAGAAAAAAAAGAACCAAAAGCTTTATCCAGGTCTTCAACATGGGTGGCAGAGGTTTGAGTACTTGAACCAACTTCCCAGACATATTAGCAAGGAGTTGTATCAGAAGTGGCGCAGCTGGGACTTGAACCAGCGCCCGTATGGGATGCCACCATTGCAGGTGGCAGCTTAACCCACTGTGCCTCCATGCCTGCCCCAATAAACAAACTATATTTTCATGATGAAAAGTATTCAGCAACAGAAAGAACTGAGCTCTTGGTACACACAGTGAAAGCCTATACATACCCCTTGATTTATATGGAATGATATGAAATTCTAGAACAAGCAAAACCAATTTATAGTGACAAAGTACTTGTGACTGCCTGGGGCCAGGAGTGAGTGACATGCACTGGTTACAAACGGGCACAGGGGAACCTTTGGGGCGATGCTATGTATTTTCACTAGGACGGTTCTCTTGAAATGTACTAGAGTTTATTTTCATCAGGTATGGTAAGGTGACAGGAAGATGACAGCCCTTGACAGATGATCTTATTATTTATAGTTCCCAAGAGAAAGGGGCACACCATGCAGTGAGTGTAGGGCCACTCAGGGAAGCCTGGAGTCAGCCTAGGGGCAGGAGGAGTGAGGAGCAAGCGTGGCCCGTGCCTTTTCTGTGCAGGGCATGGCAGACAATTTAGGACTGACTGGTTGGAAGTATGTCGTCAGGCTCTGCTGTAGTGTGGTCCTAGCTGTCCAGTCTCTGGGCCTGTGGTGCCTTAGGCCGACAGAGGGATTTACTTGGTGTGTGTCAGGTAAAGGCGGTAGCTCGATAGCAGGGGTTTAGGCTTTGGATTGGTTGTTCCACATATGAAGAGAAGATTCACAGGGAAGTTGTCTGCTCATGGGGAGGTCTAGGCATGGCTGGTAGGGTCCTCTCCCCTTGGCTAGCAAGGCCCCCACGATGACAAAGCAGCATGAAACAGAGGGGGAAAAAAATTAAAGGCAGAAAACCATGATTAGTACAGTAGTCACCACCCAGGTATATAATGCATCTAACTGCACACGTAAAAGGGTGTGCATCTTGTTCGTACCATTGTAAATTATACTGCAACCAGGGAAATTCATGTCGAAATGCACCAGTGTTCTTCAGACACTCCCTGAGTGCGGTATGTGGAAGGCAGCCCAGGGGGGTGCTTCTGCACCCAGGCAGCTCCTCTTGTACCTTGCCACACTGGAGGGCAACAGAGGGGAAGAAAGGCGGCTCCTTCCCTGATAGACTGTCTGAGGGTCGCAGCCTCTCGGAGCCCTTACACTCCCAGGGCAGCAAACAGGAAGCTTCCACTTTTCTAGGCGTGGGATTCAGTGTCTCGTGTAGCACTCCATGCACAGTCCAACATCAGCAACCGCGGGAAGTTCTTCCCCGTACCCCGATAAAATCCGCCCCCCGTGTCCTCCGCTCGGGGCCTGGGCCTGTCACCTGGGATTCCCCCGCATCCCGCTGCCACGCCCTTCCCAGTCGTCTAAGTCTCTTTTCCCTTTTCCTCTGTTGGCTTCCCACGAATTGCGATCTTTAGCCCGAAGTCATCCTAGGGAGATTTGCGTTGACTTGGTGCACACTCTCACAGCCCGGACCACTGGCCATGCACGCCATGTATGAGAGAAAGGAAAAGCCAGGAGGGGCCGAGGGAGCAGAGAAACCAGCACCCAGCACAGGCTTGGAAATGAGACGCACCTGGGCAGTGGATTCCTGCTCAGCCCGGTGACCCCGAGCGAGCTGCTCAGTGCTGTCAGTGCTGTTGGAGCCTCGATTTCTCAAGTCGGTGCTCAGGGCGCCCACCCTTAGGTGGGGGCGGGCCACCAGCACGTGGTGACAGCCACCGTGCAAGCGCTGGGGTGCACAGCGCAGCCGGAGCGCAGCCGGAGCGCAGCGGCCACCCGTGATGCGGTGATGTGCTGACCGCTGCGAGGCTCGGCCCCAGCGGCCCTGGGGCTGGTCACCTAATCAGGCCTTTAAATCAGCAGAGGCAGGCGGCTCAAAGAGCAGCCGTCCAGCCAGGGTGGGTGGGTGCCTTTGTAGCAGTGTGTCAGGGACAGCCTGTTAGAGACGGCCATTGTAAGACACCCAAAGACTCGTTGCTTTTTATATATGTCATGTTTCAGACTCCCGGCCAACTGTATTGTATTATGACACTTATCTGAATGACAGTGTGTCGGTCTGGTGGTGTGTGGCCTGTTTATCTCCCTGGAAACAGTCTAGGTTGACATTTCCACCGCAGCTCTGGGCTGGGTGCCTTCTGAACACATCCACAGGCACACACGCGCATGCGCTTCCCTGGGCCCTCACAGCATGGGTTAAAGGCTTTTTTTTTTTTTTTTTTTAAATCTAAATTTACTTTTAGGAACCTTTGCAAGGCAACATAACAATGTGTGCCTGAGGATTCTTCAACAAGGAATAAATGGAGAGATTTCCATTTCCAGCACCACGGAACTGTCACTTTCTCAAGTAACCAGTTCACCTGACTTTCACTTTTTAATCAGCTCGTTTTAAATACGGCATATTAACTCAAATTGAAGCAGTTACCCGAGGGCGACTTTTAAAGCACACTGTGTTTGATTTTGTTGTACTTGATGGCATTTGCCGTTTGCATCCTGTTATTAATCCTTTCTGATAGATTTGTCTAATTAATGCACTTTTCAAGAATCCAAGTAAGAAAAATCAGGTTGTGATTTCCAGAGATTTTGAAATACTGTAGAAGACACAGCCACTGCTTGTCTTGAGTAAAATGCACATTGATGTTCTGTGCGTGAAGTCTGAGATATTTTGTTAGATTTTTTTTTAAAGATTCATTTGTTTATTTGAAAGTCAGAGTTACACAGAGAGAGGGGAAGACAGAGATCTTCTCATATGCTGGTTCATTCCCCCAAATGGCCACAACAGCCAGGACTGAGCCAGGCCAAAGCCAGGAGCCAGGAGCTTCTTCTGGGTCTCCCACGTGGGGGCAGGGTCCAACCACTTGGACCATCCTCTGCTGCTTTCCCAGGCAATAAGCAGGGAGCTGGATAGGAAATGGAGCAGCCAGGACATGAATCAGCACCCATACAGGATGCCGGCACTGCAGGCTGGGGCTTTAACCCACTGAGCATCAGCGCCCGCCCCATTTAATAGTTTTAAAATATTTTATTATTTTCTGAGATAGCATCTTGAATTTACATGATAGTGGCAGTCTTAGCGGCTCCACTAAAGGAAGAACCCAACAAATAAACAATAAAATCACCATAGCCCAGCAGGGAAACAGGCACAGGCTACATATACACAGTAACCAAAGGAAAAGATATTCAACTTCAATCGTATAAAGTGAATTTTGAAACAGCCACAAAAGTCATTAAAACTGTAGTAGAATATAATTGCTATCAATTTGTTTGAAAAAGTACTTAAGGTTTGATTTTCTATGACTGTGTAATGCATCTTTGTCTAGCATATTTATGTAACAAACTGGTACCCAGTTCGGTCACAAGACGCAGTATTGTGATCGTTCAGGTGTTTTCTTAAGTTGGAGTCAGGTGTGGTTATCATACAAGTTATTCATAATTACAATAGGATTAAATATAGCTGTGCCTTCTGTGATGGCAAAAGACTAGTATGTCTCTGTGGGAATAAGTTTTCTACTTTAAATACCAAGGTATCGGAATACAGTTAGGATTGGCTTGGCGGCACGGCTTTTCTATTCTAAAACAGTTCAAATAAAACTTGTACTGTTTTTCTTCTGAGTGCATTTGCTCATCGAGGAGACTTCGCGACGTATCCAGGGGCATGGGAAGGAAGGGGTGGTGATTTAAAGCCCTCTCAGAGAGGGAGCCCCTTACAATACCTGATCATTTTTCTCGCGAGTACATGAAAAAAAATCAAACCACACTGCTCCGTAACCTCCTGTCACGCAGTAGCATATCATAAGCATTGCTCAGATGTTCAAATGTCTTAAGAAACTTAAAAAAAAAAACCTCTCATTATAAAGATCTATCGTAATTTACCCAGTTCTGCCCTTCCAGTGTATTGTAGAGAACACCTTGAGCAGGTTGTAGCTGACGACAGTGGTGATGGTGATACACAGGCAGGTGCAGTACCATGGTGGTTTTCTGAGATAGATTCCCAGCAGTGGAAGGAAGCGCTGGACCACAAGGTGCAAGCTATCGGGGCTCAGGGTGGGAACTGCCCACCTACCCCAGCGGTCTCACAGTGCTCTGCTATACGAAGGAAGTGAGCATGGCCCCTTTCCCAGGACTTCCTCAACACCTTGCATTATTGTATTTTTATTTAGGGGGCGGGGAATTTGTAGGCAAACAAGCGTAGTTTTAGTTTAGAAATTTTCATTTTAAAATTTTTAGTAAGACTGTGTGATCACTAGTTTAGCATCTCCTTGTATACCTTTTCTGAAGTCTTTACCAAGTTTCAGAGCGGGGTGTTTTCTCGTCCTTACCAATCTTGTGCTAGCATAAGGGACTTCCCTATCCTTTCCAGAGTGCCTAGGGGCACCTCAGACACCATTTGTGTTGATATGTCTATTGTAAGTTGTCTATCTTTCTCAGTATTTGCCTCTTAATATTTTTAAATGTTTATTAATTTTTATTTGAAAGGCAGAGTGATAGGGTTGGGAGGGAGGGGAGAGAAAGAGAGAGAGAGAGACAGAGAGAAAGATATCTTCCACCCACTGGTTCATTCCCCAAATGCCTAAGCCAGGAACCAGGAACTCTCCCCAGGCCTCCCACATGGGTCACAGGGACTCAGGTACTTGCGCCTTCATTTGCTGTCTCCCAGAGCGTGCATCAGCAGGAAGATGGATTGGATGCAGAGCAGGACTCAAACCCAGGCACTCTGACATGGTTGCAGGTATCCCAAGGAAGGGTTTAACGTGTGCCACAACACTCATCCACTCACCCTGCCTTTCAATTTTTTTTTTTACTGGGGGCCGGTGTTGTGGTGCAACAGGTTAAGCTGTTGCCTGTTAGCTGGGATCCCGTATTAGCGCTGATTGAGTCTTGGCTGCTTCACTGAGATCCAGCTCCCTGCTATCACACCTGGGAAAGCAGCAAAAGATGGCCCAAGAACCTGGGCCTCTGCCAGCCACATGGGAGACCTGGACGGAATTCCAGGCTCCTGGCTTTGGCCTGGCCCAGTCCTGGCCATTGCAGATATTTGGGGAGTAAGCCAGCAGATGGAAGATTCTCTCTCTCTCTCTCTCTCTCTCTCTCTCTTTCTTCCCTCTTCCCAACCCCCAACCCCAATCCAGGCTCTGCCTTTCCAATAAATAAATTTTTTTAAAAATGTTTGTGACTCTGTAGAAGATGAAATTAAAGGATGTTTATTTTTGTTGCAAAAAAAAATTGAAATCTCATTTTTTTCCTAATACACATTTTGCATTTTCCATGAACTTTTTGAACACTCGTGTATGCGTAGGTGAAAAACTTGCACCAAAATAAACTTATTATTTACATCTTTACATGAATTTTTGAAGCGTCTTTGTATTTTGTTAATATGCAACCCCTTGTCATGGACAGTATGGACAGTAGCCAAAGTGGGAGAAGATGTTGTAATTCCACCAGCAACACAAGACAGATACACATATTGATATAGATTCTGCCAGGTGCTTTTCGTAGCCTTTCTTTCTTATTTGGCTGTAATGCCTGTGCGTCATTTAGTGCATCATCCAGCGAATCATTTTTTATGTTGCTGCATAATCTTCGTAATCGTATTTTAATGACTGAATTGTATTTCACCGAATGAAGATACGGCAGTTGTATCACCCTCACCTATGTCGTTAAGTATTCTAGCTATTTCTTCCAAAACAGAGTCTGGGCGACGTGGTTAGGAGGCAGGGCATTTTCAGAGAATCGTAACTTCTCCCACTTGGACGTGTCTCTGCAGGAGCAGAGATATAGACAAGGCCGCTGGCTCCACGCAGCACTGCCTCCTCCCCAAGCCTGCTTTAGGGTGGTCAGTAAAAAGCCTGTCCGTCGGAAATTAAGAAAGAAAAAGTATCAGTTCTTAGTAGCTCAGTCTGTTTCTTATTACTTGGCCATATAAAGAGAAAGACCTTGAAAATAGCTTCTGATGTATACTTTTGCATGCATGAATATGACATGTCCATTATTTTCTAGTGATTGTTTGTGCTTGGCTATTCTTAGGGAAGTTCCTGTTGAAGTGCAGTACGACAGAATGCAGAATCCTCCGTCGGTGCCACCCAAGGAGCAAGGTAAGAGTAGCCGTGCCGAGGAAAAGGGTAATTTGCACGTTAGGGAGTTTTGGTAGAGACACTGAAAGGCACTGCCGTCTAACCATAAGGTGGCGAGTTTCCTAGAATTAAAAGTGGAAGTTATAGCTACACATGACAGCTCATTTCCTTCAGCCAGTCACAGGGGTATGCAGGATTCCTGAGTCAGAAGGGGGTGTCTTCCTAGGCCCGTAGCCCCTGAGAGCAGGGCCATCTTAGTCTAGGCAACGCCCACGGGGCCCAGCCCCCAGCTGGTGAGCAGCTGGCACTCGTAGCCGGCAGTAGCAGTATGGAGTACTGGCCTCACCCAAGCAGAGTGACGCAGGTGTTGCAGCGAGTAGAAAGATGTAAACATACGGTAAGGCAGACTAAGCCACAGTTTCACTCTCTGCGTTTTCAGTTAACCTGTGTCCAACCATGGCCTGAAAATACTACATCCAGGAGTCAGCAGTTCATTAGTCTTGAAGTGCGCACTGTTGTGAGCAGTGTGATGCAATCCCGCGCTGTCGGCCTCCATCCCACCGGGGACGTGAATCATCCCTCTGTCCTGCGGGTCCGTGCCCGTTCGTCCCTGCGTGGCCGTCTCAGCAGTCAGTGCGGCCTGTAGATGGGGGTGTGTGTGTGTACTGCTGTACATATGTATTCATGCATGCACATGTGTGCACCTGCTCATATGTAGAGAGAATATTTGCTTCTACATCTCTGTGACCTGTTTCTTCCCATTTGAAAAGAAGCATTAAAAAAATTTCCCCTCCATATAATGTCTAAAACTTTCTAAAATCATGATTCTCTCAATAGAAGCCTCTGGAGCTTTCAGGAGGAGCCAGAGTCCTCTGTTAATAAAGAATAATTACCCTCACTGTAAAGGCCTTAAATATGGGGGAGAGGGGACATCCATCTTTCTCCTGCCCCTGCCTAGTCTGTTCACACAAGGCAAGGCTTGACAGGTGTGTGTGTGTGTGTGTGTGTGTGTGAAAAATGATATTGTTAATGATGCAAAACAGGCTGCATTAGCAGAGGACACAGCTTTCTCGTGAAGGAGGCTGTTTGCTCTAACAAGCCAGTAAGCCAAGCCAATCCTCTTGCACCTCTGCAATAAGAAAAAAAAGTGGCATCCTGACTCTTGAGAGCCCGGAGTCCGGGTCTGACCTCGACCGCTTCAGCTGCAAATCTATAAAATGAAGCTACACCCCACGTGATAGGAGTGGTGCCGGCTGGAGGAGATCACATGTGCAGATCACTCAGGGTGTGTGGATGGCATGGCAGGCCCGTGGAACACAGCAGCAGCCGTGTCTCTCTCGATGATTCTTGTGAACACCTGGGCTTCCTTCATCTGTGGAAGCTGATCAATGGGATGGGTGTGAGCATGCCTCCTACCTTAGAAAGCCAGACGTGAGCCAAGGGGCCCATGGGGAGTAGGCAGGGGACAGACCCCTTGGCTTGGTTCTGGTCCAGGCTTTGCACCCCTGGGGAGAGTAAGAGCCCTTGGGATTCCCATAAAATCAAGCCCTGACTCTAGGGTGAGAAAGGAGATGAGAATGGGAGGAGAGAGGGCAGGAGGAAGGAGGAGCGTGCATTTGCGGCGAGTCTTCTCTGGAATGCTCGTGTGTCCGTTGGAAGGTTAGCACAGGGGGAGGCAGAGGATCCGGGGTCTGCAAGTTCAGTGTCGCAGCTGGCGTCGCCTTCCTCATCTGAGCAGGCCAGGAGAGCTGCGCTTCTGACAAGAGAGAATAACAGACCAAGTGGCGTGGTCTCCTTTCCCACATCTGCCTCCAACCAGCTGAGAAACCTCAGGCAAAACATTTTTCCCCGAAGCCTCAATTTCCCTGTTAGCAAAGTCAGGATGACAGGGACGCTGCTGTCGGGAAATAAGGCGAGCGCTTGAGCGCTCACACCTCTAGCCTGCTTCACTTCTCATCAGGCCCGGCTTTGCTTTTGCTTCTGTGTCTGCCTCTCTGGGCTCCCCCAGGAGCTTATTCACCTCCATTGACGTGGCCAGAAAATGAGGCCCCCGGAGCCAACCTCGGGATGCAGTAGCTCTGGTAACTTCCCCATCCATCTTGGCAGGGTTGAAAGATGCTTAATTTTCAAACCAGGAATTTGACAGACAGAACAGAGAGATGTAATAGATAATAGCTAAATGAGCTCAATCGATCAGGTGCCTCCAGTGTGAGTCACCCTACCTGTACCACCACATCCTTTTTACTTACTTATTTATTTTTGAAAGAGCCACGGAGAAAGATGGAGAGAGAGAGAGAGAGGAGGAGAGAGAGAGAGATCTTCTGTCTGCTGGTTCACTCTCCAGATGGCTGCAATGGCCAAGGTTGGGCCAGGCCAGAGCCAGGAGCCAAGAGTTTCTTCCGGGTCTCCCACATGGGTGCAGGGACCAAGGACTTGGGCCATCTTCTACTGCTATCCCAGGCCATAGCAGAGAGCGGAATTGGAAGTGGAGCAGCCAGGGCACAAACCGGTGCCCGTACTGGGTTCAGTGTTGCAAGTGGTGACTTTCCCCGCTATACCACAATGCCAGCCTTGTCACATCCTTTATTTTTTTTTTTCAATCCTCACAGTAAGTGGAAATTAATCTATATTGTGTTAAGGAAAATTAGTTACTTATGTCAAGATCCAGTAAATGACTGACCAAAGATTTTGAACACAGCCAGGAAGAGCCAACGGGATTATAAGCAGAGAAGACGAATGAGAAATTCCAGCTCCTTCTAAATGTTTTCTAATTCCAGGTACAGAGATTTAACATTGTAACATCACTGCCGGGTGATTTATTCTGTATTTTACAGCTTCCGCTGTGATCTGGCGTTATTGTTATTCCTTCCTGTGTGAGAGAATATGACTTATAAAATCCCCAGCAGTTCTTGAGACTTATTTCATTCCCAGTTTCCACATCATGCTTACAGAATTTAGGAAATTGGATTGACAGTTTTCCCAAATCGTTTTTTTAATAGAAATGTAAGGATATGTATTTTGTGTTAGAAAAGACTAAATTGTGGTCCAAAATAAACTGTTTTGCAACAAAAAGGCACGGAAACATAAGGCCAGCTATGGTTGTGACGTTCACGTTAGAGTTGTTGAAGGAGCGACAAAGTGTGCACCACAGCAGTTGGAGACACAAGGGAACATACTGGCTCTCCAGGGAGTAGCAGTCACACAGGTGTGCCACGGTGTGCAGGGTCTTAGTCCACCCATACAGGATGGACTGGGTCCGAGGAAAGGTGAGCGCGCCGCTTGCCCGTTCCCCAGCCTCCCGATCCCGGAGACAGTCAAACGCAGCAGGGAGCCAAGTCTAGTAGCAAGAACTCATTTATTTTGTGCATAACAGTACCTTTTATAGCACAAAACTGCAGAGGCATTGGGGCAGGGCTAAGGACCAACCAATCACTTAAAAATCACCTTACGGGGGATTTTTATAGGACTAGCCATATGTCTATACACTCGTTACTAGTTTTGTTACCTCCCCTGATGTTGCGCAGCCAATTAGTTTTAGTGGTAAACAACTTTGGATTCCGCCCATCTTACTTCCTCTGGGCGCCATCTTACTTGGCTCCACGTGGCTCCGTTCCACGCAGCTCAGGCGGGGGCACCTGGGGGCAGCTGCGCATGCGGAACCCCCCGGGCCTGGCCTGGCTGCGCCATGGCTGCGCTCATGCCCCGCAATGGTGCTGCGTGTTTCCCTTGCTTCTGATGCGCAACAAAAGAAGAATCCACTGTAGCTCATGCCAGCCGAGTGTGCCTTGGATAGAGCAAGCCGATTCTTCAGTTCCTACACGGTTGGTTAAAACAAATCCTGCTGGTCATTGACCAGAAATGTGTCTTTTAAAAAAAGAATGTATTTATGTGTATTCAAAAGGCAGAGTTAGAGTGAGAGAGAATCTTTCATCTACTGGTTCCCCCCAAAATGGCCACAACAGCCAGGGCTAAGCCAAGCCAAAGCTAGGAACCTGGAACTCCCTCTGGCTCCCACATGGGTGTAAGGGCCCAAGCACCAGGGCCATCTTCTGTTGCTCTCCCAGGCGCATTATACCAGGGAGCTGGATCGGAATGGGATGCTAAGGTTTAACCCACTACGCCCCAACCAAGAAAGGTGTCTTCGTTTAAGGCCAGTGAGGCTGCGTCTTACTGGAGTCACTCAAAATCTCAGTGAGAATTTTGTGCACTTCATGATTCAGTTTTTCCATTTCCTAAGCAAATTAGCTCTAGATAGAAGGTGCAGACCTCAGTTCTTCCATAACATGTTTTGTTTAACCATAGTTTTCAAATTGTGAGTGCTGTTTTTATAGAATGAGAAGAAGAAGGGGAGGTGGGGAGAGGTTAGGTACTTTGAGACAGTCACAGTGGCTCTTAAAAGCCTCTGCAGAGCCATTGCCATGAGCTAAGCCTGTGCTGTGCAACCTCGAGTAACTTTCAAAGCCTGTTCATTGCTCTGAAAAGCCACAGCCATTGCTGTCCATCATACTTGTTCATCTTTGAAATTAGAAAAAGAAAACTTGAATCATCTACTGTGTTAACATATTTTTAAAATCATTAAAATTTCAAATTCACTTTAAATATTAAATACTTAAAATTTAAAATTTTGAATATTTAATTTAATTTAAAGAACTATTTATTTTAAAATAAATAGTTAATGACATAGCCTAAGACGCAAGAGTGTATACTTACATCTTACATATATTTTGGTATTCCTGAGTATAACATTTGGGAGCTTAACTCAGGAACAGTTGGAATAGCCATAAAAGTTTGAAAAAAAAGGATCTTGAGTTGGACTGTTAATACTAGTTCTTTTCTAAAGTTCTCGATAAAGTTCCTCCATTTAGCAGGGTCTAAAGCGTGCTGGTATCTGGTATGTGCTCAGATAGGTGTGCAAGAGTGAAAAATGCTCTATGCTCTCCACCACTTTCTATACCTTCTCACCAGATGCCATGGGGAGATTTCATCTCTTCCTGGTGGGGTGGCTTCTCAGTGGAACCCCAAGCTGGGGCTCTGAAGTCAATGAGGGCCAGTGTTCTTGTAACAGATGTGAATTGCCTTTGGAGAGGCGATGAGTGAGGAGCAAAGGCAGAAAAACTCAAAGGCGACCAGGGTCTGCCCCCTTACACCTGCTGTAATTACCAGTCCTCAACTGCCTTGCACGCAGGAGTTCACTTGTGTGAAGGCGAGTGCCCTGTAAGCAGGGTCTTATCATGTTACCAGCACAGTTTGGCTTTGGGGAGACCCCGTATGAAAGCTGTTTCCGTGAGCTCCCCTCCTATCTTTTCTGCCCCTCCTCCGCCAGCTCCCCCTGCCCTCTGCGTGTGCTGAAAGGGGGACGAGCTGGGCAGCTGGGCTCTCCTCACTGTGCCGCCGTTGGCATCAGGCTCTGTGATCTTGGCTTTGTACTGGGGGTGACCCTTCTGCTGTGTAACAGTCTAATGAGGTGAAGTATAACTGACTCTCTTTGTTTGCATTGGTTGTGTTCGCTGTGGTCACTGGGAAGGCTGAATTAGCACACACCGAACCCAGGGGCTGCGTAGGTGCCCATGGGCCTGTGGCCACAACAGGCTTGTCAGCGGTCAGCACCTCGCCTGGCCTTGTCTATATGCATTTCTGTGTTGAAGACAAACAGCAGAATCTTACATAATGAGAATCTGTGATGTAAGAATGTACCTGCAAGCACAGTAGAAATCTCAAAATAGTTTGTAGACTGGAAGTCATTTTGGATGACCTTGAACTCAGATAGGATGACCTTGCATGTAGTTGATATTTGCAAGTTCAACCTAATAAAATAAGTATGTTGTTTGAAAGTGACCGGAAGTTCTTAACCGAGGAAAGCGACAGAGAAAACTGCTTTTTCCAGTTCTTGGACTCTGCACATTTAATGCACAGTAGCAAGGGGACCATTGGAACTCCGTGCTTTGCATTTAGTGGTTAACACTGCTTTGTGACCTGATGATTGGAGAGGAAAACCGCTCCCTGTGTATTACCAAAATATTATGTTTCCAAATGCATGAAAATCATATGGAAACAGTTTGATGTTAACAAGTGGCATAAGTGCTGCTCTTGGCCTCTTGGTACCATTTTATGACATTGGGAAGCTGGTTTTGGTTAACTCCTTCATGTTGGGAATTGGAACTTTCCTGCCTAATAACTTCTGCAAGATACCACTGTGCAGTATTACTGTGTCATGCTGTTGACAGAAGAACAAATGGAAAACACACACATACCTAAGAAACATCTTTGTAGAGCAAAGCAACAACAACGTGAGTGGCCAGAAACACACATAGGCCTTAGCATGGAAGTTATTTTCTTGTTTTAGGAAAAAATATTAGAGTTTAAAATATTCTTATGAGTAAATTTAGCTTATGAGTGCGTTACTTGAAATAGCCAGGTTTCCATTGCTTAAAAATCCGGCTGACGATTGGATAACTCCCTGGGCCGTGTATCAGTGTAGCGTGGCCATTCGACAGCAGAGTCTCTCAGAAATTCCAATTAGCCATGTAAATATATTTCATAGCATCACATCACACTTGGTCGGAACCCCTGCCGCCTTGATATCATTAGCATAAATGCAGGTGCAAATAGCATTTATGTGCTTTGATAGAAAGCAGTTGGAGACATTCACTGTGGGACACAAGACGTTCAGATTGCGTACATCTGTTCAAATAATGTCTCGAGCCCCAGCGACACGAACACAGGATGCAAACATCTGCCCCCGAGACCATTTGCCATAGAGCAGATGCTTCCATCTTTATTTATGCAGATGGCTGGTGTGATGAGTCGAGCAGGGATCAAAGCCAGGTAGTTTGACGAAGGTATTTACGATGCTATGCAAGCCAAAAATATAGGCCAGGTATTTTTGATTGTAAGAGTCTGTTATTAACAGGAGTAGAAACTTGTGATCCAGTAATGCTTTTAATAGAATAAACATACTGTTCTTATCTTTAAATTAGTGGGCATCAGAATCCTAAAAACATTTGTATTTACCTTCCTAGAATCCAACTTACATTAGAAAAAGCCACCTATGGTTGTTCTCCTTTCGTTAAAGTAACAAACTATTTTGAATGCTTGTTTTTAAAACAGTGCCCTGTGTTTGATAAGAATTCTGTACCACCAAGAGAATCTTGAAATGATATTTCTCAGAACCAGGAAGGAAATAGGAAATATAAATGTCAACTTGATTATAATTTGTAAGGTATTTCATGAATGTAAATTCAGACAAGTCTCTTGAAGCATTACATATTTATAAGATTTTTTTCAAGCATTTTTTTAAGATTTATTTATTTATTTGGAAAGAGTTTCAGAGAAAGAAGGAAAGACAGAGAGAGAGAGAGATCTTCCATCCTCTGGTTCACTCTCACAGTGGCCACAAAGGCCAGGGCCGGGCCAGGCCGAAGCCAGGAACCAGCAGGTTCATCCAGGTCTCCCACCTGGGAGCAGGGGCCCAAGTACATGAGTCATCTTTCTCTGCTTTCCCAAGCCATTGGCAGAGAGCTGGATCAGAAGTGGAGCAGCCGGGACACGAACCAGCGCCCATAGGGGATGCTGGCGTCGAAGGCAGCGGCTTTACCTGTCACGCCACAATGCCAACCTTTTATTCTGATATTGCCTACTAGTGATATTTTAATTGCAATTTATATTTTATTAGAGTGAATTGCCCTACAACACTTTATTATCATATTGTAGTCTCAAGGAAACACATGTGACAGGATACAAAGTTAACAGGAAAAACAAGACATTTCCAGAGTGGATGTTCTATTCTCATTCTCACACACAGTCACGGAATCTTAGAAAAGAGAAGTGAAATTTCATCAAATTGAGCAATTCTCAAAATTTTTAGCTTAGAGATTCCTTTACTGTCTTAGAAAATTCTTGAGGACTCTAATGAGCAAGTTTAATGTGGGTTATACATAGCAGTGTTGATCAAATTAGTGACTATAAGTAGAAAAATACATGTTTCTGAATTTATTTAAAAGTAAAAATAATAAGCTTATTATATCTTAACAGAAATAACCTAGTTTACTGAAATAGTGTTTTTCAAAACAAAAAGTTAGTGAGAAAACTTTTAGCCGAGGTTCTTTCTTTTTTGTTTTTTGTTTTTTTTTTTTTAACAAAAATTCTTCGCTGAAGACAGTTTGAGTCTCATTCCTGGTCCCTCTTTTGATCTGTTGCGATGCTGTTTATTCTGAAGTATTTGCAGAAAGTCCAGCCTTGCAGCACCTACAAAGGGAAGGAGTATTTCCATGGCTACCTCAGATCTCCGCAGATACTGCACCATTCCACCCTATACCACTTGCCAAGCAATAGCTCCATGAAATTCAGTTGTGATGTGAAATTTGAAACATGTCACTGTGCTTTGTATATTGTTATATTGTGGTCTGTCTTACACTTTAGTCTTTTACCCATGCATATAACATCAAGTATTGATTATTTAGAAAACATTAATTCACTGAATTATGCAGATTCTCTGTATACTTTAGTATATGATATTTTTAAAATTGTATTTATTAGTTCACTCACAGTCTTATCTGAAAAGTCTGTAATTAGAATCCTACTTGTTGGCCGGCGCCTTGGCTCACTTGGCTAATCCTCCATCTGGGGCACCGGCACACCGGGTTCTAGTCCTGATTGGGGAACCGGAATCTGTCCCGGTTGCCCCTCTTCCAGTCCAGCTCTCTGCTGTGGCCCGGGAGTGCAGTGGAGGATGGCCCAAGTGCTTGGGCCCTGCACCCGCATGGGAGACCAGGAGAAGCACCTGGCTCCTGGCTTTGGATCAGCACAGCACCAGCCGTAGTGGCCATTTGAGGGGTGAACCAACGGAAGGAAGACCTTTCTCTCTGTCTCTCTCTCACTGTCTAACTCTGCCTGACAAAAAGAAATAAATAAATAAAGCATCCTTTGTTTGTTTTTTAATTTGAGAGGCCCACACCGACAAGACAGCATTCTCCTCTGCTGGTTCACTCCCCAAATGCCTACGGCTTCCAGGGCTGAGCTGCAGTGGAAGCCAGAGGTGGGGACACAATGCAGGTCTCCCACATGAGCAGCAGGAACCCAGCTCACTGAGTCATCATGCTGCTTCCCATTGACAGGAAGTGTAATTCGGGAGCTGCAGCCAGGAATCAAAACCAGATTCTTGGCCATGGGATGCGGGTTTCTCAATGACCCAACTAAACCCCTACTCCTTGACTTGATTTTCCTTCGAAGATTTTTTTTAAAAAATTTATTTATGTATTTGAGAATTGGAGAGAGAGGACTCTTATCTACTGGTTCACCCCTCAAATGCCTGCTACAGCCACAGGGAGGGGCTGAAGCTGGGAGCCAGAAGCTCACAGGTCTCCCAGATGGGCGGCAGGAACCCAACTACCCGAGCTGTCACTGCTGCCTTCCGAGGTCCACATGAGCAGGAAACTGGAGTCAGGAGCCGGAGCCAGGTATTGAACCCACGTACTGTGATATGGAACCACCAGGCCACACTGCCCGCAGCGTGATTTTTCGACATGAGGATAGTGAGAAAGCAAAAAGGAGTAGCATTCTGATGATTTCCCAGGCCAGAGATCACAATACAATACTCTGGGCGATGATGGTGGGAGAGCAGTGGAGCGCTACAGTGCACCGTGTTGCTAGGCTGTGGCGTTAGGCAGGCTGGGTGTATCCAGTGCTCTTCCTCCTCAGGATATTTTCAGCCTATGGTGGGCCTCCTGGGACACACTTCGCTTGTACGTCATGGAGCATCTGTGTTGGGAAGTGTCAGGTTCTCAAAACTCCAGTTGCTGCCTTGAAAGAACAATTTTTGTCCCTGGCAACAAATCCCATCAGAAGGCTTTTGGTTTTTGGTTTTTTTGTTTTTGTTATGACCAACTCCAGTTGCTCAGTTTTGAGAAAATGTCTACCAGGCACCCAAACCCCAACATGCTCCTTTCAACACACGCCTGTCAGATGTCCTGTCATGCCAGCGTGGTAGGCCCGGACACAAGCAGCCCGAAGTTCAGCTGCATGGCTGAGTCAGGTGCATTTGCTCCTGGTGGCCGTGATGCACCTGTCTGCAGCCAGCACGTGCTGCGTGCAGTCCATCCCACCACACAGGATGCACATGCATGTTTGCACAGCATGCCCTCAAGGATCCAGAGTTAGCAAAAGGGAGGGTGCCGTAGTGATGAATACAGCTCCTTGAACAGGGCTGCTGCCCTAGGTCAGGCTGAGGTACAGAGAAGGTCTACCCATCAGTGCCGGGCACACACACGTGAACGCAGCAGGATGGGCAAATGACAACGTTCACTGCGTAGGCAAATGGAGCGTCAGGCCCTCCCCCAGGTTCTGCAGACCTGACCCTGAGGAGCGCTGCTATTGTCTGATCCTCCCTTACCGAAAGGTGAAAACCAAGACCAGGAAGGATTAAGAATGAGCATCTTGTCCAGCCGCAGCCTTGGGGGTGAGGCACAGAATGAAAGCCAGACGTCAGCTGTCCATCTCAGGTGTGATACGGGGGTCTTCTTGTCTCTGCGGAGCCCTCCCCTCCCCCAGGAGGAGAAAGTCCCCCACATGCACACTGTGCACCACAGCACTGGTGTTCTAGAAAGTTCCCTGAGGGACCGGGAGGACATTAGTAACTCAGCATCTTTGACTTCTGCTCGGAGTCCTCGTGTTCTTCAGGATCCTCAGTTGTAAGGCAGGTGGTTTCAGATTAGGAAATATCCACAAAATGTGTATTATTTCTAAAATTATAAAATACCTTAGTAGTGATTTGTTTTTGCACTTTTGCTCATTAAAAAAAAAAAAAAAACCACCTTGTCAGTGCTTAAAAGTGTCATAAAAATTGATGGCAATTGTTGCTTTATAAAAGTCAGACTCTGGTGTCAACTTGGTTGCTCACGGAAGCCCCATAACAGAAAGCGGGACACTGAGGGAGAGCCAGAGCATCACGACTCACCCTGTGTAGGTCTCCTCAGCTGTGTCTCCAGGGGCCCCACTGCACATTCCTGTTGGGAGAGGGGCGTGGTTTCTTGCTTTCCTAACAGTTCTGCTCCCTGATTGGCAAAGGTTAGTCAGAGAGAGAGAGAGAGAGATCCCTTTGGGCTGGCACTGTGGCGTAGCGGGTAAGGTCACCACCTACAGTGCCTGCATCCCATATGGGCACCAATTCAAGTCTCTGCTGCTCCACTTCCAATCCAGCTCTCTGCTATGGTCTGGGAAAGCAGTAGAAGATGGCCCAAGTCCTTGGGCCCCTGCACCCACGTGGGGGACCCGGAGGAAGCTCCTGGCTCCTGGCTTCAGATCAGCGTAGATCTAGCCATTATGGCCATCTGGGGAGTGAACCAGCAGATGGAAGACCTCTCTCTCTCTTTCTCTCTGCCTCTCCTCTCTGTGTAACACTTTCAAATAAACAAATAAACCTTTAAAAAAATTAGACTATAAAAATTAATGTCTTTGTGATACCAGCCTATCGCTTGTCACCACACTGCTGTTGAAATGTTATCGTATGCACTTCGGCTTCATGATCACGGTGCTCTGACCGAAGGCAAGAGACGCTCAAGTCTCCCGCGTGTGTCTCCATCGAATTGTCCCCACCCAGCACACATCCTGATGTGGAAACCTGGGCTTTGCGCTTACCCTGCCGAGGGAAAGGTGTTCTTCTGCAGGTGGCGTCCTGTTGGCCATCCCAGACAGTTTCCTGTCCCAGCCGCTATTGAGAGACGCGGTTTCAAACGCAGGGCTCCGTTTGGAATTTGCTCACGAGAGCTGTTTTGCAGGAGATGCTTCCGTGGTCCCGGGGCCCAGTGAGGAACAGCTGATTCAGCAAGCGTCCGGCTCCCCAGGGAAGGCAGCGTGCGCAGGTACCCGTTTCTGGTGGGAGTTCGACAGATGACACGGTCTGCCACCTTTGCCATGCTGAAGCTCACTTACCAGTCAGAATTACAGCTGTGCCAGTCAGCCGAGTGTGAACAGTTCTGGTAACGTTGACCACAAAAAAGCATGACCAGAGGGTGGGATACAGCCCTCCCGAAGTGTCCCTTTGTCTTGCTTAGTGCCCTGGGAAGGTCCTCAGCTCTTGTTTAAATTTGTTTTTGAAGATTGATTGATTGATTTGAAAGGCAGAGAGAGAGAGAGAGAGAGGTCTTCCATCTGCTGGTTCACTCCCCAAATGGTCGTAATGGCTGGGGCTGGGCCAGGCCAAAGCCAGGAGCCAGCAGTTGTATCTGGGTCTCCCACACGGGTGGCCGGGGCCCAGGAACTTCAGCCATCATCTGCTTCCCTCCCGGGGTGTGCATTAGCAGGGAGCTGGAAGCAGAGGCAGAGCTGTGCCTCCGACCCAGGCGTGCTAAATCTGGGATGTGGGCTTCCCAAGTGGCATCTGAACCACTAAGCCCAAAGCCCACCCTTGAAACTCATTTCTCAATGATGTCCTTGGAAAAAGACTCAACCGTACATATAGATGCCTTAAAGGTTCTGGTTGTCCTTCTCCTAACTGCTGAGGGAGCCCGTGCGAAATTTCCCCTCCAGAATGGAGAAATCTGTGGCCATGGCCACACTGCCCTCCAGCGTGGCCAGTGTCCATAGCCCTCGCCCCAGCGCCAATCCCCCCCAAGGGCCCCTGAACTCTGAACACCAGCTAGGGTAGTTGCCTTCTTCCCTGGGAGGTTTAAGAGCAGCTGTTGGCCTCACTACTTGCTATAAACAGAAGTAGCAGGAAGGAGTCCAGGTGAAGCCAGTCGTTGGCAGTGCACCTACCTTAACTCTCACTCACCTGGTATACACAGGGTTGCAGGAGTCGGGGGAGACAGGGAAGAGGAGAGCCTGATGGGATAGGTCGGATGTCAGGGCCAGAGGGTGAGTGAGTGAGTAGCCAGAGGGGGAGAGGCCCCGAAGTGCAGCTTCACCATGGCCATTGTTGACAAAAAGCAGCCGCCTTGTCTCCTCTCTTCCCCTCACCTCTCAAACAGGAAATGAGGGTTGGGGAGGCAGAGCTGGCTCGGGACCCTCACACTCACTGGGAGAGAAAGCGGGAGACAGATCTGCTGGGCGTCCGACACCTCCTGGGTGTCTTCCCATGGAACCCTGCTGTGGCCTAGGTAGTTAGAATCCGTTGTGCCCAGTTCCCAGGTGGCGACATTTAGGCACAGAGAGTAACTTGCTGAAGCCACAAATCCTGGACAGAGCCAGGAGTTGAAACCCCGCTGCGGGGGACGGTCACAGCGGCCACAGCCACCCATTCTGACTCGCAGTCAGCGTGCAGAGGCGAGAGGGGCCACGGACAGGCAGGATGTGAGTTCTGGCGCTGTTGTGGCCAGCTTTGAAAGCTCGGACTGTAAATCAGACCTAACAGTAACCCCCCACTCAGGCTAGTGTGGGGATGTGAGGTTTTCTGCCCAGAGAATGTTCTTCTCAGCGGGACGATGTTTAAGGAACCGTATTGAGAAAGAATCTCGCCGCTCAGACAGTTGAGGGTTCCCTTTCCCGTTTGAAAGCTGACTCTGCAGGGCCTGTGGTGGGAGGAGGGGGCCCGTAGGTCGCTGCTGGCGTTGCGGGAGGGAGGGGGCTTGGCCAAGAGCACAGTTCAGCTGAGCAGGACAGGCGTGCCTCGGAGAATGGGCAGAGCCGGACCCAGGCTGCAAGATCCCGTACTGTCTCTCCTTTCCTGGAATTCGGGTGCGAGACGTGTTGAGCCTGGCAGGTCCTTGGTGCCGCAGACGTGTGCCCTGGAAGTGCTGTTTGCCATCCTGAGGCCTCACAAGCAGAACGCGCGAGCCCATTGCCCACACACCTGAGAGGGCACGTGCAGCCATCCCCACTCAGCGGCTTGTCCCCGCCCCGGACTCGCTGCAGATCCCGCTCTGTGGCTCGGGGAGAAGGTAGACGTTGGCTACATGTGTTGACGGTCCTTGTAGCCCAAGGACGCTGGGACCCCTTGTGTTACAAGGCATTCCTTCCCTCCCTGGCCGCTCCTGCGTTTGACCCCGTTTGTTTTCACCACCTTGGAAAAGCCTCCAGCTCGTGGGAGGGAGAACAGAGATGCCCACGAGGGAAACTGAAATTGGGGTTTGTGGGAGTTCAGCACAATGAAAACCAGAGCGGCACCCAGAAGCCACGTTCTTCCTGATCTATTAAATAACCGTCCGTATTCGCATGGTTCGGGTGAGGCTTCAACTAAAAGGCCGGGCCCAAGTCCTAGCCCATTGAAGGACGGAGCGCCGCCTGGTTTCCTTTTAACCTGCGGCGAGATCGGTTCCTCGCCCACTGGAAGCGTCACTCTCTCAACGTAGTTATCCTAATGTGCTCACCACAGTACGAACAGCCACGTCTAAAGTCCTAAACGGACGAGTCCTCGCTGAGTAACTTAGCAAAGCGAGCTTTGCGGAGCCGTCGGCCTTTGTTTGGTTTGGTTTGGTTTCCAGTTCATAAAAGTCCACGTTTAAAACCTGCAAGTCCTCCGAGTCTCTTTAACTCTGTTATGGGCAATTTTGCAGGATTTTCAGAAATTACGAATGTCAGTGGAAACTTCTAGCTCTCATTATTTAGGGCCCAGTTCTATAAGATCTGTAATTAAGTAAGTGCAAGAGAGAGTTTTTAGATCACACTGTTTGCAAAGGGCCTTGGAGACGCATAGTAGAACAAACCACTTGGGGCAGGTGGGGTGCCAAGAAGTCATACTTACCTTAGTATTTGAGGGTTTTAAAAGCTGCACTGGCACCGCCAGCTTCGCTAAGGTCCCCTGTCATTTAAATGACTATATATATATATATAGATTATTTTATTTATTTGAAAGACAGAGTTAGAGAAAGGTAGAGAGAGGTCTTCCATCCGCTGGTTCACTCCCCAGATGGCCGCAACGGCCAGAGCTGCGCTAATCTGAATCCAGGAGCCAGGAGCTTCTTCCAGGTCTCCCACATGGGTGCAGGGGCCCAAGCACTTGGGCCATCTTCTACTGCTTTCCCAGGCCATAGCAGAGAGCTGGATTGGAAGAGGAGCAGCCGGGACTAGAACTGGTGCCCATATGGGATGCTGGCACTTCAGGCCAGGGCTTTAACCCACTGCGCCACAGCGCCGGCCCCAACTTTTTATATATATATTTTTTTAATCAGCTGACCTCCCTTGCAGGTTGCTGCTGTCGTCAAGACGTGACTGCTCCGCACTTGGCCTTGGGAGGTAATGAGCTCTGTGGTACTTGGTGCCTGGCTTCGGGAGGCAGTCGCGCATGGCCTGTTGGTCACAGGATAGCATCCCTCATTGTTGGCAAGTCCTGGCATTAAAGTCATCAAGGAAAACAACAGACATGAGCCACCCTCCGTGTGTCTGTTTCCACACTGTCATTAGACAAATCCTCATCACAAACATCCCCCGAAGATGCAGCTTTTAAAAACTGACTTAGTGGGGGCCGTCACTGGGGCACAGTGGGTTAAGCCACCAACTGTTACACACCGGCACAGGTTGGGGTCCTGGCTGCTCCACTTCCAATCCAGCTCCCTGCTAATGCACCTGGGAAAGCAGCAGAGGATGGCCAAGTCCTCTTCTAATCCAAGGGATGGTGTCTGGTGACTCTCACATCTTGGAGAGTACCCCCTTACCAGTGACTTTTGCCCTGTGTATGCAGTTCCCCAGGAGGCAGACCGGCGTCAGTAGGTTCCGGTTACCCAGTAAAGTCACAGCTCTGTGCCCCCCGGTCTTTGTGACCAGATTGAGACTGCTGCTGTGTGATTTTTTTTGTAAGTTTATTTTATTTATTTGAAAGGCAGAGTGACCAAGAGAGGGAAAGAGAGAGAGAGAGAGAAAGAGAGAGAAAGAAGAGATCTTCCATCTGCTGGTTCAATTCCCAGATGGCTGCAACAGCCAGGCCTGGGCCAGGCTGAAGCCAGGAGCCAGGAGCTCCATCCGGGTCTCCCCTGTGGATGGGAGGCAGCAGGTGATTGCTGATAGGGATTTCTGCCCCAGCATCCACTTGTCCACCCTGCGGGGAGCTTGGGGGGAGCTGAGCGGTCAGGCTGTCGTGTCCGGGCAGGGCGGCTCCCTCTGCACCGTGCTCTCTGGCACTGGGTAATCCAAAGCCCCGCCGATGGCTTCAGGGGGTCTTCTGACGCCGTTGCTTCTGCCACTGCCCGCCTCCGAGGTCTGCCGTTCCCATCTGCCGATGCTCCTGGCTGTCCTTGCTGGGATCCTCCTACTCCGCCCTCCTTGGATGGCCACCCCATCCTTGCAGCACTTTCTCCTTCGCAGCGCGCCCGTGCCCGCATTGCTGTCTGTTCCCCAGTGGCACGATTTACTGTCCTCTTAGTGCTTGGCCCGTGCCCTCTCTCCTCAAGGGTTCCATCACTGGCGCCAGCTCCTTGGCTTACCCTGCCACAGAGGGGCGAGGTTCAGGGATACCCCCTCTGTTTGTTTCTGAATTTTCAAACTTGTGAACGATTTAGTCACTGTATGGTCTCCTTTGTGATCACTCTAGAAAGTTCCCCATGCATACACTAGCTACCTTCTGGATCGTTTTCTCACCACCTAACAAACTCAGCCAATACTAACCGAATCCCTGCCACGCCCTGGACTGTGTTCCCAGGCCCTGAAAACAGGCAAATGCAGTCCAGCACGGGAAAACAGACCATCAGTGTGTGCGTTAGACATCGCAGAGGAAGCTAAAGCAGGAAGAGGGAGCAGGGTGCTGGTTCGCAAGGGGGCTGGGGTTTCAGTGAAGTGGTCGGAGAGGCGCTCCCGGGAAGATTCCCGCAAGAGCTGGGGAGTTAGTGTGGGAAGGGTGTTCTGGGCCCTGAGAGCAGCCGGCACAGAGCTCTGCGGAGGCGTGTGCCTGGCACGTTTAAAGAACAGCAAAGAGGCTCCCGCGACTGGCAGGCGGTGAGTTAGGGAACCAAGTCCCACGTCCCCCGGAGCCCAGTGGCCCACGGCCATTGATTGCAGGTCACCACAAGGGCTCTGGCTCTTCCTCTGAGGAGTGGAAGGGCACGGGGCCATCACGTGTGAGCTGTCGAGTGAGCTGTGGCACATGGCCTGCCGCATGTTTCAGGAGGGGTTGTGACTGATTAAAGACAGCTGTAGCCCTGGCTCTTCTCGCCGTGTGGTTTGTTTGGTTTTTTTTTTTTTTTTTTTTTTTTTTTTTTTCCGCTCAGTAAATACTGAGAGCTAGAAATGGGGGCCAGCATTGCAGTACCCACATCCCATACAGGAGCAACAGGTCAAGTCGGGGCTGCTCTGTTTCCATTCCAGCTTCCTGCTAACGTGCCTGGGAAGCAGTGGAGGATGGCCCAAGTACCTGGGTCCCTGCTACCCACATGGGAGACCCAGATGGAGTTCTCACCTGGCCTAGCCCCGGCTGTTGCGGCCATCTGGGGAGTGAACTAGCAGATAGAAGATCGTGTGTGTGTGTGTGTGTGCACGCGGTGTGTCTCCCTCTCTGTGTCATTCTATCAAATAAATACATCTTTTTTAAAAACTTAAAAAGACACTAGAATGCCCCCAGTGTCTTTTCTCGCCTTTCCTCATGCCATGCAAAGCCCTTATTAGTAACCTGATTAGCTAATAGGTGACCAAAAGCTAATCATTGATTTTAGGTTAATTCTGCAAATTCTCCTCACCCTGACCCGATGGCTCTGTTAACAACTCACTTCAGTTCTTCCTCCAAAAGAGATCAGACAGTGGCTGAACAGCGAAAAACTGTTGCAGGTTCCAGCCCTAAGGGCAGACCGGAAATAGTTCAAGCTACCCAGCAGGAAGAAGCACGCGCTGCGGTCCCACGAGGTGACTCCTGGGACGCTGCTGACCAGTGCGTTTACCCCTGAGCTCCCTGGTAGAAGAATGAAGAGGGAAGACAGCAGGAGCCAGGATTACCCCATTACCCCTCCCTGCCTTCCCCAGCCCACAGCACCAGTGCCTCTGTGTCCTCCCCTCAGGCGAGCCACTTCGTGGAAGGATTCCCCAAATCACCGAGCACTGATGGCTTTCCAAGACTGGTTGGCGAGCGGTGTTTCAGCTCGTCCTGCTATGCCACTTACTTATATAGGAACTGTTAGTGTTGCTGAAAGAATCAGCCTCCTGCAAGAGTTTACCAGCTGTAGGCATTGAAATCAAGGTTGATTTAAGTTTTTGTCAGTTTCACTAGATTTGTATTCCTGGTATCCAAAAACAAATAGTTCTCTCTCTCTCTCTCTCTCTTTTTTTTTTTTTTTAAGATTGATTGATTCGAAAGAAGATTGATACAAAGAGAGGAAGACAGAGAGAGAGATCTTCTGTTGGCTGGTTCACTCCCCAAATAGCCACAACAGCCCGGGCCCAGGGCTGGGTCAGCCCAAAGCCAGGAGCTCGGAACTCCATCCTGGCCTCCCACGTGTGTGGCAGGGGCCCAAACTCCTGGGCCATCTTCCTCCGCTTTCCCAGGCACATCAGCAGGGCGCTGGAGCGGAAGCTAGATCCGACTCAAGCCAGCACTCCAGTAACGGGGTGCCAGCTCTGCAGGAGGCAACTTCACCTTCCGTAGCACGATGCCCGCCCCCAGCAGACAGCTCTTCCGTCCCTAAGCACAGCACCCAAATTTTCTGAAAACAGAAAATGTTATCAAAACATGGGAACCAGCCTCATTCAGAGGCAGAAACCCGAACTGAAATAAAACTATGTAAGGACCTTTTATTTGTCCCACTTGTAAATACCCACATAATGTTGCTGCATGCGAGGTAAGAGGCTCCATTACGGGTGCCTCGCAGATTCTGTTGGGTATCACCTAACATTAGGTGTGCATGCATCTTACTGGCTTTCTGAAATTTACAAGTGTGAGTTCCAACACACATCTGGCCCCAGACGTTTCAGGAGGGGGCTCGTGGGAGCAAAGCCCCTCCCTAGGGTAGCCTAGGTGCCTAGCAATGATGAGCTGAGGTGAGATCTCCGTGGAAGGAGGCGCTTACTGATGAGCCGCCCTGAGCCCTCGGAACGAAAGATACGGCTCAGCCCTTGGAAGCAGGGCAAGGAGCCGCTTCCCTAATTGTTCTCCGAAGCCAGTAGGAATTGGTCTCGGGCCAGGCTAATAAATCTGGAGAGAAGGAGGTGTTATTCTATTAGTTAGAATTGTTCCAATTAGTATCCTGGAAGGCGCTCTCTGTTTGATTCCTGTATTTTTTGTTTTGTCTCCAAATCTCTATTTATCACTTTGTGTCTCTCCGTTCAACATTTTTTTAAGGTGTCACATCAGCCTTTTAAACAGTGGCGATTTAATTGCAAAAGCTCACGTAAACAGATTGAAAGGTGTGAGAAGAAATTCACAAGTCCCACAGGGAAACAGCCACAAAGCGCACATTCAGCCTGGAAATCCCGTGGCGGTGCAGGACAGATCGCACAGCCACTGGGTCACATGGTGCCCCCCCACCCCACCCCCAAACTGAATGACAAACAAGTCTGCTACAAGAAACATTTGGTTCATGCAGGAGACACAATGAGAGCCACCAAGATGAATCACGCCTGCCTTCCGCACTCCCGGAGCTTGGGTTTAATAGGGAAAGCAGGGTGTGCCACAGGGAGCCGGGGCAGGAGGCAGGGCTGCCCGGCTTGTGGGGATGAGTCGGAATCAGGTCAGCAGCAGGACCAGAACCCAGCTTTCAGCGAGCTTGGTAGTTAGTGGCAAAGACGCCCATCAACATGTAGTTAGGGGAAGTGGTCGTAGAGACAGGAGAACCCTAGGAGGGTGCACAAACCAGACATGATCTGAACTCCCAGTGGCGGGAAGGGGACCCCGCACCCCCACAGTAACCGGTCTGCGTCATTGCAGGTGAATCCAGCACCCCTTCTGGGCCTGCACACAGCGGGAAAGGATGGAAGAGCAAGAGGCAGTTCAGGACCATCGCCCCGAAAATTGTGCCCCGCATCCTACCGCCCCGGGTGCTGCCGTGCCAGCCGCCAGCGCTCTCAGATCAGGCGGGGCAGGGGCCGGCCGGCACCACCAGGCCGCTGGGGCTGCCCGCCCAGAACTACGCCCTGATGCAGGTGGCTGGCCAAGAGGGGACGTTTTCGCTCGTCGCCTTGCCCCACGTCGCTGCGGCTCAGCCAGTGCAGAAACCCAGGCTGCCTGGGAACCTGAAGCTGCCCATCCCGCGGTATCAGTCCCCAGGGAGCAACAAAGGCTCCAGCAGGAAGCCCCTCCCCAGCTTTCCTGAGGGCGCCTGGGGCAAGACGCAGACCTGTCCTCAGAGGTCGCCGTCCCCACCTGCCCAGAACCCCGAGCTGCCACACCAGCCCAGTCCACCGGAGCAGGCGGCTTCACCACACCAAGCCCCAGCCGGCAGCATCGGCGCAGCCACGCCGACCAGTAGGGGCAGCCGTGGCGACTCCAGACCTCCAGGGACCAGCAAGCATCCTGGCACCCCAGCCCTCTCCTCTCCAGCGGGGCCCTCTGCTGAGCAGGGCCTCCGCAAGACCCCAAGGAAAACAAACTTTGCGAGCAGGAAGGCATCCGCCAAAGCTCCTGCCGTCGCCAGTGACAAACACAAAGCGCCGGGTGATCTTGCAAAAGCCGTGGCCAGTCCAGCGCCGGCCGTGCTGGGCAGTGCCGTGCAGTGGATCTCAGTGCCCAGGGGCAAGCTGCCAATCTCAAGAGCGAGGACAGCAGAGGTCTTCAAACTGGTCTCGGAGGCCAGCCCTGTAGAGTGTCCTTTCCCGAGGCCCGGGGCCAGCTGTGAGCAGCCAGCCTCCATCCCAGAAGGCTCTGGTGCAGCTGCCCAAATGGCAGTCGGCAAGACCCCTGGCCCCCAGGCATCCAGGCTGAGCCCTTGTGAGAGAGCCTTCTGTCCAGCCACCAAACCGGACGTCCACCACAAAACCAGACCGAACGGCAGGGCAGCAAAGGGAAGAGCCAAAAAGCGAAAGGCACCAGACGACGTTCTGGCATTTCAGGGGAAGAGACGCAAAGGCGCTGTGAGTAAGTGCAGAGATGCCAAGGAGAGAGTTAAGCACAGCCCCCAGGAATCCAGAGACCAGAAGCCCGGAGCTGTGAAAAAATACCGGAGTATTATGCCCAAACCTGTCCTCGCCGTGCCCACCCTGGCCCCCCTGGCTGCTTCTGTTGCCCTCCTGCCATCCCAGACCCCCAGCAGCCTCGGGCAAGACCTTGGCCCCCTTGCCAAACGTCTCGGCTGCAAGCAGGACCGGGGCCCCTCCCCGAAGCCCGGCCCGGGGCTGCGCAATGGCTTCTGCGGCCTGAAGAAGCCTTGGCACCGGTGCCACGTGTGCAGCCGCCACTTCCAGTTCAAACAGCACCTTCGCGACCACATGAGCACGCACGCGGACGCACGGCCCTACAGCTGCCGCGTGTGTCGTAAGGCCTACGTCCGCGCGGGCAGCCTGAGCACGCATATGAAGCTTCAGCACGCCGAGAGCCGTCCGAAGAAGCTCGTGTGCTGCGAGTTTTGCGCCAAAGTGTTCGGCCACGTGCGGGTCTACTTGGGGCACCTGAAGGAGGTGCACAGGGTCGTGATCAGCACCGAGCCCGCCCCCAGTGAGCCACAGCCCGGGATGACGGCCAAGAGCAGAGCCCGGGACGCCAGCGTATGCGGGAGGGCGGCATCGCCCGACAGGTGAGCGAGGAGGATGCTTTGGCTGGGGCGGGAGGGTGAGACCTGAGGTTTGGGAAGAAGCGTTTGTAGAAGATGAGAATCTTGTAAGGTAGCTGCCTAATGCCTGTGGCTCTGTGAAGAATGACCTCACTCCTCTTTGCTCTCTGGCCGCTCGTAATGTTTAATTATTCTACCCACATAAGCCAGGGCATAAGTGCCGTTTTAAGGTGTGGGAACAGCGTGTGGCCTAGCAGTTAACGCGCCTGCGTCCTGTGTCAGAGGCCCCAGGTTCAGTGTCTGGTTCTGGCTCCTGGTTCCAGCCTCCTGCCAATTCAGACCCTGGGAGGCGCAGTGGGTGGCTCAGGAAATTAGGTCCCTGCACCTGCATGCAAGACCCAGCTTGAGTTTCTGGGTCTTAGCTTCAGCCTGGCCAAGTCCCAGCTCCTATGGGCACTTGGGGAGTGCACCCATGGATGGAAGTGCTCTCTCTTCCTCTCTCTCTTCCCACCCCCACTCTCTCTAATAACAATAGATAAGATATTTAACAAATATACTTTACATTGTGCTGCAGCAGTTGGGTGACGGGGAGTATGCCTCCATCTGAAAATGAGGCTGTAACTTATTGTGGCTATTTCCTAATGGTTTACAAGTGATCTCCCTCCCCCCTCCCACCCAATCGCATCCACAGAATTTACATCCAAACAGCTTCACGTGCCCTGCCCACCATGTGACAGGGGTTTCAGAGCAGATCCACTGCGCTGACCGCACCTCCGGTGCCCATAGCTGCCCTCTGTATGCCCCACCAGGCCAGGCCCTCTTCTCCCTGGGCCGTGGCTGTTTGCAGGCTCCGCTTCCTAGCAGGGTGGGCAGAGAGGCCCCCGGGCTGGGCTGTGAGCATCCGATCGCCACCCTGGTGGCTGACAGGAGCTTCCCTGGAGGTGCTTGTCACCGGCACCTGAGGGCTAAACCTTTTCCCACACTCGAGGTTCTCCGCGCGATGCGGCTTTCAGCGCTCCCAGTTTCTCTAAACCGGGCGGGCAGCATCGGGCCCGTGGGCCATAGAAGGCCTGAGCAATCATTTGGTCTGGCCCTGCCAAGGACTCGCCATTCAGGAAATCTACATTTCTAAGCTCATTTCTACCTTGGTCATTTTGTAATGGCCCATGAATGAAGTTCTCAATATCCAGATAGCTCTTAGCAAAAAAAAAAAAAAAAAAAAAAAAAGGTATACTTGCTGTGTTATTTTTGGGCTTCCTCTGTCACATTTGATGATCATAAGGGGTCCTCGCCTGCTTTTCAATAGTTTTTCCCTCTTCTTCAGCACTTCTGTTCTCTTTGAAACTACTGTGCTTAAAAAAAAAAAAAAAAAAGACTTCAGTATTTATTGAAGAGGGAGAGACAGCAAGAGAGAGAGAGTGTGTGTGCGTTTCTATCCACTGATTCACTCCCTAAATGCCTGCAATGGCTGGTCTGAGCTTGGCTGACACCAGGAGCCACAGGTCGTCCCCGTGGGTGCAGGGGCCCAAGCATGTGGGCCATCCTCTTCTGCTGCTGTCGCAGGAGCCTTAGCCTGGAGCTGGATCTAAAGTGGAGCAGCCGGGACTTGAACCGGCGCCCCTGTGGGATGCCAGCACTGCAGGCAGCAGCTCAGCCTGCTGCACCACAACACTGGTTCCCTCCTGTGCTTTTCTCTATTGTGTTTGTCCAAAGCAATCTCACTTCCTACCTGTTCTCCTGGAGTTAGATGTTGACTTCTGCGTAGAACGTCCAAGCTGCATCGGGTGCTGCCGCTGGGGGGTGGGGATGGGGGGCGGTCACCTTTGCCAGTGAGGACACCATTGCCAGGGTGACCACAGGGAGCTGGTGCCTCCCAGCCGTGTTTTCCAGCGAGCTCTCACCTGGACCGTTTCTGCCCTTTGCAGGGAGGGCAAGCCCGGCCTGGAAGAAGACTTCCTTCTGAACCAGGCGGAGGAAGTCAGACTGCAGATCAAGTGCGGCCGTTGTCAGATCACCGCCCAGTCTTTCGCCGACATAAAGTTTCATTTACTTTATGCTCACGGAGAGGAAATTCAAGGCAGGCTCCAAGAAGAGCTCGTGGCGGGAGGCAAAGGGGCCGGAGAAGAACTGGCCAAACAGCAGGCCACTCCCGACTGGACGCCGGGGCCCCAGAGGATGGAGCTGGCCGGGGAAGAGCTGCGCGCCTGTCCCAAACTCAACGGGCAGCTCTACCCGCATCATCCGCTCGGGGCGGAGACCCTCGTGGGAAAGGAGGGGACGCTCGAGCCGGAGGCAGACCCTCGGGGCGCGGAGGGTGCCGGGCCCCACTCTGTTCCACTGTGGTCTCGCGCGGGCTTCCACTGCGTCCTGTGCGCCCAGACGCTGGGGCGGAAGGAGGAGCTGCTCTCGCACTGGGCGCGCCAGCACAGCTGCCAGGACCCTGGCAGACTCTGGGCGGTTTTGCAGGCGTCCGCGAGGCAGGGCGTGATCCAGCTCTGCAGCGACGCGACACAGTGCAGTGCCCCCGAGCTCCCCGCTCCCTAAGGAGGGAAACCCAGACAAGTCAGGGTCAGCAGCGGGGACGGACAGAGGTGATCCATTTTGTACACAGTTTTATTTTCTTATGAAATAAAATATACATCCTTAATGCATATTTCGAACTGCAGGCTCTCTTTATTTTACAATTGACACTTAATGCCTTAGACGTTAATTGAGGATAAATGAAAAGATCAGCACTTGCAGACTGGCGCGCAGAGGATGGGAAGCTGTTCTACAGGTGCGCGCTCCCGCGCGTGTCCGCTCGTTCACGTGTGTTCCGCTCCCGCAGAACAACGAATGGGAAAAATCTCCAGGGGACGAAACCATTCCAGTTCCAACCACAGTATCAAGTTAGACGGTAAATATCGGCATATATTAAATCCTCTGAGTTCTTAATGTGCTGTAGAGGGGTGTTTTTATAATAAGGTTGTCATCGACCATAACTTAAAAAAATGTATGTTCTGGACTTAGATCCCCGCCCCGCCTTGGTAACTTTGCTGTTTTCTTCTTAAATGCACATCCCTTACACAATTGTTGGCAAGTCTTAGAGCCGTAGTGTTCATATGAAAATCATAAAATTTTTCAGTGCTTTCATCTATTAAAAAAATGCTTTCTTGGTTTTTTTTTTAAAAAAAAAAAAGGATTTTCAAGTCTTTGGGGCCAGAAAATTTGCAATCTGGAAAGTGAACCAGAGAGAGTCCAGTCCAGATGTGCAGGTGCAGAGGTTTGTCATAGCTGATCAACCCTGGGCACACCTGCGCCTTTCAAGCCCAGGCTCTCTCTGAGTTGACAGTAAACAATCCTTGTGTCAATTCCTGGGAAACCACCTGGAATCACAAAGTTGCCTGCGGAAGTCTCTGGGCATCCCAGCTACAAAGTGGACATCTCAGGAGGGGCGGGCTGAGCGCTCCTCTCCCTGCTCCGGGGCCCCTGGCTTTAGAGAAAGCACCCTGCATGCACGTGGCCAGCCACGTGGCCCGTCTCTCAAGATTTTGCCAGGCCAGTACTGCAGCTCACTAGGCTAATCCTCCGCCTGTGACGCCGGCACCCCGGGTTCTAGTCCCGGTTGGGGCGCCGGATTCTGTCCTGGTTGCTCCTCTTCCAGTCCAGCTCTCTGCTGTGGCCCAGAAGTGCAGTGGAGGATGGCCCAAGTGCTTGGGCCCTGCACCCGCATGGGAGACCAGGAGAAGCACCTGGCTCCTGGCTTCGGAACAGCATGGTGTGCTGGCTACAGCACGCCAGTCGCAGCAGCCATTGGGGGGTGAACCAACGGCAAAGGAAGACCTTTCTCTCTGTCTCTCTCTCACTGTCCACTCTACCTGTCAAAAAAAAAAAAAAAGATTTTGCCAGCGTCTTCCTGATGGAGCACACTCTGTCCACCTCACAGATCAGACCTCTGCCATTTGGCATTTGCAAAGCTCTGTGGTTAGCAGTGAAATAACCACATCACTCAGTGCGGTTCCTAGTTTGCTGTCTGAGATATTGGTCCCCAATTTATTGCAACAATAAGACCCACCGAGAATACTGCTGGAAGTCACACCATGACATTTGAAATCGAGCTATGAAAGGAGGGCACGGGTTCTAGTCCCAGCTGCTCCTCTTCTGAGCCAGCTCCCTGCTGATGGCCTGGGAAAACCAGCAGATGATGGCCCAAGTCCTTGGGCCCCTGCACCCACATGGGAGGCCCAGAAGAAGCTCCTGGCTCCTGGATTCAGCCTGGCTCAGACCTGGCCATTGCAGCCATCTAGGGAGTGAACCAATGGATGGAAGACCTCTCTCTTCTCTCTCTCTCTCTCTCCTTCTCTATGTAACTCTGACTTTCAAATAAAGAAATAAATCTTTTTTAAAAAATGAAAGGATGCATAGACTGCTCATTCTCCAATGCTCAATAGTACTTCAGAGCTACTGGTCCGCTGGCCGTGCCCACGGAAGTGGATCTGGGGGACGGGCAGAGGCAGAGGTGTGGGGACAAGACAGGAAGTCTGGACAGCTGCCCTTGGCCCTGGCCAGTGCTGAGCCACCTGCTGTCCCAGTGACAGCATCGGCAGTCGCTGGCTGGAAAGAAGCAGAGGGCGAGGAATGGGGAGAAGCCCAGAGGGGCAGAGGAGCGTGGCGAGCTCAGGGTGGGCAGTCCGGCTGGATCCCCTCTGCCAAATGCATTTCAGAGCCCTCGGTGCCCTTGCTCGATGCAGGCAGCTCTTGGAAGGCTTGGAACACAAAGGGGGTCCACACTCCACTGTAAGGAACCTCTTGGCTTGGGGTGCCCACCCGTGGGTGTGGCTCCATCTGGAATTCGTTTCCAGACACCCCTGCATCACTGTGGGAACAGCCACCTCGCAGTGCCACCCCACAGTGGCTCCCAGGAAGACCAGGGAATGACGCGGCCCGAGTAACTTGGGGGACAGCACAGAGCCTGCCTTGGGGGTAAAATGGATACCAACTCAGCACTCACCTGTCCACCTGAGCCCAAGAATGAAGTGTTCTGGCGTGCGGTGTGGCCTGGAGAGAGCTCCCTGCCGCAGGCTCCATCCCCTCCTCGTGGTGTTGCCTTCCAGGGTCACTGAAGCACAGAGGACTCATGGGACGGGCAGCTGGCTCTGGGACAGACTGGGAAGAGATGGTTGTGATTCTGTGTGAAGATGGCCGGAAACAGCCCGGGTGGACCTTAAGGCTCAGAACTCTCCGAGGAAAGCTCTGTTGAGCACCCTGGAAACTTGCCGCTTTGCATAAAAATGCACTTTAGTGTTTCATGTCTGTAGCGTGTGGATCGCGTCAGGTGTCGGTTCCAACACAACAGAGAACAAAATTCAAGCACAGCCCTTCGCCGCCCATCCCCTGGCCTGTCGCCATGGCACCCACTGCGCTGCCCAGGAGCTGGGGGCAGACTTGCCTACTCCCCACACTAGAGGGCCTGACCTGGCATGGTTCACAATAGGTACTCCTTGTCAGCTCGCTCTCTCTTTTTTTTTTTTTTAAAGATTTATTTATTTATTTGAAAGGCAGAGTTAGAGAGAGGGAGAGGTCTTGCATCCACTGGTTCACTCCCCAGATAGCCGCAATGGCCGGAGCTGGGCTGATCCGAAGCCAAGAGCCAGGAGCTTCTTCCGGATCTCCCACGCAGATGCAGGGACCCAAGGACTTGGGCCATCCTCCACTGCTTTCCCAGGCTGTAGCAGAGAGCTGTATTGGAAGTGGAGCAGCCGGGACTCGAACCTGCGCCCATATAGGATGCCAGCACTGTAGACCAGGGCTTTTACCCACTGAGCCACAGCCCCCGCCCGGTCAGCTCCCACTTAGCAAAACTGTCACTTGCCCTCCGCTGAAGAACCCAGCATGTAGCTAGGGAGGTGGCGAGACAGACTTGGCCTGAAATTCAGACCTGCATCTTCCTCTTGGAAAATTGTCCCAAAGCCAACAATACTCTGTGCGTGTGTGTGTGTTTCTGTTTTTTTTCTTTTCTTTTGCCCTAAATTATTTCTGAAAGTTACAGCATTTTAGATTTGTATGGTTTTACTGCCTGTCATTTTTATTCATGTCCCCTTGTGTTGCGCGTGCTTTGTCTCCCTCTCCCTCTCTCTCTCTCTCACTCTTGCTCTCGCTCTCTCTCTCACGCTGGACGCCTTCCGAGCCGAGTTTGCTGGGGCCTCCGCTGAGCTGCTCCTCATATGGAAAGCAGCACGCCATAAATAACCATACCTGGGCGTGTTCCACTGCTCTCTCCGGCTGCACACGCCTCCCCTCCCCAGCGGCCCCGCTCTGCTCTTCTGGGGCCCCAGTGACAGGGTCGCTGGCAAGAAACGTTCGGTCTCATTTATTTATTGGAATTCTCGGATTTGGACTGGTTAGCTCCCTTTCGGACTGTTGACACGTGTTGTTAGATGCCTGCTTTATAGAATCCCCACCCCGCCACCCCGCCCTGCTTTCGCAAAGCGCCTGAGAAAACGCGATGACCTGGGGTTGAGTGGAACAGGTTTTTAGCTTCAGCCTCGCACTGCCGTCCCTGGCCCTGGGCAGCGTAGCTCGGCTTACGGCACAGCCTGGAAGGCGTGTATTTCAACTCACTCTCCCTCTTCCGGAATGTCACTTTTGGAGGTGAACTGTTCATTCTATCATGTTTGGTCATGGTTATGGTTACCCCCATAATAAAAAATACATATATCTAGAACCGCAGTTTTTCGGGCATATTTTAAATTTGTGTTTAGCATGAGGAACATAGCATATTTCCCACGCTTTTAAGTGTGACGGTATTTCAGCGTGTGGCTCGACCCTGGGAAAAAAACGGACTCTCCCTGGAGGGAAACCAAAGGTGACAGCTAAAAGGGGTGTAGAAAGATGACTTGTCCCAAATTCTAATAGGAAGCAAAACAGGTTTTTCTTTCAAATTTGCTTCTGTCTACAAAGTCGCCCTACCCCATTAGCATAGCAGTACAAAAATCACTTCCAGTAGGAGGGCCGTACCTGCCTGTTTTAGTATGTCCTGACGACAACATTTGCAAGTTATCAGCAGTACAAAAGATGATATTTTTGATCAGCCAAATAGCCACTAAGTACTACTCAAAAAAGAGTTCACCTTCTTTCGTTAAACGTGAACTTGATTTCCAGGAAGAACCGTAGATGCTGTACCGGCATTTCCAGACACAGAGCAATGAACTTGGTCTGGGCACTGCCTGAGCCATCTTACATGGAAATGTGGCCACGAAAGAGAGCCAGGGGGCTCAGACACAGGCGCTGGGTTGTATGTGAGGGCTTGGTTTTAGGAAATCCCAGGGGAATCAGAACCAAAGCAGCCAAACTTGTCGTAGTCCACTGAGCTAAGCCTTTGGACAATGTTTCCACCTAGGAAAACCTTGTCTAAACTGTCCAGTAGGACTGTCCATTGGAAGCTGTTTATTCTCTTAAATGGTGGCCGGGGCAGAGGACGAGGGTAGGAGCATGGTGTCAGAATGAGGCGTGAGGAGGCCCACTGGGCGCTGGGATTAGATGGGGGGAACCTGGCTTCGGTGTCCCGGCAACAAAACGCCGCTAATATTTTGGTGCAACCTCAATGGAGAGAATCGACCAAATGCACAGATCTTTCTGGCCCAGGAGCTCCATTCCCAAGGATCTGCACTACAGAGCCTACTGCATGAGTGCCCTGTGCAAGGATGTTCATTGCAGCGTTGTTTATAACAAGCAGAAGTCATCAAAGCTGGCCCCAGAAGCCTGCCACCAAGACCCCCCCCCCCCCCCCAGGGAATGCAACGCTGCAACGCGAACTAACCAAGCAGCACTCAGGTGCTGAGCTGTGTCTTGTGGGAGGGGTGGGAGGGATGCAAGGTGCGAAACGGGGCATCATGAGCTCCCGTTTGCTCTTTGAGAAGGAAAGAGAAAGGGAGGGAGGGAGGTCGAGAAGGGCGGTACGGATGCTTGTCCACACGTAGGAATACGTGGGCAGCGGCGTCCAGTGAGGGGAAGGAAGGAAGAAGGCTTAGCTTTTGCACCATCGCCGTGGTGGGGCTGCATTTTTTCTTCTCGTTTAAAAATCTGGCTTTGCCAGGCTCAGCTGTAGCAGTGCTGCCGTCATTAGGACAGACATCGGCTCAGCGGTGAAACAGGGGCATCTGGCCCGCCGCAGTGTGTCACCTGTGTCACCTGGACCCCTGCTGCCCACCGGGCCCACCCACACACACACAGCCGGACGTCCATCCAGGCACAGGCGCTCCAAACCGAGACGAGCGTGTCTCTTCCTACCGGTAATGTCCATCCTATTGGATTTGCTCTAATTCGTTTTATAAAGGCAGGCTGCCTGGTACTGCACGCTAGTTCCTGATCCACTAATGAACGAATGCAATTTCAAATGCAAGGCTGTAGACTTTCTGCTTCCCACCCCTTCCTGCCCCTTCCTGGCCCTGGTGGGCTGTCACTCGGGCCCGCGGATCCCCACTGGATGAGCTCCTACCCCCCCCCCACCTCACACCTGCAAATCTACAAGGGGAGGTGACCTCCAGCCAAGGGTCACCAAGGCCGGGAGTGGCCAGCGTGCTGTGGCCGGCAGGTGGGCCCTCTGGTGCCGCACCTGTAATTCTCTAGGTAGCACAAAGGAACCCTGCTGCCCACCCACCCGTGGGCTCACCCCATGGAGTCGCCGAGTTTTGAAATGTTTCTCCCAAGTTTCACTTGTTGAGAGCTGGCGATCGGAAACTGTGTCTCGTTGCTTCTCCGGATCCACACCAAACCCTGCGACAGAGATGCAGTCCGCCGAACAAGGGGCCAGCCGCATCCCCTGCCTGCCCTCCCACCCGCACCCCTTCGCCACTTGGCTAAGCGGCCCGCGTCTGGCCGGGGTTTCTGACCATCTGGGTGCCAGCCCTTCCTTCCTGTTCCCCGCCCAGCCTCACTCCCCTGTTGAGCGTCCTGCCATCCAACAGGCCCGCCGGGTCTGGGTCAGAGAAGGCCTCTGGGACCTCCAAGTGACCTGGATCTTTTGGTCACCTCTCCAGGGAGAGAGTCACAATGACAGCAAACAGCGGCCACCACTGCCTCCTCCCACGCCCCACATGGTGATGAGAAAATCCTCCATTACACCATGCTGCCTCTTTGTCAGGCCACCCCTGGGCAACCCTAGGTTGGTTCATAAGCCCCTGTGTGAGTTTCCCGAGGGTCTCCTGTCTCGGTTTTAGCATGCCCCCTCCTCGAGCAGCTCCACCTAGCCAGAATCGCCAAACGAGTGTATTTGCGCCAACCACAGCCCTTCTGGGGTCTTCTCCAGTCTACACACGATCCGTGCGCCAGCCCGGTGGCCGTGCGCGGGCGGAGGACCACGCACCACCCGCTCCGTGCGCCAGCCCGGTGGCCGTGCGCGGGCGGAGGACCACGCACCATCGGCTCCGTGCGCAGATGGAGAACCACGCACCACCGGCTCCGTGCGCCAGCCTGCTCTGAGAAGGGTTCTTTAAGATGTCCACTGATGGGTCGCAGCTACGTGGGACTCCTCCGTGTGCACATCCACAGGAGAACAGATTTTGCAGTGATAACAAAAGGCCCCCGGGGAGGAGGGACCTGGCAGGTAGCAACCAACAGCTGGATGAACTCATCTGCTTCAATGTCCATCGGCGTCCTGAAAGACTGCCTCAAACGCGATCCTCATCCTACGCGCACGTAATAACCACGGGAAGCAGAGGGCTCTAACTCCGAGGCCTTTCTTGTTGAACAGGGCAGGCTTCGCTAATTAGCACATCAGACTCGGTGTGTGGCGTTCATCGCAGATTTCTGTCCAGTTACCCTCAGGGACATGGCCACATCACAAAACCCACTGCTTGCGGCTGGCGCTGTGGCGCAGCGGGTTAACGCCCTGGCCTGCAGTGCCAGCATCCCACATGGCCACGGGTTCTAGTCCCGGCTGCTCCACTTCCCATCCAGCTCTCTGCTGTGGCCTGGGAAAGCAGTAGAAGATGGCCCAAGTCCTTGGGCACCAGCACCCATGTGGGAGACCTGGAAGAAGCTCCTGGCTTCAGATCAGCTCAGCTTCGGCCATTGCGGCCATCTAGGGAGTGAACCATCAGATGGAAGATCTCTCTCTTTTTGCCTCTCCTCTCTCTGTGTAACTCTGACTTTCAAATAAAATAAATCCCAAAACAAACAAGCAAAACACTACTGCACTGGGTACTAACAGGCCTCCTTGGTTTTTTTTTTTTTTTTTTCACCAAAATATATTTATTTTTTAACCCAGAAACCTTCTATTTAAGGTATACAAATTTCTTCATAAATGCAAATTTAGGAATACAGTGATTCTTCCCACCTTTCTTCCTCGTTGACAGTCCCGGAAGAGAAAGCTGGGAGCCCGAGGACCGGGCGGTTTGCTGCAGAGTGGAGTTGAGAGAGGCGGTCCTGAAGCTGCGGCCCGAGCTGTGTGCTGTGCCAGGGAATGGGGAGAAGGTGTCGGGCGCGGGGCTGTCCGCGCTGCACGTGGTTCAGTTGGAAGTCGCGGAAGGTCTCCTCGTGTGACGAGGAGCTGAAGAACACGTTCAGCACAGCCCGGGGCGAAGCCAGCGAGGATGCTCTTTGGGGTGAGGAAGATACCACCGCACTGACAAAGCTTCGAGAGAGTGGAAGTGACAGGGGCGTGGGATTCGGCCTCACTGCGGGAAGGGAGGCGGGATGCTCCCTTGCTGTGGGTGTGTCAGGCTCCTTGAGGTCTGGATTAAGCCTTGCACACCCCGAAGTGACACCTGCCCGTGACCTGCAGCAGCCAAGCCCTTCCGTGTCCCCAGCACTTCCCATCAAGCTCATCAGTCGCTGTGAGAAGACGTCCGAAATGAGCGATTCTTCCAGGAGACACTCAGCAGGAAGCAGAAAAGACGGGCGATCCCGGCAAAGTCTGGAACCCGAAGCACACAAGTGCGGCGCAGTGGGCGAAGCTGCTGCCTGTGGCACCGGCATCCCAGTATCAGAGGGCCGGTTAGAGGCCCTGCCGCTCCACTTCCGATCCAGCTCCCTGCTAACGCTCCTGGGAATGCAGCAGACGATGGTACAAGTGCTTGGGCCCCTGCCACTCATATGGGATGACTCGTGTGGAGTTCTAGGCTCCTGGTTTCAGCCTGGCCCAGCCACTGTTGTTGTGGGCATTTGGAAGTGAACCAGCAGACGGGAGCTCCATCTCTCTCTTTGTCTCTCTCTGCTTTTCAAATAAATAAACCCCTCCTCATATGAGTTATCTTATTCGTGAACTATCTTATTTCTCCCCTTTAAGCCAACACTTGTGAAACAATGGTTTTTGCAGCCACACCATCCTGAGTGTGTGCTGTGCAGGGACCGTGGTTGGAAATGAGTCACCTCTCAGGCTGGGGCCACACCTTAACTGGCCCTCTGCCCTGCTCTGCCCCTGGACAGAGAGCTGCCCCTGGCTCCCCTGCGCAAGCCCCCTCCCACGTGCCCAGTGGTCCACCTGCTCACCCACACATAGTCACCCATAGAAATGCCATTCCTAGGAGTCCCAACTGCAGGAGGCCCACCCCTTCAACAGGGACACGGTTTCTTATTAGTCCCCAAACTTGGCGGCTGCCTTCAACTTCTTACGATGACCTTTACTCCTTGTCCACCCCCTTTCTCTGCCCAAACCCGAGTCAAGCCCCATGATGCCCGGGGGGAAGGTGCTGGGGGCCAGGCCACATGGTGCCAGGCTGAACTGGTTCCTCTCTGCAGCCGGAAAGCTCCGTGCCCACCCTGATCACTGCTGGGTTGAGCGTCTGCAGCTGGACCTCCGTCCCAGCGCTGTCATCCCCTGCGGGGGTCAGCCTCTCCGCCCAGGCCCCTCTCGGCCCCAGGAGTGACTTCCACCCGCCTCGTGGTAGAGCGGCAGTGACATGGTCTCTGACTACCAGATCCTCACTCCTGGCTTCAGCCTGGGCCAGCCCTGACTTTGTGGCCATTTGGGGAGTGAACCAGTGGATGGAAGTTTCTCTCTCTCTCTCTGTAACTCTACCTTTCAAGTAAATAAATAAATATTTAAAAAGAAAAAAGGCATTAACACAAAGAATAAAACCAAGGGAGGGCTGGGCACCAGGCTAAGGTGACAGCAGGGCCCCTGCTCGGGTAAGCTTCCTGCTCTTCCTGCTGCATCACTCAGAGCAATTACTGTGTGAGCCACACTCGTTACGTGCATTTCCAGGCCAGGAAAAGCTGTGGAAGTGCTAAGGGATCAGAATCCCAGTCTCTTGGGCCCCATGGCCAAGGCTGTATCCCCTAAAGCAAGTGGCTGGTCCCTGCCCCACAGGGGAAGCCTTTACCAACTGCAGAAGTGAGCCCAGGCACTGCCACTCCAGCAACCCAGTCTCACACCGGGGAAGCCAGGCACAGGGCTGCCCAACCCTGACTGCTGGTGATTGATGAACAGGGGGAGAGTTTGGAATTGAACTTGGCCATTGGGATTCACTTGCATTTGAAAGCAATGTAGCGAGCGGTCCATCTTTCAACACCGAATGCATTTTCCCCACTTTTATATCTTTCTGGTGAATGAAGCACTTATGGAATGTGAGGGTCTGAAGGCGTTAGCTGTGGAACCTCTCAGCGGATCGGTCCAGCCAGATAGAGAAAAACACAGGGACCGACCTTGGCATCGCTGCCCCACCAGCTCCTACCGGCATGCGTCCCCAGGCATACGCCGTGTGCATCATTTGAGTTCTGTGCCCTGCAGATCCCTGAGCCCGTTTTTAAGCAAGGCCTGCTCACTGAATTCAGTTGTTTGCGGCTTTAAGCGTCCGTGCTCACTACACAGCAAGAATAAATTAAACTCATTTCATCCATCATCCAAGAGGAACCCGGGCCTGCATTTTTATTACCAACTGACTTGCACTCACCTTTGTGTGTGTGTGTGTGTGTGTGTGAGAGAGAGAGAGAGAGAGAGAGACAGAGAGAGAGAGAGAGAGATGTTTACAATGTAATTAAAAACAATCAAGTTCAATTATCTCTTTGAATTGGTCCCTTTGGAGGTAGATAAGAAAGAAGCAAGGTCGGTACAGTCGCCTGGCTGGTGCCCCTCCAGCGAGCGTGCATTCTCTATCTGCTCACCAAGAGCACTTTGTAATGTCACTGGTGATTTAACTGTTTCAAAATATGGTAATTAAATGTGCGAAAGCGCGCTCCGGTTCTCCCACTACAAACGATCCTAAAACTTGATTCATGTCAGCCGTTTAGAAAGGACCCGGCTGCGGTGATACTGTTTCCTGCAACGCGCACCTCTCGGGAAAACAATGATCTGAATCCTGCAGTCAGAACCAATTAAACTCTTCCCTTCTGCCCGCTGCAGCGGGAGATGAGCCACATTTTTCAGGCCGGGCTCAGGCACGCTTGGCAGCTCTCTGGGTGCTCTGTGCCTCTGGGCGCGTTGGGCCCCCTGCCAGCTGTGTGGTTGCAGGATCGGGACACGCAAACGTGGGGTGGGGGGTGTTAGGGAGTGCAGTGGGTGCTTGGAGTGGGGGCGGCGCTTTGTCAGCTTCCAGGAAAGCTGAGCTGGTCTGGAAACCCTCCCTACTGGCTGGCGCACTAAGAAGCTGGGAGTGGCAAAGTGAAGCCTCTTAGGGTGGACGTCTGGCACAGCTTGGAACACACATGTCCTGTATCAGAAGGCTGGGCCCTCTGCTTCCGATCCAGCTTCCCACTAATGCGCACCCTGGGAGGCAGCGGGGGACGGCGCAAGCGCCTGGGTCCCTGGCACCCATGTGGGAGATGCACATGGAGCCCTGGGCTCCTGGCTTTGACCTGGCCCCAGCTGTGGGCATTTGCAGAGTGAACCAGCAGGTGGAAGATGGATCTCTCTGTCTCTCTCTCTCCTGCCCCCTTATAAAGAAAAATGAAAATAAATAATTTTTAATGAAGTATATTAATGTTAGAATAGATATTTTCTTTTTTAAAGATTTTTATTCATTTATTTGAAAGTCAGAGTTATACAGAGAGAGGAGAAGCAGAGAGAGAGAGAAAGAGAGGTCCTCCATCCACTGGTTCACTCCCCAATGGCCAGAGCTGCGCCGATCCGAAGCCAGGAGCCAGGAGCTTCTTCCAGGTCTCCCACATGGGTACAGGGGCCCAAGGACTTGGGCCATCTTCTACTTCTTTCCCAGACCACAGCAGAGAGCTAGATCAGAAGAGGAGCAGCTGGGACTTGAACCGGCACCCACATGGGATGCTGGCACCGCAGGTGGTTTACCCCCTATGCCACATGCCAGCCCAGAGATATTTTCAGACAGATGTTGTCTCTGGGCTAATTAAACACAGGAGAGAATCCTTAGATCAGCTGTCAACGAGCGAGCAGGGCCACTGATCACCTCTGTATTTTTAGAGTTGGTTTTCATGAGCGCAGAAACAACTTTGATGTCCTGACTTCTGCCTCTGGAGACTTGACTGTCATTTGGCTCCATCTGACTTTGCCTCAGACTTCAGCATTAAATAAACAAATAGCAACAACCACCCAAATCTGCCAAGTGCAATGATTAAACTCCAGCAAAGGAGCCGTCCAAAAAAAAAAAAAAAAAAAAAAAAAAAGCTGCCGGTACTTCCGGAGTGGAGTTGGTGCTGTTCTGGGTACTTACAGGATTTAAACACTTCTTCCCTGCTGAGCGTCAGACACAAATCCAAATGTGACACACAGATTTTTTTTTTTTTTATTAAAGATTGTTTATTTGGGGGTTGATGCTGTGGTGTAGCAGGTAAAGCCACCTCCTATGATGCCGGCATCCCACGTGGGTACTGGTTCTAGTCCAGGCAGCTCTACTTCCCATCCAGCTCCCTGCTAATGCACCTGGGAAACCAGCTTGGGCCCCTACACCCTTGTGGGAGATCCAGAAGAAGCTCCTGGCTCCTGGCTTTGGCCTGGACCAGTCCAAGCCATTATGATCTTTGGGGAATGAATCAGAGGATGAAAGATCTCTCTCTCTCTCTCTCACTCACTCACACTCTCTCTCTCTCTCTCTCTCTGTGTGTGTGTATGTCTGCCTTTCTAACAAAATAAGTTCATTTTTTTAAAAAGTGTGTGGAGGGACCTGCTCTGTGGCACAACGGGTTAAAGCCACGGCCTGAAGCGCCAGTTCTAGTCCCGGCTGCTCCACTTCTGATCCAGCTCTCTGCTATGGCCTGGGAAAGCAGTAGAAGATGGCCCAACTCCTTGGGCCCCTGAACCTACATGGGAGACTCAGAAGAAGCTCCTGGCTCCTGGCTTCGGATTGGTGCAGCTCCGGCCATTGTGGCCAATTGGAAAGTGAACCAGCAGATGGAAGACCTCTCTCTCTCTCTCTCTCTCTCTCTCTCTCTCTCTCTCTCTCTCTGTCTCTACCTCTCTCTGTAATTCTGCCTTTCAAATAAAATAAATATTTTTAAAAGGTATGTGGAAAATAGAATTTAAAGGTAGGTTTGTTTTGGTGCAGAAAGTTTTTGAAATCTGTGCATAGTTTTTTCACAACACACATTTTCCATGAGTTCTTTGCAGAACCCTGTTACGGATGGATTTCAAAAATGTTTGCACCAAAAACAAACATCTCTTTTAAAAACTTATTTATTTACTTATTTTCATTTTATTTGAAAGGCAGAAAGAGAGAAAGAGAGACAGAGACAGATCTCCTAGCTGCTGATTCAGTCCACACCCCAGATGCCTAAAACAGCCAAGTCTGAGCCATGTCAAAGCCAGGAGCAGTGACTCGGGCCAGGTCGCCCATGTGGACAGCAGGGACTCAAGCCCTTCAGCCATCCCGAGCCGCCTCCCAGGGTGTGCAGTGGCAGGAAGTGGAATTGGAAGTGGAGCCTGGACCAGGACCCAGACAGACTGGGACTGCTTGTCCACCAGGAGGCCCCTGCGCAGGGATGGGGAAGGGACAGGGAGGGGGCGGTGCTTGCTGAGCTCCCGGGGCACCCAGGATGCACCTGGACTCTTGCCAGCTCCGTGTCCCAGGACTGCAGCGTCTCAAAGCAGGGGAGTGGCTCAGGCCTCTCTCAGCCTAGAGAGCTCAGGCTAGGCCAGCTCCAGTCTGCTCCAAACCTTCGAGCAGCCACAGCTAATGTCCCCCTGAGCACAGGGACATCCCGGGCAAGGGCCCTGAGGCCCACGAGCCCCTGCAGGCACCGGTGGCCGCTGTCAGAGGGCACAAAAGAGAAAGGAGAGTGGATGGAGAAGACGGGGGTCTCTGGGATGGCCTGAGGGGCTGGTCCAGGCCGCAGCCTGAAGACCAGAGCCAGCGACCCCTGCACCTGCCCCGCCCCGAGAAAGGCGACACCGGGGCACTCAGCACTGTTTTCTCCAATGTGGGATGCTGAAGCTAAACCACCACAAACTCCCAGAGCGTGGTGGGGTGGACGGCTGCAGCGGGCCGCGTGCCTGGGAGTGGCGCTGTTGGTGCCGCCGGAGCCGGCCGGACACGCACCTTGCTCCCAGCTGGCCGGACACGCACCTTGCTCCCAGCTGGCCGGACACGCACCTTGCCGGAGGCTGCGGACATAAGGGAGGATTGAAAGGCGCCTCATCCTCACTGAGCTCAGCTTAGCTCCCGGTCTCAGCTGCCCGTGGAGGTGAGGACCAATGGCCGCCCCGCGCTACTGGCTGGAACCCAGCGGTTGTGAATATCTAATCAGTCTCTGGGCTTAACAATTGGATAAATGAGCTGTGTAATCACACGATTGGAAAAGACGTTTCAGGTGGGAACCGGCCTGCTATGAAGGCCGCAGATAAAACCTGGAACAGTGCAGCGTGGGGTCACTGTAGAGACCCCTGGAGGCGGGCGGGGGAGGGGGCGCCCTTTGGATACTGTAGGCAGAGATCCCAGTGGGATCTCAGTCCAGTGGGCCCCTCAGCCTGGCTGCTTGGGTCTTGGGGCAGGACAAGCTCTAGGGGTGCGGTGTTGCTGTCCACACACCTGAGCACGGGGCCAAGGGGCCCAGATGAGGCAAAGATGCTTGTGCGTCGTTAGGAAAAGCGGATAACGGCCGATCGGTGTGTGTCAGCACCGCACGCGTTTGTGTAAGGGGGGAAACAGCGATTTAAAAATAAGACCGTTGGCTTTGCAGAGTGGGGGACGAAAGCCCCCCTTCGGCTCTCAGGGCTCTCTGAAGTGGGCAGGCACGGATTCCACGCACTCAGTCCGAGTTTCCACCTTAGATCCAGAGAGCACGCCGTCAGCCACGCCCACGGTGCCGTCAGCCACGCCCACGGTGCACCCAGGCAACAATGGGCCGGCAGATGCGGGGGCCTTGTGGCTAAGAGATGACAAGGCCTGCACGTGACGCCGGCAGAGACGCGGTACAGCAAGCAGACCATCCGACACAGCCCCAGGAGCAGGCACTGTGGGAGCCAGCCTGCGCCCGTCTCCCCCATCAGAGCCGAGATCCAAAGTCACGGAGCCAGCAGCCCGGCACGTAGAACCTGGGGAAGGCGGGCATCCTGTCCAGCTGCCTTCCACACAGTACAGCCGTGCATTCCAGGGCCCTGCGAGCCAGCAAGCCGGCTGGCGTGCAGGACGGAGCTGCTCTCCTCTGCCTTGGGGGTCTCTGGGATTCCGAGCTGGGCACAGCTTCCCCGAGGCTAGCACGGGAGACAAAGGAAAAAAAAACCCGAGACGCGATAGGAGTGGCCGGGGGGCGTCGTGCCTGTCTACACAACCCCAGGAGGCTACAGCTGTGTCCTGAGCGAAGGTGCCAAACTCGGTGGGGGCAGAAGCAGCCCCGGCTTCAAGCCTGGGGGTTGGATTCCTGGAGGCTGTGACGTGTTGGGAGGGGCTGCCTTGGGAGGGAGGGCAGACAGGGGTCCCTGTAAGGGCTCAGTGTGGAGAGGGGAGCAGGCAAGCGAGGAGATCTCTGATTTGCTCGCACCCAGTCTCCAAGCTTCCTTCTGTGGTCCAGACCTCCCCCGCAGCCCTTGATTTTTGCTCTCAGCGGCAGGTTTGCAGAGTGTGTCTGTGGGTTTTCCCAGGGAGGGGGGAGCGGCCCGGCCACTCTGGAATTCTCCTGTAGCACACGCAGCTGTCGTCCCTCAAATGGAAGTGGAGGAGCCCAAGACAACGCCCACGAGGTGAGGTCGCAGGGGCACCCAGCTCCCCCCACCCCTGTCTCCGCTCCACCAGAGTCCTCTGCAGAGTGGTGGCTCAAACACAGAAAGGGACCCGGCAGCCTGGGGAGCATCTATACACAAGCACTTGGTATTCCTGGGCAGAGAGGGCCAGCCCCGGGGGCAGGTGTGGTCAGCGCCTTTGACACTGGCCCTGTAGTGGAACCCATACAGCAAGCCATGCACTGGCTCCCCGGCCACTTCATCAGTCTGAAGACCAAAGAGCCACAGTGAGGGTCAGCTCTTAGGCTCCAAGCTGGCACACACACACACACACACAGTACTGCCACCCAGAAGCCTGCCTGGACTCAGGGCAAGGTCGGTAACCACAGGACATTTGCAATTCTCCTCCATCCGGCGGCTGTAAGAGGAAGGCACCCTCCACACCCACCCATGGGCCCTCTGCACACCCCCCTGCACCAGCCCCCTCTTTCCCGCCTGTTAGCACAGGACAAAGATGCAGCAGGGTTCCCGACCCTGTCTCCCCCTCCCGCTGTCTCCTGGCCCTCTCCCTGCTCCCCGGTCTCCTTCACTCAGGCCCGGGAACCCCCACGCTGCCCTAGAACAGGCATTAAGGGCTTAAAATCCCGGCTCTGGGGCAGCCATGGTGATGTAGCAGGTTAAGCTGCCGCTGCCTGTGACGCTGGCATTCCCTATGGGTGCTGGTTCGTGTCCTGGCTGCTCCACTTCCAATCCAGCTTCCTGCCAAGGTGCTTGGGCCCCTGTACCCACATGGGAGACCTAGAAGAAGCTCCTGGCTCTTGGCTCCTGGCTTTGGCTTGGCCCAGCCCTGGCTGTTGGAGCCATCTGGGGAGTGAACCAGCAGATGGAAAACTCTGTTTCTCTCTCTCTAACTCTGACTTTCAAAAAAATAAATAAATAAAATAAAATCCCAGCTCTGACATTTACCGTCTCTAAGATCTGGTCTCTCTCTCTGCCCGGCTGTAAAATGGGAACAGCCCAGCCACAGCTCCAGGCTCAGGGACAAGTTCCCGAAGGTGATGAGTCCTCACGAAAACTCAGGGATGTACCATAGGACCACAGGAGAGTGACGGGTGGGCAGGGTCTGCGTTGTTGAAACCCGCCATGGGCATGTGCACGGTCCGCGTCCCACGAATCTGCCGCCTGCAGGGGTCAAAGGGACCTACTTTGCACCCACGGAACACGGCTGCTCGGGCTTTTCAGCTAAAGGCAGCTCTTTGCAGAGGTGCGCTGGGAGCTGTCCCAATGACGGGAATCTCTTCTCTGAATTAAATCCAGTTCCTGGAACCCAGAGGGACAGCAGCCAACTAGAGAAAGCAGTTGGCTGGGCGGGGAGCCACGCACCCCGCCATGTGCTTCCCCGACTCAGCCTATCTGCCACTTTAGGGGGCTGTGAGCAGGGGTTGCCTCCCCAGCTGTCTCCCGTCACAGCACGGTCACGACTTCTCTGCGTCTCCCCGGGAGCCTAGCCCCAGTCCTCCCCCACCTGTGTCCCCACCCACCCACGCACAGCTCAGGAGCCGAGCACCTGCGTGGCGCCTGCCGCAGCGTCCAACAAAGCAGGAACAGCCGGGAAACCACAAGCTCACGGTTTCCTAACAAATGGTCAGACAAATCCATATTAGGATCAAAACATTTGTCTGGGGGCCCGGCTTTGCAACGTGGCAGCATCACACGTGGGACCAGCCGTGCCAGACGCCAGAGCTGCCAGACCCCAGGGGCCCGAACAACCGTCCACGTAGCTGGTTTGGGAAATGAGTAACTAGGGCTCAAGGGGGCTCTGTGTGGAGCTAGGCCTTGCGCATCTGGTTCTGAACACACGCCCACACACTGCGCTGGCCAGCAAGCCCTGCCCCTCCCACCTCAACAGAGAGCTCTGCCTGAGCCCTCTCCCAGGGGGCTCTCTCTAGGCCCCGCCCCGCTGACCACCCCTACCCCCAAGTCCTGCCAGCTCTCTGCAGGCCGTCCTGGAGGGAGAGGGGAAGGAGCCCCAAGCCCAGTGTGTGCGGGCAGGACCGAGGGGACATTCTCAGCACCTGGCCCCTGGGGGAGGACACTGGCTCAGCCTCTGCCTCCAGACCTCCATGGCCGGCCAAGAGGCCTAGCCTGGAACTTTCTGGAATCAGAGACGGGTGGTCTTGGGGTCTGATCATTTGGGGAACCGATTCGCAAGAGAAGACACTGTCCCAGGTTGAAGACTGACCAAGATCTGGGACTCCGTCAGCGGCTCCCAGAGCGTGGTTTCCTAGAAATTGAAAAGTGGATCTGTGACAAGGGCGCTTGCAGGCTAGCTACAACCGTATTATCTTGTATCTCTTTCTTTTCTGGAATGGTCCCTGCAGCCAGGGCTAGACCTGGAGCTCTATCCAGGTCTCCCGCGTGGGTGGCAGGCACCCAATGACTGGAGCCATCACCTGCTGCCTCCTGGGGGGCCCATTAGCAGGGAGCTGGGTTGGAAGCAGAGGCAGGATTCGAACCCAGGCACTCTGATAAGAGATGCAGGTATCTCCAGCGGCATCTTAATGACTGTGCCACATGCCCCTACCCTACCCCACGTTATCTTATAAGAAACCCTTCAGGGGAGAAGATCGTTGAAAGCAACATTTCCCCAGGATTCGTTTTCTCACAGAACACATCTGGAGAATGCTGGATTGTACGCGTGTCCTGAGGTCAGGGCCCTGGTATCTTGATTCCTCTGGGCTGGGACGAACCCTCACTGAGCACTTGGGGTGGAGGGACAGATGCGCATCTGGGATCTTAGGCGCCTTCCTTCTCCCCCCACAACGCAGGCCAGTGAGAACATTGAACACGGGGGTGGGGGAGGGAATACCGTTCTCCGATGGAAGTAAACAGCTGGAGCTGATGAGTTCCAGAGCCAGGGTTCTGCATGGAGCAGAGAGGGAATGAGAGCGAGAGCGCGCGCACTGAGGCTATGTAAATACAATCATTTCTAAGCAGAGCACCTCCAACCTTTTCCATTAGGTAGCAAGGAGGTCAGGGTGAGGCCAGCTGTCCAAATCTGGCCGCAGATTCCCCTCAGTCAGCAAATGCATCCGAAAATTCCTCTGGGGACAGAAATCTCTGCCACACATCCAAGTCTCTGCACGTGTATGGGATATTACAGTCAGCGCTGTGGTTCTTCAAACCAGGAAAAGCCTTGTAGGCAAGGAAACTCGTGTTCAAAAGCCTCTCCCGATGCCCCCGAGGCATCTCCTGGAACTCCAGGTCTGGAAAGCCAGGGCCTGGGTCTTGCAGCTCCAGGTCCCGGCCATGCCCAGAAATTTCCAGTGTCAGCCGGAAGCGTGTTGGAAATGCAGAATCCGGCCCCACTGGGACCCTCTGAATCCACCTGCATTTCCCTGCCACCTCCAGGGGATTTGTGTGCACATTAAAATTTCAGAAGCAGGTGCAGGGGGGTGGCCTCCTGGGTCTCTCTTCTCCTATTGGCTCATCCTGAATCCCCGGCTGAAGCGACTTGAAAATTAATCTGGAAATTGGAGGCTCTCAGCCCCGCCCTCGCGCTAAGCCAGGAAGGCCGGGTGGAGGGCTTGGTGCTTTTTTATCTGTGAACTCTCCTGGCTCCTCGCAGCAACTGTGACAGGAAGAGCAAGGGCAGCCTGCAAAGAGGCTGGAGGGTGGAGTGATGAAGGCAGAGTTCCCCGGGTGCAGCCTGACGCCAGGCTAATTAAGGTCTCTGTCACCTGCAATGCTGGTGATGTCCCAGGTCCCAGGAGCAGGTGGGCGGGAAGATCTGCAATCCCCAGGCTGCTCCTCCTGCCTCAGTAGGGGGGAGCCCCACCCAGGAGGCGTGGACCCCTCACTCAGACAAGAGTAGGAGTGCACCGCAGGGTTCCTTCCAACACAAGGGGACTTCAGAAAGTTCACAGGACAATGGGATTTTAGGGAACCTCAGGGCCGATGTTTGGCACAGTGGTTGTGATGCTGCTCAGGAGCGCCTGAGTTCGAGCCCCAGCTCCGCTTCCAGGTCTGACTTCCTGCTAACGCACACCCTAGAAACAGCAGATGCTGGCTCAAGCGCTTGGGTCCCTGTCGTGAGCATGGGAGACCTGGGTGGACTTCCTGGCTCCTGGCTTTGGCCTGAGCCAGCCTGGCTGTTACAGACGTTTGGGGAGCAAACCAATGGATGGAAGATCCTCTCTCTCTCTCTTGTTCTCGCTCTCTCTCTCTCTAACTCTCTGCTTTTCAAATAGATAAAAATAAATACAATTTTAAAAAAGATTAGCTGATTTGGGTCCAATACTTTTTACAATCCATGCATAGGTTTTGCATCACATACATTTTCCATGGATTTTGTTTTTTTTAAGTTTCCTCATAGTCCCGCCACTTAAAGTCTGATCAAAAACACAAAAGCAATTGGAGCTTTTTATTTACATATGACTTTTATTTACATAGAACTTCTTTTAGACTTAAGAGTCAGGAAAATCTATTTCTACTTCTTAGCTCCGTGATCCTGGCCATGCCCAAAGAGCTCAATGCATTTTTCTCTCAGTGTGCAGGGCAGGGTGGGGAAGAGTCATCCTACCCATCCTGTCAGTGGGAATCACAGAGGGTCCAGGGCCACAGCGGGCAGGTGAGTGCTGGACACCCCCGGAGCCGATGTTGGAGGCAAAGAGCCAGGGCCGTCCTTAACCCCTGACCTCAGAGTCTGCGTCTCAGGGAGGGGCCTCCCCGCCGGGGCAGGGCTGCAGCAAAACCCAAAGAGCTCAACAGTTAGAAGTCCGGGGGCTGGAAGTCTCCTGCCTGCGCTTCTCCCATGAGCACTTTCCCTGGATTCTATGGAGCATAGGGGGAGGTCACCTGCACCCCCCAGCTCTCCCCGCTCAACTCAGATAGAAGTGAGGGCTCCCCACACTGGAACCAAGCCTGGGAAGCCGCGGCTGTGGCCAGGCCAGGGAGCAGTTTGTGCCTGGGGCGGTGAATGGTAGGCAGCCTGAGCTGGGAGCCCTGCTGGGCCCCAGGGTGCTGGGCGGGGCCCCATGCTGTGTGCCTGTGCCTGCTCCCAGGACCCCCTCCTTGGTGAGAGAGTGCTGGCGGCCAGGAAGCTTTGTCCATGGCACTTGGCGCCTCTCTCTGATTTCTTGGCACCAGCAACAGCCCGATCTCAGTCCAGCGATTTGCTTTTATAAACAACCGAAGGTGAAAATGAAATTGGAAAGTTGTGAGGAAGGAAAAAATACCAGATATGGGAAATCAGATCACCCTTTGCTGCGGATGGAGCAGTGGTGGGGCTCTGTGAAGCCCCCCCACACACACACTGGTCACAGTCTCCCTCTCTCCCAAGCCTCAGAGCCACCTGGAATGCCATTTCCACGGGAGAGGCTGCAGCTTGTGAATCCAGCAGCCCGTATTCGAGCTCAGCTTCGAGTCCCAGCTGCTCCACTTCCAATCCAGCCCCCTGCTAATGCGCATGGGAACGCAGCAGAATTTGGCCCAAGTGCCTGGGCCCCTGCACCCACGTGGGAGACCCAAATGGAGCTCCAGTTTCCTGGCTTTGGCTTGGCTCAGACTGGCCAATTAGGGCCATTTGGGGAATGAACCAGAGGATGGAAGGGCTCTCTCTCTTTCTCTGCCACTCTGCTTTTCAAATAAATAAAGTAAATTAAAAAGAAGAAGATGGTTTTCACTTGCAATACCTGTTTCCCTGGGCAGGCACCAGCCATGGAGAACACAGTGACACCCCGAGCAATAGGATCCATCTTGACTGCCGTTGGTTCACCCTCCAATGGCCACTGCGGCCGGCGCATCTCGCTGATCTGAAGCCAGGAGCCAGGTGCTTCTCCTGGTCTCCCATGCGGGTGCAGGGCCCAAGCACTTGGGCCATCCTCCACTGCACTCCCTGGCCACAACAGAGAGCTGGCCTGGAAGAGGGGCAACCGGGATAGAATCCGGCGCCCCAACCGGGACTAGAACCCGGTGTGCTGGAGCTGCAAGGCGGAGGATTAGCCTGTTGAGCCACGGCGCCGGCCTATTTTTTTTTTTTTTTAAATAAAGCTTGTCCTCGACACAAAACCCCGACATGACAGCTTGAATGAGTGTCCACAGAGCCTGTCGCCCTCTGCTCGCAGAGTGTTGCAAAGCCACGTGGTCCCGGGGCCAAAGGCTGCTTCTCCAAGTTTGTTGCTGGGAAGTGCACCCGTGTGCTGGCTCTCCTTGGAAGAGTTTAGCACAAGAAAAAAAAAAAAGATGAAAGTAACTCTCAAACCACAAACTATGTACGAAATGCATTATGGACTTTGAGGGCTGTTTGGTTTTTTTTTTTTTTCTTTCCTTTTTTTTAGCCGTGTTTTCCAGAAGAGCCTTTGGTTTACATTCTCAGCTGCTCTGCGTGCAGAGGCTCTGTGGGCCACGCACAAACTGCTCTGACCCCGATTGGGGCCCGAGCCGGTTCTCTGGGTGTTTCAGGTGGGCTGAGGGTCTCTCTGTGGAGGAGACCCCACCACCCGGGAGGAGGGGGTGACTTCCGGTGGGGACAGCTCCGCTCACGTCCCCCCAGTCCGCCTTCCTAAGTTCAAGGGGAAGCAATCCGGTCCCAGGGCTTCCTTCCGTCCTGCAGCACACGCATTCCAACGTGTTCTTAGGCATGAACTCCATAACCAACCCTGACCTTGCTTGGAAATGCAATATCCGAGCCCCCACTTCCCGCCGATGGTGCCGACGCCTCATCCGCCTGGACTTCTCCCGGCTCCGGGTTGTAGGGCAGGTGGGAGCCCCCCGTGTAGCTGTGTAGGTGGGTCACTTCCTGCTCTGGCGGGAGTGTGCATGCACACCACACACACACACAGGCGCACACACACACGCATGAGCCACGCCCTGTTCCTCCCAGCTCCCATCTCTGCCCCACGAGTCAGGCAACTCAGCACACAATCTGGATCGAATCAAAAGTCCAGGACCCGGTGTTCCAGCCTCAGACATCTGGGCCTGGGGGAGGAATGTGCGACCTGGGTCACGGTGCTGGTCACTGGGTCCTTGGAGAGCTGCGTAGCATCCGGCAAGGTCTCAGCCTGGGGCAGGGGGGATGGGGATCTCAGGCACCCTTTTGCACGGCATGTGTGACCAGAGGGCTCGGCCCCTGGGGACCCTTTAATCCCAGTCCAAGTTGTGATCTCAGCTTGGCTGGGAACTCAAAATAAATTCCATTCTGCACATGCAAATCACACACAGACACACACACGCACACACACGCACACACACCAAAGCCCATCCAGAGACGCTCCAAGAGGTCATTTCCTTGAGAACCCAACCTCCTGGACCCGCCCCCCCCCCATGCACCTGCGGGGTGGTCAAGGCCTCTGTGCTAGGCTGAGGGGCAGCACACCTGGGGGCTAGCTGTTGCCCACCTGGACCTGTTCCCTAGGGTGGCCGTGACTCTCTGGGGGGCTTAGCCAGGAGCCTGCCATCACAGGGTGGGCAGGGCTGGAGAGAGAGCACCCCTGGGCTCCTGGTGGGGGCAGGTCATCTCCGGGGTCCCTGGGCTGTGGACAGATCTCCCCGGCCTCTGCGGGTGATGTCTGTGGCCAGATGAACTCTTGCAAGGATGCGGCTGGATTAGGCACCCTGTCCCAGTGACCTCCCCTTAACTAATTACACCCCCAGCGACCCTATTCCCAAATAAAGTCATGCTCCGAGGAAGTGGAGCTCACGACCTCAATATATGAAACAGGAGACGCAATCAAACTCAGGACACCACCCCCTTCCCTCACCTCACTCTTTCTTTAAAAAAAAATTATTTATTTATTTGAAAGGCAAAGAGGGAGAGAGAGACAGGGGCAGACCAACAGTAAGAAATCTTCCATCCACTAGTTCACACCCCAAATGTCCATGACAGCTAGAGCTGGGGTGGGCCGAAGTCAGGAGCCAAGAATACTACCTGGGTCTTCCCGACGCTTGGTGTCAGGGACCCACGTTCTTGCACGGATACCTGCTGCCTCTTCCTAGGGCGTGCGTCAGCAGGAAGCTGGAAACTGGAAGAGGAGCCGGGATTCGAACCCAGGCAGTCTGATGTGAGATTCTGTTGCACCAAATGTCTGCCCCTGTTCTTTGAAATTCTTCAGCATAGTGCTTTTAAAAGTCTTTACGAAATGACAACGGTTCATTTCCTGTCTTAACTGTTTTCAAGCAATTCTTTTCACCGAATGCGCGCGCGCACACACACACACACACAACTCCACGGGCTGGCTCTGTGCCATAGAAGGAAGACCTTTCTCTCTCTCTCTCCCTCTCTCTGTCTGTAACTCTGCCACTCAAATAAATATGTAAGATCTTTAATTTTTTTTTCATGCAAGCTTTAGAAACTGGCCATTTTCTACTTTTTGCCATAGTTCTTTGCATGGGTGATGTTAAACCTAATAGGGCTCCAACCGATCCATGACCACTGGCCGTCGTGGCCTCAAAGGGCTATGTTGGCCTGCACTGCTGTGTATTGGCTGAGTCCTAGCTCTTCCTGAGTGCACCTTGCTTTTACTTTTTGATATGATATCAAAATTTTTTTCCTGCTTTGCAGTTAAATTTGTAATCATTACTAAGAATTTTAAGGAGTAAAATTGAATTGCTACTTCTTAGTAACACACTTTGGCATCCAAGCTGTGTCCTTGTGTATCTTGCTTTGTCCATGTTTTATCCTGGATATTTTTCCGTGCCATGAAGTACTTTTTGAAAACATCATTCAGGGCCGGTGCTGTGGCATAGTGGGTAAAGCTGCCGCCTGCAGTGCCAGCATCCCATATGGGCGCTGGTTCAAGTCCTGGCTGCTCCACTTCCAATCCAGCTCTCTGCTACAGACTGGGAAAGCAGTGGAAGATGGCCCAAGCCCTTGGGCCCCTGCACCTGCATGGGAAACCTGGAGGAAACGCCTGTCTCCTGGCTTCAGATGGGCACAGCTCCAGACATTGCAGCCGGTTGGGGAGTGAACCAGTGGATGGAAGACCTCTCTCTCTCTCTCTCTCTCTCTCTCTCTCTCTGGCTCTCCTTCTCTCTCTGTGTCACTCTTTCAAGTAAATAAATAAATCTTTTTTTAAAAAAATCATTCTTCCTTTGGTAAAATATTCTATTCCGTGGATGTGCATTGCCAGTTTAAAAGTTGTTTTATTTTTATTTTGCAGATTTTATTTACTTTTAAGGTTTATTTTATTTATTTGAGACTTACAGAGAGAGGTAGAGACAGAGAGGTCTTCTATCTGCTGGTTCACTCACCAGATGGCTGCCATGGTAGCCACTGCCGGCATCCCATGTGGGCACCGGCTGCTCCACTTCCACTCCAGCTCTCTGCTGTGGCCTGGGAAAGCAGTGGAAGATGGCCCAAGTCCTTGGGCCCCTGCACCCACATGGGAGACCCAGAGGAAGCTCCTGGCTCCTGGCTTTGGATGGGCTCAACTCCAGCGGTTGTGGCATTTGGGGAGTGAACCAGCGGATGGAAGATCTCTCTTTCTCTCTCCCTCTCTGCCTCTCTTTCTCCCTCTGTGTAGTTCTGGCTTTCAAATAAATAAATACATCTTTAAAAATTAAAAGAAATGCTACAAGGGTGGCACCATATGGTGGAGTCAAGGAGACGGTAATCCGAGGCCAGCAGGGGAGCAGGAGCCCCCCTCTCGGGGCTCATCCCATTTTGGTCTTGGGTGCGGCTTTTTAGCAAAGAGAAGACATAGAGGCTGAGCCTCCTCTTTGCACATGGCGTGAAAAGGCCTGGCCGTCTGGGACAGGGAAGAGCTCACAGCCATCCCACACTAAGAGGCTCTCTGTGGACAAGGGGACCGGTGGAGAGCACCTGGCCATGACCTGTGTTTGGGGACGTTGACGCCTGCAGCTGGGGGAAGGAGGAAGAGAAGAGAGAGACCCCACCTTGCTTTGGAAGAAGCTTTGTCAGAATGGCTGAGCCTGGAGAGCATTGTTAGGTTCAGTGAAACAAGCCGGATACCATGTGTTCTCTCTCATACGTGCACATTTAAAAAAAAAAAAAAAGATCATAATACATATATCCCATCTAAAGTTAAAATAGTGATTTCTAGAAGCTGGGGAGGGAGAGCGGAGGGGGGACAACAGGCACTGAAACCCAGCAGGGTGCACGTGACAGGCTCCAGTGCCGGCTGCACGGTGGGGAGACCACAGCCTCACCATGCTGGGTGCTGCCTGGTGTCAGGAGCCGGAAGGCCAGCCGCTGGCTGGGCCGCCTGCCCGGCGGGGCTGCCTTCCACGATGCCTGCGTGGTGGAGAGTTGCCCTGTGGCCCCAAAAATGTGCGAGGGTTGCCTGGGCATCTGCATTTTTGTAAATACGTTTGAAACAAGAACTCATCCTGGAAAATGAGGAAAACGTTAGCCCAAGGAGCTCCGTGACCTTGAAAGCTTGAATGCGGGGAACACGACCCCAAGGGCACTTCCGTCCTGGGCCTGTGATGAACACCCTGGAACATCCCTAGATCCAGAAAAAAACGTGGTTTTGCGGACTTTGGATTTTACCTCGGCCCACCTTCCCTCCAAATCCCTGGGATATTTGCCTGGAAGTGGCTTCTCCCGGAGCCTCAGTCTCCCCTCCTCGCTCCAAGGGGACTGTGGAACATCACAGTAAGATGCCAGTGGCGCTAGGGGTCCTGTGAAGCCGCAGAGGGTGCTGGCCTTTGGATGGGTCTACATCCAGCGAGAGGAGGCCTCGCACGGCGGCAGTCTCTCGAGTGCCCCCTTCCAGCCAGGAGCCATCTCTCTGCCTCCCCGCTCGGAGCCCTGTCTCTCTCCCTGCGCCTCCTGTTGGGCTCCACCACCGCCCCCCACCCCAGCATGGGCTTGAGCACCCCAAGATCAGCTAGGGAGCTGCTCCCGGCTGGGTGACAAGAGATCCCCGCGTAAGGAACATCACCAAGCATGGAGAGAAGGGGGCTCAGAGGTGAAGCCTGCACCTGTTCCTCTTGCCAGGCTTCCGGTGCATGGCCATTCTCTCCGCTCGGAGTGGGCAGAGTCCCTGCCGAATCAGGAGCCAGCCTCGCAGCGCCAAGGAGAATGGAAATGCTGAGTGTGCTGTGGTCCCCGAGGAATAAACGGCTCAGGTGAAGCCAACAGAGGAAGGTAATTTGCAGTATGGATTTTTCCTCTCCAAGTGATTGGAATATGTTCAGTCAGCACATTGGGCCCCTGTCTCCGGTGGGACATTAAATTAAACCATGCTCACCTGCAGCCCTGGCTCCTGATTCAATGGCGTGTTCTGCATTTGCTTGGGCCTGCAGGGCCATGGGCAGCAGTGGGGAGAGGCTTGCTGGCCCCCTGTTCTCCTGGGCACACAACCAGCCGTGGAGCAGACAGGCCGGGACAGCCAGCAGTGTGGCCCCAGCAGTCTTAGCCTCCATCACTCATCAATCTCTTGCTGTGCTTTCTTCTGCTTTCCCTGAGCTGACCCAGCGGTACACACACACACACACACACTCACGGCGTCCTCTGTCCTATTCCAAAGACCAGCAGGGACCCGGAAGGTCCAGGTCTGAGCGATCGCATTTAAGAAGCGATTCAGGCCCGCGTGGGTTTTGCCACAATCCCGTCTCAGGCTCCCAGGACACAAGAGCACCGTGTAAGGTAAGAGCATTTCTGGGTCTTTCATGGAGTGCCAGAGCGCCCGTCCCTTGCTCCGCACACTCTGCTACCGGACCACCGGGTCAGCAGCAGCCACAGGGCCGTCCCTCTGAGTCGCGTCAGAGACACCAGGCAGAGCAGGTGACCCCAGGGCCTTGGGCTCACCCCACGGAGGGGAGACCAGGCTTGCGATCTATCAGTGGCCTCACCGGAAGTCAGCGTGGTGCTGGGAGATGGGGCCGGAAGAGTGGCCCTCTGGTGAGGGCCAGGTGGCGCGACAGTGTATTCTGGGAATGGCGCAATCGAAGACAGGTGACAGTGTGAAGGCTGGCCTACTCCAGCACCCCGGAGGCCCATGCTGTGCCCGTACTGTGCAGGCCTTTCTGGGAGCCCCTTGCAGCTCCTTCACCCATCCCTGACCCCTCCAGTGGCGTCAGACCCCTGGGCCCACCCCCACTAGGGGCAGGGATGCACGTGAGAAAGCCAGACTGGTTGCTGAGTCTCTCAAATTCTGGGTCTCACTGCCATGCCACTGTCACAGGATTCCCAAGTGTACTCCCTCCCACCGCTACAATCCCAGTGGCTCACCAGGCGTGGGGTGCTCCCATCTGGGTGGCAAAGGGTACACGGGGTCCATGATCTCACAAGAGGCAGCCGGGCCCAGCCCAGACTGACGCACCATAGACACGTCGCCCGTCCGCTCCACCCCCTTCTGCCAGGGTGGGGGTCCCGCCAGCGCTCAAGTGTGGGAGCCCCAGCGAACACTCGGGATGGGAGTCAGTGCGTCGAGTGTGAGGCAGGGGAGCCTCTTCCCACCCGAGTGCAGGACGCCCCTTCCCCGCAGGTGGACCGGGTGACACTTCCTGTGCCATCAGTATCAGCTGAGCTTTTGCTCCCAATTGTCCTTGGAAGACTTAGTTTACGACACCGGCGCTGTGGTGTAGTACACCAAGCCTCTGCCTGCGGCATAGGCATCCCATATGGGCACTGGTTCAAGTCCCGGCTGCTCCTCTTCCAGTCCAGCTCTCTGCTGTGACCTAGGAAGGCAGTAGAGGATGGCCTAAGTCCACGGGCCCCTGCACTTGTGTGGGAGACTGGGAAGAAGCTCCTGGCTCCTGGCTTCAGGTTGGCTCGGCTCAGCTCCAGCCGTTTTGGCCACTTGGGGAGTGAACTAGCAGATGGAGGACCTTTCTCTCTCTCTGTGGCCATCAGAATCCATTCCCTTCCACTGAGGATGCACCCGTGGCCGGTAAGGCCCTCCCTGCCATTTCCAAGTCGCACGTTATGCCAACACCAAAGCTGCAAGCTTGGCGGGAGCTCTGTATCGAGTTGAGAGAAACAGCGCAGGGGCTCCAGGCAGCGTTGTCAGGTTGCACCTGTCAAAGTTGCTCAGGGTCCGCATGGAACCGGCCTGCAGCAGCTGAGAAGCTAAAGTGACTCACACGGGTGTGGGATCCAACCAGCCACACCAACAGAGGAGCAGGTCGTCACTGACAGCACATTGCATGGGAACGGTCAACGTCTTCAGCATTTGCTCTCGCTTCTGCGTTTTCCATTCTGTGTCGCTCTGGCTAACGTTAGAACGAGACTGCATTCCCCAAGCACCCCCGGCTGGGATGGGAGCTGGGAGGGAAGCCCAGCTCGCTGGAACGCCCTGCACAGGAAGTCCTCGTGCCATTCACGCGTTCGCCAGATGAGCGCTCTTCAGTTGACAGCAGTGAGTGAGTGGAACAGAAGGGACTGTTCCTCTTGTGCAGAGCTTACCCTTCTGGGGGAGGAGGGGACGGGACGTAGAGACAGTCGAGAGTGTAAGGGAATCCGTGAGGCCGTGCACTAACCAGGAGGCCAGAAATGCTATGGACCATTAAGGCAGGAAGTGCGGGTGGGGGAGGGGCTCCCGAGCAGGTGCGGTGGGAAGCAGGGCAGAAGTGCAGCTGTGTGCAGACACAGCGTTGCCAGGCAGGAGGGGCAAGGGTGAAGGCCATGGTGGGAGCCCGCCTACCTGCCGCAGAAGGAACAGCGTGGCCCAGTAGCAGGAGGGGAGCAGGCCTGGGAGCCGGGGTCTGGTGTGGGCTGTGCGGTGTGGCTCCTGCGAGTCACAGGGAGGCTTCTTCTGCTTTTGCTAGGAGTGAGGGAGGCAGGAGACCCCGAGCAGGGCTAGTCCCGAGCAGAGGAAGCTGTGTCGCGACTACTATCGGTGAGGAGTGCCCACCCCCCACAGCCCCGGGTCCCTGCCTGCTCCGTTATTGTAGGACGTGTGTCCAGCAGGTGCACCACCTCAGCACAGTTGCGGGGAGGGCACAATTTTGCAGGGACTTCAGCCCTCGATGAGACGCGGCGGATGCTGGAGAGGCCCCTGCAGTCCTGGTCCACAGCGACGAAGCCAGGTGCTGGACACCCTCAGCCTGGGACTCCTGGAGTCGCTCACCCGCCTCTTCTGTGGCTCCTTGTGGGAGAGAGCATGGCTCATTCTTTTCTACCCTTGGCCTCAGTAGGACCTGCTGGGAACTCAGCTCGGGGAGCCGGGGGTGGGGTGGGGGGAGGATCTTCCTCTCTCCAGGGGCTGAAATCAGGACTTTTAACTTCGAACGAGCACACCTCCCCCCGACCTCGGGAACCCCCAAATCAGGTCCTGCGCGGCCCTTGGAGACAGCCGGAGGTGCAAACACGCAGCACGCCCCCATCTGCCCATGGCCAGCTTCACGGCAGCCAGGCCCTGGGCGCAGGTCCTTGCTTGTACCGTGTACTCTTCCACTGCACACCCCCAAACCAGGCCGACTCCCCTGTCCCATGCAACAGAGCGAGAAAGCACCAGGGACAGCATTCACTCATGTCCCCACTGGGCCACGAGGCCCCAGAGCGTGTGGTCCTAACAGGATTCTGTGGACACAGATGGGCAAGACCCACGCGCATACGCATGCCCACCTAAGCATGGGCAGGTGTACACGCACACACACACATGCACCCACGTACACCCTCACACACATGACATACCAAACACTCTGCGCAATTCTCCACATATACTACTCACACACACTCCAACATGCATGTCCAAAAACATGACAGAAAAAAACATTTATAAATATTCAGGATGGCTGGCTTTGTGGTAGAGTGGGTTAAGCTGCCACTTGCCATGCCAGCATCCTATATGGGCTCTGGTTCAAGTCCCGGCTGCTCCTCTTTCTGACCCAGCTCCCTGTTGATGCACCTAGGAAAGCAGCAGAAGACGGCCCAAGAGCTTGGGCTCCTGCACCCACGTGGGAGACCTGATGGAGCTCCAGCCGCCTGGTGTTTACCTGGCTCAGCCCTGGCCATTGCAGCCATTTGGAGAGAGAACCAGCAGATGGAAGACCTCTCTCTCTCTCTCTCTCTGCCTCTCCTCTCTCTCTCTCTTTCTCTAACTCTGCCTTTCAAATAAATAAAATAAATGTTAAAACAATATTCAGGGGTGAGTGAGTGGTATAGCCGTTAAGACACCACTCAGCACACCTGAGTCCCGTATCTGAGTGCCCAGGTCTGAGTCCAAGCTCTGGCCCCTGACCCCAGCCTCCCCCGAGGCACACCCTGGGATGCAGCAGGTGAGCACTTGGGGCCCTGCCACACTGAAGAGCACCTGGGGTCGAGTTCTGGGATCCTGGCTTCCGCCTGGCCAAGCCCCAGCTGTGGCAGCCATTTGGGGAGTCAACCAACAGATGGAAGATTTTCTTTCCCTTTCAAATTAAGTTTTCAAAATTAATAATTTTTTTTTTAAAAAAAGGGGGACACAGGAAATGCTCAGGCCGGGCCGAGCAGTCAGATCCTGCTGTCTCCACGCCGTCTGGAACCCCACCAGCTTCCACATTCAGCCCCCAGAACTCTGCTTAGGCAGGACCCCGGCCTCACTCCCTGCCTGCCCCCTGTGTGGCTGGGTCCCCCTGTTGCAGGCCAGCACCTTGCTCTGTGCCACTCACCACCTTGGGAACGCCCACATCTGCCTTTCCCGCCCACAGCACCAGTACCACAAGAGGATCGGGACCCCAGCTGTCTTGTTCCCTGTTGTCTCCCTGCCCCCCACCGCCAAAGCCCACAACAGGGAGCTTTGGCACCCACAATGGTCCCTGGCTGGGGCCGGATATTTTCCTTTATGGCCGTGGAAACAGTGAGCAGTGTGGGATGAACTGTGATTGGAGCCCAGGCTCTGAGTGGTTGAGGCACTGCATTTGTGGCAGCCACACTGGGCCCAGCTGAGACCTCAAAACACAACAGAAGGCAGACACACAGAGACCGTCCATCTGCTGGCCACTTCCCAAATGCCTGCTGCAGCTGGAACTGGGCACGCTTTCTCTAGCTTGCCTAAGCTAGTTCAAGGTGGTTTGTAACACGGGAACCAGATGCAGTGCCTGCATCCCATATGGGTGCTGGTTCGAGACCCAGCTGCTCCTCTTCCCATCCAGCTCTCTGCTATGGCCTGGGAAAGCAGTAGAAGATGGCCCAAGTCCTTGGGCCCTTGCACCCGTGTGGGAGACCTGGAAGAAGCTCCTGGCTTCTGGCTTTTGCCCAGCCCAGCCCTGGCTGATACACCCACTTGGGTAGTGACCCAGCGAATGGAAGATCTCTGTCTGTCTCTCCCTCTCTCTGTAACTCTGCCTTTAAAAATAAAATGGAAAAAAAAAAAAAAAAAAAGTTTGCTCCCTACACTGTGGGCTGGTCAGGAGATGGGAACCTCAAACGCCTTCCTGTGGAATAGAGAAGAATTAGGGCAGAGGGAGAGAGGGCTTGGGCTGTCTCTCCTGCCCAGCAGCCACAGGCCAGCCACAGCGGGCCCAGGGCGCAGAGGCCCGGGCGGGAGCCCCGGGGAGGAGCCAGCGCCCAGGGCGGCCTCGGGCGGGCAGGCCGCGGGAGCAGCTGCAGAGGCCGCGCCAGGCTGGGGAGGCGCTGGGGGGGAGGGGGGCGTCGGGCCCCCGGGGCAGCCGGGGCAACCCAGTAGGCCAGGCCTTTCAGAGTTAATTAGGTCTCATGAATATGGATGGTACCGCCGACTTAATAGGGTGCAGGGGTCGTGGCCCGACCCGGCGAGGCGTGCGCAAAGAGAAGCCGGCTCTTCCCACCTCGCTCGCCCTGCGCGCCCCTGGGGGAGGCGGACACGCAGCCCCGGGGCCACCGTGCCCAGGCCTGGTCCCCCTGCCTTGGAGTCCCCCGGGTTCGGCCGTCCCGAGCTGCGCGCCCAGGGGAGCGGCGGCTTCTTCCTGACACGTGGCGATCGCAGCCGCGGGGACGCAGCCCCGCACCCGCTTAGGAGCCAGGAGGGCGCGCGCAGGCTGCAAAGGCCGCCCCAGCCGGCCAGGGCCAGGGCGAGGGCGCGGACGGACCGGGCGGCTTCTGCAGCTCCTTCCTGCCCAGGTTCCTCTCCCAGCGCCGCGGCACGAAGTCCGGAGTGAGCAAGTCACCAACTACGCCCAGGGCGCCACGCACAAAGCGCCCTGCATGCAGTCCCGCTGCGCGCGGCGGGGCCGGGGGCTCCGAGCCCGCCGTGGTCCACACCGCCCCCTGGTGGCCCGCAGCCGTCTGCACGCGCCGCCTCCTACTGCTGTCCTGGAACCCCTAAGGAGCTTCGTGGGTTGGGGGGCGACCGCTCCCACGTCTTGTCCCTGGCGTGGGCTATAAAGACAGGGGCCCTGAAGCTCCTGGGCTAAGACATTCTAGAATTACAGGTCCAGGCCTTGGATGCAAGGCTTAGCTCCCCGTGAAATGGAGTGGTCTGGGAGATGTGTAATTTGGGGGTGAACCTAGAGGGGTGTGGTGGGGAACAAAGGCAGGAGGCCCACCCTGAGATTCGGAGGGGCAGAGCCAGACTGTGGCCCAGGCCGGGCTCCTTAGCTCGGTGGCACCAGGAGCAGGTCGGGTGTCGGCTCTTAGGAGGTCATGGGTGCCTGGCAGGAAGCCCTCAGACTGGACCTGGATGGCGGCTGTGACTCCTCTCACTGTGGCCCGCGGCTGGCCTCACAGGGACCATCTTCCCGGCCCCTGTGTGCCCAGCCCGGAGAGTCTGCAGCCAGCTGTGGGAACATGAGCCCTGTGTCCTCCTGGCGGCTGCCGAAGCGGCGCGGGGAGGGTGGACAAGGGCTTACGGCCCCAACTGTTAACCTGGGTAAGATGACCCGGGCTGCGAAACCAAATATTTGCACGCTCCCTCTCCACCCTCCCCCCCACCGCCCCTCCAGCCACCTGGCCACCAGATCTGTCCATCAGGAACAAGGGTCACGGTGCACCATGGGCATTTCTCCCCAAGCTGCACCCCCTTCCCACGATGGCCAGCCTCTGCTGCCGCCTCCAGGAAGGCCCCCATTGGACACGCACAAACCATCTCCGTGGCGTAAAAGAAACCCTGTTCCCTGTAGGCGGCAGCTCTGGGCTCCCCCCAGGAGACTGCATGGACCTCGTGCTGCTCATTCCCTAAGTGAGGAGCTGTCCGAGCCCACCAGGAGGGGTGGCGGTGAAAGCAACACTTCTAGAAGCTTCTTCTTGCTCTCTCCCCACCCAGCACTCCCCACTTTTGTCCCTCCTCTCTGCCCTGGAACTGTGGAATTGCTTGGTCTCCCGGAGGCAGGGTAATAATAAACCGAGGTATTGCCAGGGCCACCCCCTGCCCGGCTGCTTTCGGTATCACTGGGGTCACCCTGTGGGCTGAGCACTCCTCTGGGTCTCGCTGCTTGACTTCCTGGAAAATGGGAGAATGTTCCCAGAGACAGGGGACTTGGAGAATCATTTCTGCCCCCCCCCAAAAAAAATTCCTGCTGCTCGTACCGTGCCAGAATGAGCTATATAATGATGTTGCTTAACAGCAACTGTGCTGTCCTGTGTTGTTGACAGTAAAATAAATTAACATAATAAACGTCGTTTGCCTAAAAAAAAAAACAGCTCAGGCAAAGCAGATGGCGAGCACGTTTTGGTGGGACCTGTTGGTCCAAGCTTGCGCGGCTGCTATGACGCGTGCGCCGCCTGCGGCTCTCGCTCGCCCCGGTGCCCCACGCCCCCGCCGCCGCCGCCTTGGGCTTTGGGGGACGAGGGGGCTCAGCGCCGGCCTAGCAGAGTCGGGGCCCGCGCGGGGCCGGCCGAGGCGGCGGCGGGGGCGCGGGGCCAGGCTTCCCCGCCGCGCACAGCCGGGGCTTCCAAGTGCCCCTGGCCATTAGCATGCAGGGCCCGTCGCCTGCCCAGCGCCCAGCCTTTGTGCGCCTGGAATCCTGGAACAAGGGCACTTTCTTCCGGGCGGGCCAGCTTCCCGGTGCCTTGGGCTGTGAGCTCCGAGGCGGGAGCCGGATGGCGCCAGAGGGAGCAGGGAGAATGCTTTTGCCTGCAGGTCGCTGCCACCCCCGCACCCCCACCCCCCATCCCCAGGGCGCGGAGGCCCTTGGCTCTGCGAGCCGCCAGGTCGCCAGGTCGGTGATCTCCCAGGAGCTGCATCTGGCTCAGGCCACAGGTGCTTTCTCCCAGCTGAGCCGGACAGCAGAGCTGGGCAGGCAGCTCCACTCAGCACCCCCAGTCCCCAAGGTAGCATGCGCCCCTCTGGCCGAGTAAGCTCTCCCAGATCAGAGGGGCAGGTGGAGGCAGACGTGATAACCATTCACAGGGGACACCAGTGGAGGATATGGGGTGCCGGGGCAGGGTAGGGGGCAGCAAGAGCCTTGGCCTTCCCGCTGGATCTGACTCCTGGCGGGGGGGGGGGGGGGAGTGGTAGGGGGAGAGGCTCAGAGGGCAGCTCACAGCCAGGCCAGCCCAGCTCCTGGAGCCCAGTGAGAGCGGACAGGGAGCGGCCTCGGGGCCAGCACTCCCATGGGCCCATGGTGACGGCGCAGTGTGGCAGGTGGGGGCCTTTGCGATGGCCCCGTGCTGAACAGAGAGGCTTTCTCTGGACCGTCCACTGCACAGCAGCATCCCCTGCACACCCCCCCCCCAGCTCCGCCTCCCCAGCCCTTCCCGTCTGATCTGTGTCGATTTCTCCTCCTCTTCCTCCTTCCCGTGTGCACCTCTGAGTTCAGTGCTGCTCCCGAGTCCAGGCGCTGTCCCTGACTGTCTGCCGTGTTCCTAGAACAGGGCCCGGTACACAGCAGGCACACAATCGATCCACGATGCAAGCAAGCGCTGGGAGACCTGGGAGCTCTGGGATTTAGTCGCTGAGAGGACTTTGCAAGGCCTGGGTGTCACTCTTCCAGAACATACAGAATCGAGTGCTAAGAGTCTGAGGGCCTCAGCTCTGCTCCCCCAGGCTGATCCCAGGCCCCCCTGGCGGAAGGAGGTCTCCTTCGTTCTCTGAGCCAGCGTGGGGGCTTTTCAAGCGGGACAGCAGGCGTGATAAGCTAACAGGTGCGTGAGGGGTGGATCAGAGCCTCTTTCCCCACCCCCACCCCCCTTCTCCCTAGTAGCTTTTGAAAATCCTTTGGCACGAGAAAGGGCTGTTTTTGTTCTTGTCTAGCCCAGGGGACAGGCTCAGCTGTTGGCAATTTAGTTAGCAGCCGACTTGGTTCTAGAATATTCCAGGATGGCTGTGGTCTGAGTGGTGGTGTCCCCTGCCACACACACACACATGTACACGCACACACACAACGTGATCCTGTAAGAGGTGGGGTCTTTGGGGAACTGATGAAATCATTTGGGTTCCATCCTCGGGAGTGAGATTGGACAAAGCAGCTGCGAGGTCTGGCTTGAGCCTTCCAAGATCAGGAGCACTTGGAGCACAGCTAGCCCCACCAGGCTCCCAAAGCCATCAAGACTCACCAGCTTCCAGACCCATGCGAAGATGTGTCTGTTGTCCAGAGATTGTCCGGGGCTGGGCGTTCTGTTCCAGCATCCAGACGGACAAGTCCTTGGCTCTGGACTTTTAAAGGAGCTCTGGTTTCATTTTCTTCTGTGCCTGTGGGGGGAGGGGAAAGATATGAAAATGTCCTGGGGCCCTGCCTGTGGGGAGCAGGTCCTTGAGAGTCCCCCCCCCCACCTCACTGCCTCCCAGCCATGGCTGCCACTGTGACCACCTGACGCCCCCAGGTGGGCCAGCAGGACAAGCCCCTTCCAGCGCTGGACTTCGGTTCCCTTGAAGAGCTGCCTTGCCCAGCGGGAATTCTTAGGTTATTTTGTGGGGGTGGCATGAGACTAGCTCTTCACAAAGTTCTTTCTGCCCTTTGCAAACAAGGCTTACAGTTGATACTTTGTAACCCCAAGACTTCCCCTCTGGAACCACCACACCCCACAGCAAACTTCAAAACCCTGAAATCTTTGCAGTGACCCCCAAATCCTCCCACAGAGCGGAACACAGCACCCTCAGCACTGGGCGTCCCAGGCCCGAGCCAAGCATCCCGAAACTATGACAAACATCTCAGTGGGGCCCCCGGCAGCTGGGGCACAGATGTGGAGCGCAGCGCCGGAGCCATGTGTAGTATCAATAAACACCCCGGCTCAGATAGAAAATGTGAGAGTTGAGAGTGAGACACAGGGACACCAAGGAAGTGCATCTGCAAGGAAGTGGGGGGAGGGCTCAGCACCCCTCCCCCATGGAATGCCCAAGTTCAGAGCTCCCTGGGAGCGCTGGCCACAGAGGTGGAGGCTCTGCTTGGGCTGCCGGCATCCCACATCAGAGAGTCTGGGTTGCACTCTTGTCTCCAGTCCCAATTCCAGGCTTCTTTTTTTGCTAATGTGCACCCTGGAGGCGGCCTGATGGCTCAAGTGCTTGGGTTCCTGCAATGCACCTGGGACACCCAGATCGAGTTCTGGCTCCTGGCTTTGGCTTGGCCCAATGCTGGAAGTTGTGTACATTTGGGGAGGGAAGCAACAGATGGAAGATTTCTCTCTCTCTCTCTCTCAACCCCCTTGTGCCTTTTAAGATTTTTCAAAACTAAAAGCAGTAACTTCCAACCAGATGCCCTCCCTCCAGGACACCCAGCTGGTCCCTCCCTGCTCTGGATTCTGCCACCACATGCACCTTTGGGGGACACCACTCACTTCCTTGAAACTCAGAGCTCACAGCCATGGTTTGGAGAGAAGATGACAGAGCAGTTCACTTACCCACCAGTAGGAGGCGATGAAGCCAATGCCCTGTGTCCAAGCTGGAGCCCAAGGGGGACCCAAGAGAGGGGCCCAGCTCAAACCTCACTTTGCAGGTGTGGAAACCAGGGCTGAAGCGGTGAGATGACTCTGCAGGGTCACCACAGCCCCGTGGAAGCTCAGGACAATGGACACCAGGCCTCCTGGTGTGGATGCTGTGTATTCCCTCCCTGGTGATGCTCCCTGTTTAAGTCTCAATCATTGTGGGATGATTCGCACATCAGCCACTAAGGAAAAGTTCTTTACCCAATATCTGACGTTTAAAAAGCAAAGGGTGTTGTTTGCAGTGGGGCGTGTCCTAGTGGCTAACATGCCGGGTTCAGACACCCGTGTCCCCTAGTGAAGTGCCTGAGTTCAACACCTGGCTCCAACTCCTGACTCCAGCTTCCTGCTTAATACGGACCCTGGCAAGCTGCCAGGGATGGCTCAAGCACTTGGGTCCTTGCAGCACACATGGGAGCCTTGGGTTGAGTTCCAGGCTCTCAGTTCCTGGCTCAACCATGTATGCTCCCAGTATTTGAGTACTGAACCAGCAGATGGACTGTTTCTCTCTCTCTCTCTCTCTCTCTCTCTCTCTCTCTCTCTCTCTCTCCTCTCTCTCTCTCTCTCTCACTCTCTCATAAAAATACATTTTTAAAAAGTTTTAAGAAGCTGGTGCGGTAGCATAGTAGGCTAAGCCTATACCTCCAGTGTTGGCATCCCATAGGGGTATCGATTCAAGTCCCAGCTGCTCCCCTTCCCATCCAGCTCTCTGCTGTGGCCTGGGAAAGCAATAGAAGATGGCCCAAGTCCTTGGGCCCCTGCACCCACGTGGGAGACCCTGAAGAAGCTCCTGGCTCCTGGCTCCTGGCTTCGGATTGGCCCAGCTCCTGCTGTTGTGGCCATTTGGAGATTGAATCAGATGAAAGAAGACTTCTGTCTGTCTGTCCCTCTGTGTGTCAGTAACTCTGCCTCTCAAACAAATAAATATTTAAAAAAGAAGAAGAAGTTTTAAAGCCAACAAATAGCAATGCATCAACCCCAAGGTCTTGAGCTAAAGGCTGAGCCAGTGTGGGGAAGGACATAGGGAGAGGCATGGCCACACGTGTCGGTCTGGGGAGCAGGAACTGAGGAGCCTCCAAAGAGGTCTAGAATGTTCTAGAAGGTTCTGTAAGCTCTATAAGGTTCTACAGGGTCTTGCTCGAGTCTATCTACACCAACGTGGGTCAAGGTCACTTGCGAGGCAGAAGGCAGATTCCGTCCAAGGACTGGGAGCCAGGGGCAGCCTCCTTGTACTACTTGTCAGACATCCTGCATCCTATCTAGACCCAGCCCAGAGAGATAGTGAAGGCTCTCTGGCCCGTTGCCCCCTGGCTGTCTCCCTTGACCTCTGGAGCCCCCCAGGGAGCTGCCTGTAGCCCCTGAGATGTCTTCATGCCCTGGGTAGACGGTTCCCTCCAGGGGCCAGCACGGTCAGCATCCCACCAGCTCCGAGCCTGACAATCCCAGGTCAGGCTTGAAGAGCTGAGAATGCAGGAACTCAGCGGCTGGAAAGGCCAGGAGACCCCAGCAGGGAGTCAGTGCCTTTCTCTGTGAGGCTCCCATCCGTGCCAGGGCCACCCGTGTTCGTTGAACCCTGATTTGCTCGGCCACCCTGGCCCTGAAGAGTGATCGGGCAAGGAGCCTGGCTCTTAGGGCTCGGAAATACAAGGGTTTGGTCATTTCCGACTCTTGTTGACTGGTGAATCTGCCAAGTCCTCCATTAAGGCGGACCCTCCTCATTTCGCTGGAAAATCGCCTCCCTAAGTAGTGACCGTGGGAGTCCAGAAAAAGCAACTTCCAGGGCTGGCGACCACCCTCTGCCCCCGTGAGCAGGTCACAGCCCCCACAGCAGCTGGCGAGAAGCGAGGACAGGCAGGGCCCCCGAGGATGGCGTTCTCGCCTTCCGGGTTTCCTTGGAGATGATGTCCCAGAGGGGAGGTGGGTGTGGGCTGGGCGCTCTGACCACCTGGGGCCCCTGGGCAGCCGGCCGTGGTCCCAGCCCTGGCTAGTGCGGGGGAACTGCCTGTCTGAAGAACTGTGGTCCACCCCAATCGCGCCCCCTGCAGGGAGTATCAGGGGTGATGTGTTCCATCCTGGGCTATGGCTGAGTGAGGGTGGCAGAGACAGAGCCAGGCGTGACAAATGCTGTGCACCCTCAGATACACCTGAGTGCTGGGTGCTGGCTCCGGCTCCTTGTTACTCCCTCTGTGATCGGACACCCATGCGTGTGTGCACCTGCTGGCTTCAGCACTCGCTGAAAGCTCTGTGGCCCATATAGGGCTCCCCCACCCCGAGTCACCTTCTGAGTGGGGGTGGCACTGGGCCCCGCCCCTACCCCTTGCCCTCATCTTGTCCTCGGAGCCGCTCCCGTGGGCTGGCTGTGCAGGAGGGTATCCAGGCACACTGCTCTCCCCAGGGAGGCCTACGTGGGGACTGTCGGGCTTCAGCTGTGTTGGACTAAATGAGGGAGACCCGGGGCCACAGCTGGGCCGAAGGGGAGCCCTGAGGGCTGGTGCTGGGCATGGGTTGGACAAGCCACCATCTTCCCCTCTCTGCTCCTGCTGACGGCTCCTAAACGACAAGGAGAGGGGCCGGTGTTACAGCACAGCGGGTTTAGCCACAGCCTGTGACACTCTCATGTCATATGGCTGCCAGTTCGAGTCCCGGCTGCTCCACTTCTGATCCAGCTCCCTGCTAATGAGCCTGGGAAAAGCACTGGGAGATGGCCCAAACGTTTGGGCCCCTGCACCCATGGGGGAGACCTGGATGGAGTTCCAGGTTCCTGGCTTCCACCAACGGAGTCCCAGCTGTTGGTGCCATTTCAGGGAGTGAACCAGCAGATAGAAGAGACCCTCTGTGTCTCTTTGCCTTTCAAATAAATAAATATTTTTTAAGAACAGACAAGGAGGTGTGGGAGCTGCCCACTTGGCCCCCTGGACTGGCCACAGTGGGAGCTGCTGCACCCCCTGGTTTAGTTCCAGCCAGGGCCCATGCACCCCCCCCCCCCCCCATCGTGGCTGTTGCACACAGCCGAGGGAGCATTCCCTAGCACAGGCATTTCCCCAAGCCGTGTGGATTAATAACTGCCATTTAAAAATAATTAGAAGTGGTTGAGAATTAATTCCAGAAATAGCCCTTGCCAAATAACTCGTTAACTGGAGTCTCCCTGGGCGTCTGCTGTTTGCTGCCTCGCCGGGCTTGTGGAAGGCAGCGCTGTGTTTGAGGCAAAGCATCTGACTTGGCCATGAGGATGCCTGCCTCCCACACAGGAGTGCCTGGGTCCCAGCTCTGGCTCCGACTCCTGCTTCCCACTAATGCAGACCCTGGGAGGCAGCAGGTGATGGCCCAAGTTCCTGGGGCCCTGCCACCCATGTGGGAGACCAGGATTGAGTTCCTGGCTTCCAGCTTTGGCTCCACCTGTTGTGGTCATCTGGGGAGTGAACCAGCAGATGGAAGATCTCTCTCTCTCTCGCTCTCTCTCTCTCTTTCTCTCTCCCTCCCCCCTCTTTCTCTGTAACTCTTATCTTTCACATAAACGAACAGACATTTAAGTAATGGAATAGATAAATATGCAAACACCAGTCTGGTACCTGGAGCTATTTGGCTGGCTGGGTTTGCAGACCGCTTTAGAACAGTGGCCGCCCGTGCCTTCTCGCCCTGCTGAGTGCAGGTGTTCACTGGCTCTTCTGTTTCTGATCTCCCCGTTGTCCGGTGGACTGGTGTCCTGTACAAGAAGCTGGCGTCGGCAGCTGCAGTGGGAGGAGAGCTGGGGGGAGGGGCGGGGTCTTGGTGTTTCCCACTGGCCTGGGGCGGCTCTGAGTTCTCTGAGGCTGGCACACCGCTCTCTGGTGTGGACCCTGAACTGGCTGCACCGGGACGCTGAGGTCAGGGCCAAGGTGAAGTCCGCTGTGGGGTAGGATGGCCGTTGGGAGGGGAGAGTCTCGAAACGCTCTTTCTACTCAATTTGCAGAAATTCCCCATCCTGCTCAGCCTCTGCCAGGGACTTGGTGCTTATTTTTCAAGCTCTTCCTTGAAGCAGCGGAACCAAATGGGTTCCCCCTCACATGGTCATCGCCGCCTCGTGTCCAACAGTAGGAAGGTGTGCCTGCTCTTGTGCAGCTTAGCTAACGTCCAGAAAGCCACGTGGGGGTGCTGATCTGGGAGCCTGGCATCCAGGTGCCCTCTGGGGCCGGAAGCCGGAGCTGTCACATGTGCAGTCGCCAGCCGTGCGACAGCCCCGAGCTGCAGCACCCACGCAAGGGCAGAGACAGGAGGCGAGGGAGCTGTGCTGGGGCACGGGCAGTGGGCACGAGGGTCGGTCCAGGTAGAGGACGTCGACCTGCGTTTCTGAGAAAACACTTGAAAAACCAAACTCTGGGAGTAGATGTCAAGGGGCAGGTGGCAGCTGGTGGAGACAGGGGACGCGGTGGCCGCTGGCTTTCCCTAACATGACGCTCTCCTCCAGGGAAGAAGGGCTATCTTCTTGAAAACGCATAGTTTTAGTTAATGATCAAGGAAACAGATAATCCTAGGTGGCCATTGCTCCAGGGCCCCTGCCCTAACTTGGGCCCTCAGGCTGTGCCAGGTGCATCAGTCTGGAGCTTTCCCTGAAGCTGCCTTTGCTAACATGGACAGCACCCAGGAACCCCCAAGCCCTGACCCCTCTGGGCCACTGGTGCTGAGCCTGGGAGGGCAGAGCAGAGCAGGTACCTCTGTCCAGAATGCAGTGAGAGCCACCACCCAGCCACCTGGAGCCCCTTCCAGGCCTTGACCCTGGCTGTCACGCCTCACCCCCGACGATGCCACAGGCATAACCGGCGTTCTGCCCGGAACAAGGAGGGACTGAATGCAGGTCAGCTTTCAGCAAGAAACGTGGCCTCTCCCCTAATTGTAGGTGATGGGAGCACAAAGTCCACCACACGTCCTCTACTTTGCTCCTCCCTGGTTTCATTTCAAAGGAGGCTTTGCCAAACCCCTCATTTCCACTAAGTGCTGCCTTCCCGTGGTGGGGACGGAGACTTGGATCTCTCTCTGCCCCACCTGCCTCAGGGGTGGTCTGATGGGGCCCTGAGTCCCGTCCTGCAAATCAGTGCCAGGGCTGGGCGGGGAGCTAGCGGCGCCAGGGACCACGAACGGCCAGCTTCCCCCCAACCCATGGGTCGTGAACCTGGTGCCTGCTGTTCTAGCTGGGGACCCTCTGGAGACTGTGGTTTTGGGTTCAGCCAAGCTTGTGTGCAGTGAGATTCTCGGCACAGCTCACACCATCTGGTTCTCAGGATCTGACCTGGGATACAAGGAGGCTCCCGGGGGGCGTGGCAGGGCCCCCACAGCCCAGGACTCAGTGGGCTGATGTAGTCCAAGGAGCCCTTGACTGATTCAAGTTGGACAGTGCAAAGGTTGAGTCTTTCTTCCATGTTCAAGTTCGCCACCCCCTACATCCAGTGAGTGAAGAGGTTCGTTTTCACCTTGAAGGGTCGGATCCTGCATTTGGCTGCCGCCTCACCCTAGCTGGTGCATTTAAAAGCTTTGTGGTGACTGGCAGTGCTTACGACACAGCGTGGGACACCCAGGTCCCTGCCATCCCCCATCACTGTGCCTGGGTTTGAGTCCTGGCCCCTGTGTCTGATCTAGCTCCCTGCTAATGCACACCCTGGGAGGCAGCAGGGGCTGGCTCAAGTGCTTGAGTCCCTGCCGCCACCCACATGGGAGATCTGGAGGGGCTTCCTGGCTCCTGGCTTCAGCCTGCCCAAGCCCTTGTTGTTGGGGGCAACTGGGGAGCAAACCAGTGGATGGAAGATCTCTGGGGATCTTCTGCAACCTCTGTCTGGGCCATGTCCCCTTCTGCCTCTTGCCTGTTCCAAGGCCGCATCTTTGAAAGGGAAAGCACGTGTTTAGAAGTGCTCCCTCCACGTGCTCTGGATGCTGTGACTCCATGGGTGTCCATGGGCTGGGCATACAGGGGCTCTGGGGCCCCTGTAGCCACGCCCACTGGATGTGTTTCCAAGAGTCCGTCTCTCTGAGTCCATCCTGCGGGCCCCTTCTCCGCCTGGAGGGTGGCTTCAGTGGGTGCATCGGAGGGGGCCACGGGCATCGCACACCTGCTCCCCAGAAGTCCGTGGGCCCCCTCCAAGTGGCTCATCTGTGTGCATCTCAGAGCTGACCTGAGGACCCAGCTCTGCCTTTGGCTGCTCCAGCCTCAACCCCGGCCTGGAAGTGGGGCGAGGGACTCACCCACCTGCGGCCCCCTCACCCTGCTCAGCACTTGACCCTGGGCCCTGACTCAGATCTGGTATTCAGTATCTGAGTCTCATTAGCACTTAGAAAATTCTACCAAAGTTCATGGAGATGTGTACTACGGAAAAATGGCACGGATCTCCAAGGTTTTTTGCATCAGAATAAATTTATTTATTATTATTTTAAAGAGTTACTTATCGGAAAGGCAGAATTGCAGAGAGAAGGGGAAGACACACACACAAACACACACACACACAGAGAGAGAGAGAGAGAGAGAGAGAGAGAGAGATCTTCCATCTGCTGGTGCAGTCCCCAAATGCCCATTATGGCCAGGGCAAGGCCAGCAGGAAGCCAAGAGCCTGGAGCTCTAGTGGGCAGCAGGGACTTGAGTACTCGATTCTTTACCTGCTGCTTCGCTGGCACATTAGCAGGAAGCTGGACCAGAAACAGAGCAGTGGGACTTGAACCAGAACTCCAGCGTGGGATGTGGGCATGGCAAGCAGCACATAACCCCTGCACCGCCATGCCTGCCCCTATTATTATTTGAGAGAGAGAGTTGAGGAACTCCCACCCACTGGTTCACTCCCCCAATGCCCACCACAAGCAGGGCTGGCGGGACCAAGGCCAGAAGCCAGAGCTCCATCCAGGCCTCCCCTGTGGGTGGCAGGACCCCGACAGGTTGAGCCACCACTGCTGTCTCCCGGGTCTGCATTGGCAGGAGGCTGGGACTGGGAGCTGGGCAGAGTGTGGAGTGGGCACGCTCCTACGGCGTCTACACCAGTGAGGTCCAACTGCTGAATGTACCTTTGACATCCATTCCCCACTTCTACACATCTTCAAAGACTTTTCCAGTGAGGTATTATTTTCTCACGTGAAATTACTTTTTGTTTGTTTTGAGGGACGTTTCCTTGGAGAGTGAGTATTCAGATAGACTTGGAAGGGAAAACCATGGCTGGGAGTCGGGACACCTTCCCACTGTACCCTCACACACATGCACACATACACACACTCACACTCACACACACACACACGCTCACATACACGCAGATAGACTTGGAAGAGAAAACCATGGCTGGAAGTCGGGACACCCTCCCACTATACCCTCGCACAGAAACACACACACTCACACACACAAACTCACACACACATACACACATTACATACACACATGCATACTCACACATACACACACTCACATACACATATTCACAGTCACACTCACACAGTCACACATACACACTCACATACACACAGATAGACTTGGAAGAGAAAACAATGGCTGGAAGTCGGGACACCTTCCCACTGTACCCTCGCACAGAAACACACACTCACACACACAAACTCACATACACACTCACAGTCACACACACTCAAAGACACACACATACACTCACACTCTCACACTCACACTCCAACACATACTCAAACACATACACAGACTTACACACACAGTCACACACACACACTCATATACATACACACACATTTGCAGACACACTCACACATACACACACACTCACACGTTCTCTGACACACACCTCACACACACTCACACTCACACACACTCTCACACACACACAAGCTTTGGACATAGACAAAAGATGACGAAGGACGTCCCCAGAGTTTCCAGTGGGTCCCGTGTTGCCCCTGGACTATGAGCAAGGAGCTTAGAAACCACGCAGGGACCTGGGTTCCAGGTCCAGGGCATCCAGGGTGTCCCGGCCTGGGTCATACAGACAGCACGGGTTGGGGCAGGACAGGCGTGTTGAAACCCACTCCCGGCCTGGGTCATACAGACAGCATGGGCTGGGCAGGACAGGCGTGTTGAAACCCCGTAGTTGCGTGACACTCGGACCGGAGCATGCCAAGGCTGCCCTTGGCGATCTATACATTTCATTTCAAGGCCTTAACTCTTGGGAAGGTTTTTTCAGCGAGGAGCAGGCCTGAGGAGTTGAGCACCGAGCCGTGTGCACCAGGCCAGTCTCACCGTCTCTGTGTCTTTGGCAGCAGGGGCCAGTCCTGGGTCCGGGCGAGCACCTGCACTGTTTGGTTTGGTGTGCGTGTGTGTCAGGGAGCGAGGCGTCTGCTTTTACTCAGGTTGATTTATTTTGTCTTTTCCTTGGTAATTGTTAAAAAACACAGTCAGACCTCCTGTGCGCCTTTGGGACTTCCTGGCAAGATCCTTTGCTGAGGGTTGCTGAATCTGAGATGAGCGGGAGAGCAGGCAGTTCCCTCCTGGGGTGGGCGGTGGGGGTGGTGTCTGGGTGCCCAGGGCTCCCCAGGACGCTGTGAGCGAGTGGGAGTTCAGCCACGGGCAGAGAACCGAATAAACCAAACCAGATGGGGTTTGTGTTGGCAGGAGGCACACGAAAACCTTGCTGATGGCACGGAAGGACAGCCACGCCATAGTAGGAAAGGCCCACTCCTCCTTCCCTCTAATTACAAAGCAGAGAAAGTCTCCAAGGAAAAATGTTGACCAGGTCTTAATATAAGAGTCACGGAGAACCCACAGCCACCGCCTGAGCTTTGAAGGCAGAGCGCACACGAGGCAGTTTCCAACAGTAACCCCCACTTCCCGGGCGTTTGAAGTGGGCACGCAGAGAGCATCGTGTTCCAGGACCTGGGCGGGGCCTCGTGCAAACAAGGCAGACGCCGGCCAAGCTTCAGAGTGGGAACCCGGGCCTCCCCGGGGCACGTCGCTGGCCCCAGTTACCACGGTGCCATTCCTCGGAGACCAGGGAGGTGGCCCAGTTAACTTCTGGGGTGCTCATCCCAACAGCTGCGCGGCACGGCCCTTCTCTCTGTGGCCCTCTGGCTCGGCTGGACCACGGAGAGCATGAGAAGACCATGTGACCTCAGTGGCCTCGGAGCCCTGGACCCTGTGGCTGCAGGGCTCAGTCGTTGGAGCCTCCTGTGTTTCTACGCGAATATGGTTGCATATGGCTCTCAGCAGGACCTCACTGGAGCTGTAGGTGGAGGCTGTGTGGGCTGATCAGAGGGCCAGGGTCCACGAGGGTCCTTGCACCCCAGCGCCAGCCTCTTTGGCAGGTGGGATACCCTTACCTGGCCCGTTAGCATCTCACCGCCTATCTTAAGTCCATCGAGGCTGCTCCAACAGAGACTATACCGGGGATGCCCTATACACAACACAGATTTATTTCTAGCTGCTCTGGGGGCTGCAAGCCCAGCTCAAGGCTCTCGTAGATTCCACGTCTGATGAGCGCCTGCTCCACTACGCGAGGATGGCGGCAGGCTTCTGGTTGGCGCCAACCATGATGGGAGGAGTGAGCCAGCTCTCTGGGGTCTCCTTCACAAAGGAACTCCCCCTATTCAGATTTCTGTCCCCATGATCTCACCACCTGCCGGAGGCCACGCCTCCTAATCCCATCTCCCGGGGGTTTAGAGTTTCCACACTCAGATCTGGGGGCGACTCACACATTCCGACCATAGCATGACCCACGGGCCTCGCCCTGCTGGGGACCGTGTCACCTGTCTCTGTGGCTGGTCTTTATTTCTCTTGGATCCTCGTCCCAACACCCACCACATCCTATGACCTGGCACAGATCCTCTGCTGTCTTTAAGTACATAACCAATATTTGCTGAATCCTGCATTTCTATTTTATTTATTTACTTGTATCCACCTTCTTCCAGACAGGGTTTAAGGCGATTCCTAAGATAGACACGGTACTAGCACAGCTAGACGGGGACCATGATCTTCTAACTAAACAGATTCCAGTTCTTCCCCCAGATCCGAGGCACTACAAATTGGTGCTTAAAAAACAGACGTAGGGAAAAAAAACCAATCCTGGGCATTATACTCTTGAGTCTAAAGAAGAGAACCCCCCCCCCAATATGGTACCTCATGCTCATGTCTAGGGAGATCCCCAGATCCCCACACTCCGTAGTAAGTGGTAAAATGAGAGCTGTAGCCATCTAGGGTGGGGTCCACCGAGGGGCATACTTCCAACCGGGTGTCCAGCCACTGGCCCGACGTGGGCCCCGCCCTGAAGGCAGAAGTGGCCAGAAAGTCCTCTGCGAGCGGTACAATGTTTTCCCGTCTCTGTCCCACCACCAGCTCTGGCTGTTCCCTGCTCTTGGGCCTTGTGCTATTTCTCTAGCATTTACAGAAATATCCCATTTCTGTGCCAGTTAGGGATCTGGGGTTCCAGGGCAGAATCATACCCTGGTGAGTGAGTGCAGAGAGCAAGTCTCACAGAAAGCTTGGAGGAAGCCCACGGGATCTGCAGGAGACCCGAGAACCCAGCCGGCCGCGCAGCAGGGAGGTGGCCCCAAGGCACCAGCAGGGAGTCCCGGACGCAGCCACTCTGGAGCCACAAGGCGGCCACGAACAAGAGCACTGGCCAAGGCGCAGTGCCCACCAAGAGTTGGACAGAGATGCTGGCGATTTGAGTGTTTTGTCGTCTCGTGCCGGATCCGCAGCTCCATGACAAGCAGCTGTCTGGTCCTGGACTTCTTGGATCCTTCCTGCCCTGCCCACCGCTCTGCGGGAGACCCAGCGCACGCCCTCCATCCCTGCACTCCAGGAGCCAATGATCTCAGGAGACCCCAGCTGAGAGTTCAGCTCCCAGACCCCAACTCTGGAGACAGTAGCCCGCTTTCTTCCCCACTCTCCCTGGAATTGCTTGGCCAGCCGACTGGTACCCGTTAGCCATGTCTGCCCTGCTGGACACTGTCATTTTGTCCGTGAGTGCAGTGCTGTGGGCTAACCGTGGCTGGGCAAGCAGTGTGCTTGTCCTGTGTTGGCCACACAGGAACTAACAGGTGATTTCCACAGCACCCAGTGTCACTAAGCATGATGCTGGAACTCCAAAACCCCCCACGTACATCAAAGAGCCCTTGTCTGGTTTTTATTTATTTGTTTTTTAAATCTATTTAGAAAGAGTTGAGAGAGAGAGAATCTTCTATCTGTTGGTTCACTCCCCAGATGCCCGCAACGGACAGCACTGGGCCAGGCTGAAGCCAGGAGCCAGGAGCTTCACCCTGCATCCACATGGGTGCAGGGACCCAGGCACTTGGGCCATCTTCTGCTGCTTTCCCAGGTGCATTAGCAGGGAGCTTTATTGGAAGTGGAGCAGCCGGGACTAGAACCGGTGCCCATAAAGAATGCTGGAGGCTTTGCCTGCTATGCCACAGCGCCAGCTCCCCTTTGTCTGGTTTTAAGGGAGCAGCGGGGAGGAGCCCCAGTCTTCTCTCCCAGGCCAGGGGGCAGCCAGCCCTGGTTGTAATCCATTTTAAACCCCTCGGGTCCCAATCAGCACCGGAGTCCAGAGTGGGTTTGGTGCCGGGGCCCCAGCTGAGCTCACTCAGGAAGGGGTAGAGGTCATCAGAACGGAGCTTCCTTCTGGCTCAGCACCCCCGGCAAAGTGGATTCAGCCTTGACCCAGGCCTGGGAATTTGGCTGGAAACTGTTAGGTCTTTGGGCTGAAGCCGTGACTGCTCAGTGACCGGCTGAGACCACCAGGAGCCCCAGGTTCCCGGGTCTCTTAATCGACAACTCTTTGCAAGGCTTTGCTTGGGACGTTTTGTAGATAAACGATGAGCTGGAGTGTTCTGTTGCGTCTTTGCCGAGTGATTATTTACAAGGCATTGCTTAGAAATGATCCAAACAAAATTCCACCAGCGCTGAACACGCATTTGTTTATCGCCGTCCTAACGGTCCAAGCAGTGTTCACGGCGGTTTGCTTATTGGCGTCCAGCTCCCTCATGTCTGGGGCAGGGGTGACTCCAGCACCGCCCCAAGGAAACGTACTGTGTGCTAATGCATCTTCGCCATAGAAAGCGGCTTACGGGCCAAACACCTCATCGCCCAGTTCGCAGCATCTTGGAGCAAGCTGACTTCCAGAGGGACCTTGTAGGGGGCCGTGCACCCCAACTCCTTGGTTCTCACACTCACAGGATTTCTCCCCTTCTGCGCCCACATGCGTTTTGTCCACTGCTTTCCTCCACGATGCCCTGGTGCTCCCCTCTGTGTGGTTGGGGGGTCTCAGGGCACACAGCCAGGTTTCTGCATCCAGGGTGTGCCCACCCTGTGCCCGTTTCCCAGTGCTCAGGAGTGGGCGGGGCATGGTGGGGAGCTGAGGATGGGCCAGCGGCTACACAGCTGGGATTCATTCCGGGAGAGCCTGGGGCAGGAAGGCCTAGCCCTACGTGGAAACTTGCTCCCTTGTCAGGCCCGAGCTAACTCCATCTGCCCCCACACCTTCTTTCCACGCAATGCGCTCTTGGCTTCTTTGCAAAGTAACTTTATCCTGGTCCATCCCAGCAGAGGCACAGAGTTTAAACTCCAGCGTAGGCCCACTGGGGAGCAGGACAGAAATTAAACAGCCCCAATAGGATCCTGCTCTGCCCGTTCCAACACTGATCCCAGGACCCCCAGCTGGACGGCGGCCCACCTACTGCCGCAGCTGGAATTTATAAACACGCCCAGGTTAACTCATTGGTCCCGGGAGTTGGGATTTCCTGAACCCAAAGCACTAATTTTTTAAAAAAATATAATTTCTTCTTACCTCTCATTTCTGCCTTTTAAAGCAGCAGGGACCATGTGAGCATGAGGCTGTCTGGGTGGCAGTGGGTTGCTTCGTGCGGTGGGCGGACTTGGGGGCTTGCGTTTGCTTGCTTAGTGTTCCCAGCAGTTGTACAAGGCCTCCATGTTCCCGTCTAACTCACCACCTTTACCTCCAGCCACGGAAAACAACCCCCTGAATAACCTTGACCTTCACCGCCGATCCCTGAGCTGATAAAACCAACACAGGGAGCTTGGCCCGGAGACGTAAGATTTCCCATCTCCCGGGAAAACACAGAGGGTGGCATCCCACAGCGGGATCCTGCACAGGACGGAGAGTCAGCTGGTGCATGGCCCGGGGAATGCACCAAGGACTGTGGTGCCCAAAGAGCCCAGAACCCAGCGTCTCACTTTCTCCTCCCATTGGCTGAAGGTTTCTTGTGCCCCCTCGTAGGGAACTGCCTGGAGCTGGCTGAGAGCAGAACTGTAAAAGAAAACTGCACCGAGATGGAAGGCAAATCCCCCCTGTAACCACCCAGCTGTCCCCACAGCTGCTAGGCAGCCCAGCCTGGCTCCTGGGGCCACTGCATGGGTTAGGTGAGCGCTAGCTCAGGAGGCTCCCAGTCCAGTGACAGCCACAGTGGTGCCTGGTGGCCCCTCCGCCCGCTGAAGAATTTTCACAACCTGAGTGGAAATTTCTCTACTAAAGCTCACTGCAGGGTACATACCAGGGCACTTCAAAAAGCTCACGGAGAAATGGAATTAAAGGTATGCTTATTTTGATGCCCCCAATTTTTTTTTTTTTTTTTTTTGATGGGCAGGCATTTGGCAAAGCTGTTGAGACACCGCTTGGTGCTTCCATGTCCCGTATCGGAGTAGCTGATTTGAGTCCTCGGCTTCCTGGGAACGCACACCCTGGGAGGTAACAGGCGAAGGCTCAAGTGCTTGGGAGACCCCGACTGAGCGCCAGTCTCCAGGGTTCAGCCTGGCCCAGCCCTGACTGCTGTCTGCATTTGGAGAACAAACCAGCAGATGGAAGACCTCTGCCTGTCTCTCTGCTTTTCAGATAGAAATGAAAAGTAATAGATTTTTAAAAATCAACAAAAAATGTCGAAAGCCATGAATAGTTGTTCTCGTAACATACATTGTCCATAAATTTCTGAAGGCTCCTCATATTTTTGGGTTTCAAAAAAATTTTTTTCCATCAAAGGAAACTCAGCTTTTAATTCCAAAGAAAATGTGGGACATTGGCATATTCCTCAGCCATAAACAAGAATGAAATCCTGTCTTTTGTAACAAAATGGATGCAACTGGAAGCCATTAGACTCAGTGAAACAAGCCAGTCTCCAAACACACATATCGTATGTTTTCTCCGATCTGTGGCAGTTGGTACAGAACACACACAAAAACTGTAGGAATGACATGGCCGTTTGGGGATGGGATAGTCATTTTTCACCGGCGGTGAAGGTCAAGGTTATTCAGGGTTTGTTCTCCATGGCTGGAGGTGGATCTGTGGTCTTCCCACTTTTTACTCATTGAATGTATGGTCAGTGGTGGATTAAGCCCGTGATTATGAGTGGATTGAAATCGTGTTTTTGCAAAATCAAAGAAAAAAAAAGAAGAAAGGAGGGAAGCCTGGTTATCTTTTTTAGTTATGAAATCTTTATAGTCATAACATTTTTTTAAAAAATTCCACTTTTCCGTGAACTTCTAGAAGGCCCCCTGGGTTGCTGGTCCTGGGTCCAGTGGCTGACGAGTAAATGTCACCGGGGGGTGCTGGTGCATTGTGGGCGATGTCAGGACCCTGAGGGCCCAGTCCTGTGCACGCTTGCCTGCAGTTAGCTGGGCGGCCTGGTCCTGCACGCCCCAGCTCTCCTTCAGTGGGCACTGTCCCTGGCCGGCAGACCCGAGCCTCTGTTGAGTGACCCGTCAGCTGGGCAGACACTTGGAACGTGGCTCTGAGTCGGGGGCACGCAGGCCAGGTGCCCAGGATTGGAGAGAACACAGCAGGGTCCCTGACGGGGCTGTTTCCAGCCATGGCCATGTGAGATGGGCAGAGGGGGCCACCTTCTCTGGACAGCTCTGCATCAGTGTGTGCACCCCTCAGACTGGAGGAACCCATGAAAGATCCAGGAGGAAGGTGGGTGGGCACGGAGGACAGCCTGGGGCAGGGCAGCTGTCGGGTGACGACCAGACAAGTGCTGTGATGTAAGGGACCCTGGAAGCAACTGGCCGCCGCCCTGCATCCCAGAAAGAGAGCCCGCTTGGTTCAGGGCTGGGTGTTTTCCGCTCCCTGAGCCACAAACTCCCCAGGGAGCAAGGACAGCGAACACCTCTTCCCTTGCACCTGCCTTGCAGATTTATTTATTTATTTGAGAAGCAGAATTACAGACCCAGAGAGGGAGAGACAGAGAGAACTCTTCCATCTGCAGGTTCACTCCCCAAATGGCCATAGTGGGGATGATCCGAAGCCAGGAGCCAGGAGCTTCTTCTGGGTCTCCAAGGTGGGTGCAGGGGCCCAAGCACTTGAATTATCTCCACTGCTTTTCTAGGTGCACTTTCAGAGAACTGGATCGGAAGAGGAGGAGCCAGGACACGAACCAGCACCCTATCTTGCAAAGGGTGGAAGATGGGATGATGTGGGGGGCATGGCAGTCATTTTGTGCTTCATGGTAACTAACTCCAAGACTGCCCAGCAAAGTCAGTCCTGGGCTGGTTGTGGCTGCAGGCAGCCAGGGAGGGCTGGGTTTGGGTAGCAAGAAGTGAGGATCTGTCGTGGGCTCGGGTCCTACTCTGGGCCATCAGCGAGCAGTGGCATGGTCTCCACTAAGGAGGCTGTTATGGGCAGACAGAGCAAAAACCCTCCCAAGGAAGCAGGTGCACACTCCATCCTGAGGCAACCTGCAGGTGCACAGGCATGGCCTTGCTTGAGTTGTCTTTGGGGTGACAGAGACGCTGCCTTCCTGTGTGATATGTGGGTGGGCAGGCGCCTTCCTAAACAGGCTTCTGTCACATCATATTCCTGTCCTGCTGTCCCTCCCGGTGCTGTCACCAGACCCCAGGGCAGCAGGAGCCGCTGGCTGCCCACAGGTTCTCCACAATGCAGGCAACTGTGCCACAGTCACATTTCATTTTCTTAAGCTGTCATGTCACAGGGGCACCCAGCCTGCGCACGACGCCGCTCCCCCGGGGAAGGTCTTGGCCTCGCCTGCATGGTGCCAAGGCTGCCTGCCAAATGGCTCCGGCCCCTGCTGGCCCCGCCAGAGCTCTCGGTTTGCAGGGTGATGATGTCAGAGAGAGCAGTGGCAGTCTGCCTCTTTGTGGCCCTCAGTGAGCAGCCCAATATACCAAGGCAGGACCCCGGAAGCCTCTCCCAGCGCTGGGGGAGCGTGGGTCTCCGCCCCGCCCGGGAAGCCTGAACGCCTGGCTGCCCTGGTTCTGCCGTCTCTGTCTGTCGCCAGCCCTTTTCCCTGCCTGCGACTCCATCACGGACAGGAGCCTCCATCAGCTCCATAGGCGGGAATACCAGCCGCAGACTGCGCTGGTCCACCCCGTGGTCCAGGGTGCTCCGGCCAGGCGTGTACAAACAAGCTCCCCGGTGGCCGAGCCTACAGCCCCCTCTGCTGGCAATTGGGGGCTCTCCCAGGCGCTGGGCGAGAGGCCTCACCAGTCCATTGGGTTGATGTCGTCCTCTTTATTAATTTTTTTTTTGCAATTCTTTTTTAAAAAAATTTGTATGTATCTCATAAATACAACATTAGGAACATAGTAGTTCTTCCCACCCTCCCACGCATTCTCCCTCCCCTCTTTCTCCTCCCTCTCCTGTTTTGTCCAAGAAAAGAAAAAAAAAAAAAACGCCTTTTTATTCATTTTCGAGACACAGCTGGTGGTGTTGGCAATGACTTGCAATTTCCTTGCACCCTTTGCCATCTGGGGAGAGACACTGCTTGCTTATTTTTGTAGCACAAAGCACTTTTTTTCCCCTCAGCTACCCAGAGCGGCTGGTGATGGGAATGAAAGGTAAAAAACGTGGGAATGAGCCACCTCCCAGGAATTCACTGCCAACACCCCACCTGCACCTGTCCCAGGTGTCGCTCCTTGCCCCGCCCCTTCCTGCCCGCACCTGTCCCTGGCGTCTCCGAAGGATGAGTCTCCTGCCTCCTGCTGCTTGTCTTCCCTGCTTCATGCCAGGGCGCTGTGTCGCTTTAGGAGGGTTTTCTGTGTTTGTGTCTCTCACGCACAACTGTTAGGGAAACGCAGTGTTGAGCGTGGAGCCTGGCACGCGGCAACAGCAAATGTTTCTGAGTGGCTCACAGCCAAGTGCGGGGAAGAGCTGGTTTCTGGAAACCTTGGACAACCTAAGGGGTCAGTCTCCGGCAGCCCGTGCTGGGTCTGCCACCCCTGTTTCCCGAAAGCGGTCCAGCCTGGGACCTCACATAGGTCTATCTCTGGACCCTGGCCTCTGCTGAGTGCCCACCAAATTTACAGCCTGGAAATACTAAGCGTGTCTTCCTAGACTTGTGGCTGTGTTGAAATTTACACAGGAAGACGCTGGGCAGCCGTGGAAGCACCAAGTCAGGACATGGAGGCTAAAAATAGACCAGGACCTTCCCGGCTGCATTTCTGGGGGCTGGTCTCAGACCGGATTTCCTGTGGAACAGGAGTGTGAGAGCTGTGTGCGCGTTCACTGCTGGGCTCAGGAAATCCTGGCTCCCCAGAGTGGGGGGGCAGCAGTCACCACCACATCCCTGTCGCTGCCCCAGGAAGAGCGTTTTTGCTTGTTGTCATTGGAAGCCTGCTGGGGGCGGGACAAGGGCTTCTGTGGTCATTGGCCACAACCTTTTTTTTTTTTTTTAAAGTATATTTATTCATCTTCATTTCAATTGGAAGGCAGAGAGAACGAGAGAGGAGAGAGAGAGAGAGAGAGAGATCTCCCATCTCATCTGGTGGTTCACTCCCCAAATGTCTGCAACAGCCAGGGCTAGGCCAGGTCCACAGAGGCTCAGTAAATCAGGTACAAACTCCCGTGAGCGCTCCTGAGGCCCGGCTGCCTCCATCCCACACCAGCTCCTGCCGCCTTTCCCCACAGCACACACCTCTCTCCCGGCTGCACTGCTCTGAACCTTTAGCCCTTGCTCCCTCCGGCCCATCTTCCACTCAGCCTGCAATCCCAGGCCACACTTGGGTCTCCCACGCAGCTGTCCTTGTGCAGCCTGAAGCTCAGGGCCACGGCCTCCTTTCCTGAACTCCGATGGCGCGGATGTATCAGGCAGCCCTGTGCTGGGGATTCCATCCTGCGACTCTGTATGAAGTCACCCTTATGCTCTCCACCTGCTGGGACAGCAGTGACCCTGGCCCTCCGTGTTCCAAGGCTGGTGGCCGGGCCAGCTTTGGCGAATGCTACTCACAGCCACCTCTCATCTCCTCTTGGGTTTTCCGTCTGGGCAGTAAGAGATCCAGCTGTGGCTGGGGGAGGAGTCTCTTTCCCAGGCTGTGCTCTGAGATTCACTCTGGAGCTAACAAAGACATTCCTGTGCCCTGGGCATTACATGATCCTTTTGTGGCCGTGACACTGACCAAGGTCTCTGGGTGATGCCCAGCAGAAATCAGGTAGGGAAAACAGCTGCCGGATAAGCGAATAATAGATTGCCAGTCCCCTGGGACATGAAATGGGTCGCGTCCATTTCTCTTCTGCCTGTGGAGGTTGTGCCATTTATCAGCCACACTCCGAGGACCGAGTTGCCACGGGGACGGCAGCTCCCGTGATGAACTGCGACCGCTCTGGCTCCGTCATTATAAACAACGTCCAATTTATAGAGTGGGGACAGAGATGCGTTCTGCAGCCACGTGACGCCGTAAAATCTAGGCTTGTCATACGTTGGTTTGGGGCTACGAACCCCCAACAATCAATATTCCTATCAAGCCATCTCAATCATGAGCCCAATTTGGAAATTCGTGGTTCACTATGATGATTAAATTCCCGAGCTGCGCCTCGCTGTGGCCAAATATGAGCAGCCAGCCGGAGATGACAAACTGTTCAGACACAACGAAGTGCTGGGTGAGTTTCCAGCGAAACACCTTCACCTTGAGAGCCACAGTCTTGCCTTCCAGGGTGGATGAGTCACTGGTACTTTCCTTCCTCCAAATGCCAGGGCTGTTCCCCAGCCCTGAGTCAGCACCACGGAGGTGGCAGGCCTGGCGTGCACAGACCCTGCATCCTGATCAGCCTGCGGAGTCTCAACCCCGCCCCGCACATTGTCACCAGGGGGTTGTGTCAAAAGAGGGGTGTTCCAAAGAGATTGTAGGGCGCAGGCATTTAAGCCTAGCATTCCACGTCCGAGAGGGTGGGTTTGATTCCCGGCTCTGCCTGCTGACTCCAGCTTTCTCTGCACCCTGGGAGGCAGCCGGTGAGGACGCGAGTAATTGGATCCCTGCCACACATGTGGGAGACATGGTGGAGTTCTGGCTCCTGGCTTCTATCTCAGCCCAGCCTTGTAGGGACTTGGGGAGTGAACCAGCAGAGGCAGCTCACTCTCCTTCCTTCCTTCCTTCCTTCCTTCCTTCCTTCCTTCCTTCCTTCCTTCCTTCCTTCCTTCCTTCTGTCCTCTTTCTTCTTCTCTTTCTTATCTCTATCATCTATCTATATCTCATCTATTTATCATCTTATCTATCTCCATGCTCCTCAAACATATCCATTGAATTGTTTTTGAAAAATGTAATTAAAACATAAGTTTATCTTGGTGCCAAAAAGGTGCCAGGGCTGGCACTGTGGCACAGCAGGTTAAGCTACCGCTTACAATGCCATCATTCCATATGAGCTCGGGTTCAAGTCCTGGCTGCTCCACTTCCTATCCAGCTCCCTGCAGATGCACCTGGGAAACCAGCAGAAGAGGGCCATGTCCTTGGACCCCTGCACCCATGTGGGACACCCAGATGGAGTTCCAGGCCCCTGGCTTTGGCTTGGCCCAGCCCTGCCTGTTGTGGTCATTTGGGGAGTGAACCAGTAGATGGAAGACCTCTCTGTCTGTAACTCTGCATTTCAAGTAAATAAATCTCTTAAAAATTTAAATACTTGCAATGTTTTTTATAATATGCCTTTTCCATGAACTATTTAACACCCATGTCTATGTGAATTTCAAGTTTTTCACACCAACATAAACATTGTTTATTTCCACGTTTCCATAAACTTTTGGAAGTACTGTCAGAACATGTCAGCGAACATGGTCTACTTGTTCTCTCACCGAATCTGCGGAACCCATGTAAGCGCTTGGTTTGCACGGAAGAATGTGTTCTTGTTTCCTAGGTCATTTCCCACGTCTGTGGGCCCTGGGGGATTTGGAGAACTCCGGAGACAGCTTTCTCTCCGTTGAACTCACATGGTTGCGTCTCAAGTAAAAGAACCAAGCGAGAAGTGCCCTGTTGCTCACTGAAGGTGCCCGGGGCAGTCGCCCCACATCCTCACCACTGTGGACGGCACCTGCTATTTTTAGCCTGGTGCCCGAAGACGACAGTACCAAGAGACAGGTGCCTGGCACGGTGGCTGAGACACCACGTGGGACACCCGCATCCCATCTCAGAGCGCCCAGGTTCAAGTGCTGCTTCTGCTTCTGAGTCCAGCATCCTGCTAGTGGCGACCCTGGGAGGCCGCAGGTGATGGCTCAAGTACCTGGGTCCCTCTCACCCCTGTGGGAGACCTGGATTGAGCTCACCTTCCTTGACACACTTCCTCCCTTGTCATCTGTGTCTATTCACATGTGTGCGTGCGTGTGCCCAGCCACACCCGTTCCTGAGGGTGGGTGCACACAGCAACCACAACCCATCCACCCACACATGCACGTCAGGCATAGTGCAGGCCGGGAGTCTCCTGCCTTGGCGCCAGGACCAGAAAACCTACAGTGGTGAGGCTGATGGTAGCACTGCTTTGTTCCTCATGTCCTAGCGAATATCTGCTTCCTTGCTTTATAATGCATTTTAAAAATGTGTTTACTTGTTACTTATTTGAAAGAGACAGAGAGAGATCTTCCCTCTGCTGAGTCACTCCCCAAATAGCCAGCCAAAGCAGGAAGCTGGGAATTCCACCCAGGTCTCCCCTGCTCTGTTTCCTATCCAGACCCCTGCTAATGGCCTGGGAAAGCAGTGCAAGATGGCCCAAGTGCTTGGGCCCCTGCCAACCACATGGGAGACCTGGATGAAGCTCCTGGCTCCTGGCTTCAGCCTGGCCCAGCCCCGACTGTTGTGGCCACCTGGGGAAGCTGGGAAGAGGGCATCACTCCAGCACCCACGCACTTTCCTCTGAGCCCCCAAATGATGCCAGCAGAGGTGACCCCAGACGTCCCTACGGCTCTTTCACAACCTGCCCAGGAGCCGTGCTGACACAGGAGGGAGAGCATCCACGTGGGATCGGATCAATTTGAAAGGTCAGGGTTCACAGCTCTTCTCCAAGTGCAGCCTCCTTGGGCAGCCAGAGAGGCTGGGAGAGCCCGCACACGTGCTTGGTGGTCTTCCTAGGCGGGATTCCCAGCTTCCCGATACTTCAGAGCCCCGATCACCCATCCCTGTGGGTATCTGGGACTGGCGGCCTTACCAATTCTGTGATGCCATCCATGTCAAGGTCCCTACTGTAACTCATTCATTCATTCGTTAGCTGCTCTGAACACAGACTGGGTGCTGGGCTGCAGTTAGGAACAGAGACCTCAGTAAAGAGATCACATTGATAATACATTGTTGCAAACTGGAATGTGCATTCGGAGGAGGGAGAACAGGTTAAAGAGGTTTTGTGATAAAAGCAACGGGCTTAGACTCAACGGCCAGCGCTTTTTCGTGAAACGATGCCACCAGCTGCCCAGGCTGAGCAGGGCTGAGCTAGATGCAGGATGATGTGCTGGCCCTGGACGGCAGGACAGCAGGTGCAAAGGCCTGCTTGGGAGGGTGGCTGGGCATGGGAGGAGCTGAAAGAGCCCAGTGTGACAGAGCCCCGAGAACAGGGGGGCTCTCAAAGGCAGTTAGAGGATTGCTTTCTTTTTTTAAGATTTATTTATTTATTCGAAAGTCAGAATTACACAGAGAAAGGAGAGGCAGAAAGAGAGAGAGAGAGAGAGAGAGAGAGAGAGAGAGAGATCTTCCATCCGTTGGTTCACTCCCCAATTGGCCACAACGGCCGGAACTGCACTGATCCGAAGCCAGGTTTGGAGCCAGGAGCCAGGAGCTTCTTCTGGGTCTCCCACGCAGGTGCAGGGGCCCAAGGACTTGGGCCATCTTCTACAGCATTCCCAGGCCATAGCATAGAGCTGGATTGGAAGTGGAGCAGCCGGGTCTCGAACCGGCATCCATATGGGATGCCAGCGCTTCAGGCCAGGGCATTAACCTGCTGCGCCTCAGCCCCGGCCCTGAGAATTGCTTTCAACAGGAGCTTCCTGTCACTCTGGAAATCCCAAGGGTATCAGGAACTGGGGGCAAAGACGAGATTCCTGTTTCTCATTATGTCCCGGGGGCCAGCCCACTCTGCAGGTGCTGCCTGGGTGGGACGCTCCTGTGGGTGCTGGGTGTCCAGCCACCACTCCTCCTGTCCCCCAGGAAGCATCATTTTCCCTCAAACACCCTTGCCAGATGGCTGCTCCTCAACCTGCACGTCCTTGTCTTCCCCAGAGTCTGCCCATGGCCACTGGCTGGGGCAGGAAGCCCCCAAACCGGGCAGTCCAGGACACGTGGCAGAAGAGAGTGTGGGATGGCAGGAGGCCATGGTCAGGCTGCACGTGTGAGTGTGTCGGTGGGTGTGTGTGTGCATCTCAGGCCGTCTCCCGGAAGTAGGATGGCTTCCTCCAGAGGCACCACAGTTGCAGCAGGAAGAATTAGGGACCTGCTCATCACTCATCGAGCTTCCGCTCTGGGCCCAACGTGCACGCCTTAAGGAAGCTATCCTCACAGGTAACTGGAGGCTCCTAGACATTTGAAACTTTGCTCAAGGGCACAGAGCCGGTTGGTAACAGAGGGAGGGTTCAAACCCTTGTCTTCCAGGAGCCAAGATCCATGTCTTTTCTTGAGCCACATTATAGGGACAGAAGCCAGACTGCTCCCTGGAGGCCAGCCAGCTCCAAACAACCGCTGACTTCCACATCAACTAAACACCACCGCTGGCTTAGCAATGCACTGCGCGAGAACTGGCTGGCCACTCTCCAACCAGCCCACCACGGGCTTACGTGCTCCCCACCTAAACCATCGCTGGTTGACTTGCTCGTCAACTAAACCGTACCCCGATGACGCACCCAATCAACTGGACACAAGTGAAGTGGATAGGACTCATGGGTTGCAGCCGTCTGACTGCAGACAGCAACCTCCTTTGGTGTGGAGATGGGTTTCCTCAACTCTTCGAACTCTCATTCTGGGGCCCGCAGTGCCCTGTGTGCAGGCTGGTGTGTGACTTCATGGACAAGAACTGTCCAACAGAGAGGGCCCACTCTCCTCCCTAAGGTGTGACCTGTCCATCACGGGGAGTCATGGGCAGGAATCTGGTAGTAACTCCACTGGCTAGTACAGACAAATTCATCCCAACTCCCTTTGGTCCCCATGGAGAAGGCTGGGCCCACCCCTGTTTTCTCCCATATCCATTTCTTATCCTACCCTAAATAGCACTGAACTAATTTGTTTTAGTAGAGATTGCTGGGAGAGGGGACACAGTTGGTTCCAAGGAGACAACTACAAGCCTTTGAATCCAGTCCACCGGTACCCCAGTGTCTGCTCCCACACCATCCCCTTACCTCTCACCACCCTCCCTTCTCTGATCCTGTGACACTTCCTTGTCTCTTAGACCAGGGGCTTAAGCAACATGCTGGGGTCGGGGGGGCAAATCTAAAGTGAACAACATTGAGTCCTAGAACACTTCCAGCCCCCACGTTGTCGGTCGGCCCTGGCGGGAGATCATCAGAGCCTCTTGGGGAGTGCGTGCACTTGCCGTTCTGTGCTCTCCTTAGAGATGTGTTTATTTCGGAGACTTGCTTCCATGTATGGGCATCAGCAGCAGCGTGGCGTGGACGTTGCAGGGTTTGCTTAGTCACGAACGGATGGCTGGGCACCTGGGTTGCTTCCAGCATGCTGCTATTATAAATAGTACTGCTGCCTTCCCGGGCGCTATTGCATTGAGTCACCCTCTGCCTGGCTGCGTAGCTGGTTCCTTGGGGCAGGCCTAGCTCCTCACAGGTGGGGATGTGGTTTAACCCTTAGCATGCATCCCACAACCACCAGCAAAAACAGCTGCCTACAGGAGGGCCCAGCCCTGTAACAAACATTGCTGGCAATCCGTTGGTCCGTTGCAATGTGCCGGATACGGAGGTAAGCACCTTTCGCACGTTGCCTTATTTAATCCACATAGCGACCCTGTGTGATAGATACCACGATGATCCTCACGCCATAAGGGGGAATCTAATAGGTCACGGTGCCTGGGTGCTCTCAGTACCACGCAGCCATTAGAAGGTGGGGCGTGGAGCTGGTCAGGCTGGCTGACTCCACACACCTGCTGGGCCCATCTTGTTGATTGTCGCTAGTCGTGCAGGTGGACTCCTGGAGTCTCTACGGTGGGACTTCCGTCTCATCCCACGCTCACTCTCTCTCTCCCTCTCTCTCTCTCTCTCTCTCTGTGTATATATATATATATATATATATATAATGGAGATATATATGTGTATATATATATATATATATATACACACACATCCCTCTCTGTTGTTCTTCAAATCAATCAATCAATCTTTTAAAAATCCAAGAAGAACAGAAGGCACGGTTGTCTTCTATTCCATACCCAGTGAAGGGAGAGGGAGGGGGAATCCTGTGCCTAGGGCCCTCTCACGCCAAATCCTTGAAAAGAACCACAGGTGTCGGCCTTGCTCCCCCCGCCCCCCCTACCCCAAGAGCCAGCACCAAATGGCGCCGTGGTGTGCGAGAGCTGGCGGGGAGCCAGCCCGGGATGCGCAGAGGACGGAGAACCGGGCTTTTGAGAGAGGCAGCTCCAGAGGGCCTGGCTGGGCCAGGGGCAGCTGTGGCAGCTGAATCAGGCCTCTGTCGTCACCTGCTCAGTGCCCTGAAGTGGGAATGCCCGGGGCCTCGGGCCTCCCTGTCGCTCACGCGGGCCCTGTCCACTCACGTGTTTCCATAGGAGGAGAAAAACAGCCTCACACGAGACACTCGGAGGCGTGAGAAGTAGCAGATCCCTGACGGGGCCTTGTGTCCCCATTTCATAGACGAGGCCATTGAGACGCCGACGTGTGAATGAATAGGCCCAGTGACAAGCAGAAGCTGCCGTGTGCGTAATGTCCGAAAGGCAGCCTCACAGTGTCCAGCCTCTTTGAGAACGGGGTGGTGACTCTGCCTTGCGGGTAGGAAAGCAGTGCGCTCCCCTTGCAGAGACGAGTAAAAGCCCTATAGAAAAAACTGAAATGGGGGCTGGTGCCGCGGCTCACTTAGCTAATCCTCCACCTGCGGCGCCAGCACCCTGGGTTCTAGTCCCGGTCGGGGCACCGGATTCTGTCCCGGTTGCTCCTCTTCCAGCCCAGCTCTCTGCTGTGGCCCAAGTGCTTGGGCCCTGCACCTGCATGGGAGACCAGGAGGAAGCACCTGGCTCCTGGCTTCGGATCGGTGCAGTGCGCTGGCTGTAGTGGCCATTTGGGGGGGTGAACCAATGGAAGGAAGACCTTTCCCTCTGTCTCTCTCTCTCACTAACTCTACCTGTAAAAAAAAAAAAAAAAAAAAAAAACTGAAAGGAAGGCAAATGAACACTGTCAGGTGCTTAGCCTAGACTGAAGATGCTGATTGGGAAGCTCACATCCCACGTGGGAGGGCCCAAGTCCTGGCTCCTCTTCTGACGCTCGCTTCCTGCCAATGCACACCTGGGCAGGCAGCGGGTGGCGGCTCAGGTACTTGGGTCCCTGTCGTCCACATGGGAGACCTGGGTAGGGCTCCGGGCTCCGTCTTGGCTCAGGTACTTGGGTCCCTGTCGTCCATGTGGGAGACCTGGGTGGAGCTCCGGGCTGTAGTAGGCATGTGAGGACTGCACCAGCAGGTGAGAGCTTGCTTGCTCTCTCTGTCTCTCTCTCTCTGTCTCTCTCTCTCTCTCTCTCTCTCTCTCTCTCTCTCGTCTCTCCCTTCCTCTCTTTCTCTCTTTACTCTGTACCCTCTTTCCCAATAACAGTTGAAAAACTCCCAAATTATTAATAAAAACTAGGCACTGTCCGTTATCTCACACCTGGAGAGAAGTTAGTACCAACACCTACTGCACAATGTTTCCTCATGTACTTTGCACATCGCCAGCTTCTGCCCCTCTCCAGCCTGCTTCCCTCCACGTTCTGACCGCACCAGGCTTCGTCCACGCCCAGCAATTCGCCCTTGCTGATACAGCTGCCTGCAAGCCCTCCTCCGCTCTCCACAGGCTCCCGGGACAGGTGTCCGTGACCTAGCTGCTGGCTGTCTCCACCCTGGCAATGCTCCAGCACTTTATCGCTGGCCCCTATCCGAAAGCGAGTTATTGAGGATCATCCCACGTCCGCGGCGGCATGTAAGAACTTGGAAACTGTCACTCCTGTTCTCATCACAACAAAAAGACAGACACTTATTCTACACTTGCACCCATGGGCCAGAGCACCACCCTGAAGTCTCAACAGTCAGGTGAACCCAGACAACCAGAGCCAGGCTCTGATTGGCCCGAGGAGCAGTCGCGGGGGCTGGAGACCGGCGGGAGCCCTTACAAGGTCATTTGGATGAACGGCTTGAGGTTGTGTGTGTGCTGCACGGGGACATATTAGTCTGGAGGAGGGGCTGCCATCGTAGTGGGGAGATTGGTCAGATTCTCCCAGGGGTGATCCTATAAAGAGCCATGTTTCAGGCTGGGGTAAGGCAGAGGCATCCTTTGGAAATCTCTCTGGTATGTTCTCCGGAAGGTTGTTCCTCTTAGGAACAGGTCATCCAGAGCCTTTTCCGAGGGTCCTGGGGGAGAGGCATCCGCCTGCAGCCTCCGGGCTGCACCTGGGGTGGGGGAGGCAGATACAAGAAGTGACCCGTCACAGGCCAGAGGCTCCCCGCCCCTCCACACCACCGTCACACCAACAGGACTCCGTGCAATGGTGGAACGTGGCAGCTGACCAGGCTGCGAGACACAGGCTCCCACGAAACCCAAAAGCAAGGATGCTAGAGGAACGGAAAGCCTCCGTAACACGTAACCACACAGAACATTAGCAATGCCAACCGCTGTCCAGGCTACCGTCAGTCCTTACGTAGGAGATGGGTTGACCTCGGCTCCCACTGGCAACGCATCCCACCGCAAACCCACGGAGAAGCAGTCTGAAGCCACAGCGTGAGCGTCCGCTGTGGGACAGGTGTTCAGCGTTTTCAGTTCAGGGTATTTACTTCACGCTGAGGAAGGGAAGGTTGAAGAACATGTGCAAGATCGGATGGGGGGTCCAAGCGAGGAGCCAGGAAGTAGACAGGGAAAAAGCACTCAGGAGACGCTAGAACCCGCGCTGGTCGACACGATGAACGTATTAGAGGAGTCATCAGTGGCCCCAACACGGCCTAGGAAAGAATCTTTGAGCCTGAAGCCACGTCAGGAGAAGCTTCCCAAACTTGAATATAACGCCAACGCAATCAGCCACAGCACGGAACAGCCAAGAGCCAGGGGACAAACACAGGAGGCGCCACCTGTGCGTGATTGACATAGCAGATGGAGAAGAGAGAACAGAGTAGAAAAATAACCAAAACAGTCACCGCGGAGAGAGCTTGCAGTCACGGCCATACCCCGAAGCACAGTTCCGGGGAGCTGCGCGGAATCACCCCAGACACGCTGACGTGTTGCGTGTTGTCTGTCACCCCCTGCTGAGCCTCCGGGCTGCACCTGGGGTGGGGGAGGCAGATACTTCACTGGTGGCAGGCTGGCCCCACCCAGCTCCCCAGGTGCCCCTGCTGATTTGCTGGGTTCCCCTCAGTCACCGCCCCACCCTGGGCCACCGAAACCTCCCCCCTCACTGGCATCAACAGCCTGGTGGTCACCGCCTGGTCCCAGCACTGGTCTCCCCACCCATTCCCCACCCCCCAGCCAGAGCCATCTTGATCAAAATTGGGATCCGCGTGTTTTCTCATTTCCGACACGTCCATAGCTCCTGGGACGTTCAGGATAGAAGTCCAAATTCCTGAGCACGGTGCACAAGAGAGTTCATGGCCACCTTCTGTCCCCGTCACTCTCAAAGCTTGCTCCAGGCCCAAGCCTGGTGCCTCCTTGGCCCTCAGCTGTCTGGGAGTTATTTGCAGTTCTGGGAGGTGCCTTGAGAGCTTGTGTTGTTTTGTTTTTCTTTTTCCTTTATTTCTCCTGTGTCCTTTCTTCCCTGCACCTGGCTCACTCAATCAGCCCAGGGTTCAGGCTAAGCGCCTGTTGCTGTGGGATGCCGGAGCCACTCCACTCCAGGTCTGAGTTAAGTGCCCCTCCCTCTGGCAACAGGAAAAATGCATGCAGCGAGAAAACTGAGAATGGCTTGAAAGCTTTAGGCCCCCAAATAAACTTCATCTTCTAACTCCAGTCTTCACGGACTTTTTGTCCCACGCTTGGAAATGAGGCTCAGAGGTGACTTCAGACCCAGGGCCGAGCTCAGAGCTGAAGCTTCGTGTTCAGTTGGAGAGAACAGATCGACTGCAGGTGGTTTCTACTTGGCAGAAAACAATAACCACAAGTGTTCGGGTTCTACTCCCTGCTAGGGTGTTGGCCGGTTTCAAATGCAATTCTGAATTGTTGTAAAGATTCATTTTTAACTATATTGAACCTGTTAAAAAGTAAATACAAATTTAGGCCGGCGCCGTGGCTCAACAGGCTAATCCTCCGCCTTGTGGCACCGGCACACCGGGTTCTAGTCCCGGTCGGGGCGCCGGATTCTATCCCGGTTGCCCCTCTTCCAGGCCAGCTCTCTGCTATGGCCCGGGAAGGCAGTGGAGGATGGCCCAAGTGCTTGGGCCCTGCACCCCATGGGAGACCAGGAGGAAGCACCTGGCTCCTGGCTTCGGATCGGCACGAAACGCCGGCCGCAGCGGCCATTGGAGGGTGAACCAACGGCAAAAAGGAAGACCTTTCTCTCTGTCTCTCTCTCTCACTATCCACTCTGCCTGCCAAAAAAAAAGTAAATACAAATTTAAAAAACCTTTTAAAAATAAAAATAAACAATAAAAATGATTTATTTTTGTTTATTTGAAAGAGTTTCAGAGAGAGAGAGAGGAGAGAGAGAGAGAGAGGACAACAGCCAAGGCTGGACCAGAAGCCTGGAGCTCCATCTGGGTCTCCCGTGTGGAAGGCAGGAGACCAAGCACCCGGGTCATCTTCCACTGCCTTCTCAGGTGCGACAGCAGGGAGCTGGATCGGAAGCGGAGCAGCCAAGATCCAAGCTGGTGCGCATATGGGATGCCAGCCTCCCAGGCAGTGGCTAACCCTGCTGTGCCATCATGGGCCCGGTCGTCCCATTCCTCTAAGGGTGAGCATGGGGCTCCCACGGGCCGATGAGCATCTTCTCAGAGACGGCCCTGAACCTGAGGCTCTTTCTCCCCGCCCCCTTCCTGCCTCGACCCACATCATCCTCCCAAGACCCAGCCCCTGCTGCTCTCTCCGCCATTTCTCTTCTTCCCTGTAAATGCTCCTCCTCCGGAATGTCTACCCCTGCCAGCTGAGTGCTCGCTTTCCTGGGGACCCCAAACGCCACCATCCATCTCTAGGATTTTTTTTTTTTTTTAACTTCTTGAAAATTACACCATCAGAAATTCCAGGTGAAGCCGTGGACCCAGCAGTCTCACAGCATCTCCACCTCGACCTGGACCAACAGCTGGCGCTCGGTAAATATTTGCAGAACGAATGGACGAGAAAGAACCCTGCTGTTGCCTGCATGCTCCTGGAACCCCAATTTGAAGGCAACCCCGGGCCACCCACTGGCTGTACCGCAAAGCAACCGGAAATGTCTGTGTGTTCACCTTGGACCCCAAGCCAGTGGCTCTCATTTCTGGGCAAATCTGGGCAGAAACAGGACCCATGAAAACCCATGAAAGTCACATTCCTGATCCTGTCCCCCTTTCGCGTCTGCTTGGTTATTGGTCAGCTTGCATAGGTGATTATGCACCAGCCCCGAAATACGTGATAAATAGAAGTGAGCGTTTATCATCCGTCCAGCGAGTTTCCCTGACGTGAACTAACCGAGCCAGAGAAAGGCAACACCGGCCAAGCCATAGATGGCAAACCTGGCGAGGAGCGAAATTTAAAAACGCCCCCTGGCGGGGCCGCGGCAGCGCGGTGCGAGCCGAGCGGCGGCCGCGGAATCCACGCCAGGCCCCGGCGGCGCCGCTGAGCGCGCTGCTGATCCCGGCTCCAGCACAGCCTTGCGCGCCTCCGAACATCTTCCGGCGCCCCGGGCAGAGCCCGGCCCCAAAGTGCGGCAGCCTTGGGCGGGACTCAGGGTCTCTGGGCTGCAGACTAAGCCACGCGTGGAGCTGGGGCCAGAAACGAGGGTACCGGGATGGCGCTAGCCCCACCGCCTCACCCAAGAAGGGAGGCGACTGGGACGGAGGCCGGGGGCGCACCAGAGGCGCGGCCGAGAGCGCAGCGCCACCTGCCGCCCCGACGCCAGCCCTCTCTCTTCCCCCTTCTTGGTCCTGTTTCTTTCCCCAGCGGGGCCCAGCTCCCGCAGGTCACGTCCAAGGTCACATGCACCTGTCCCAGGGCCATTTGCACGGCCCGATTCTATGGCTTCTGGATTACAGCGCCTGGCGCAGTGGTTAAGACCCGGCTTGGGTCGCCCGCTATCCGAGAGCCTGGGTTCCAGCCTCCCTGCTAACACACACCCTGGGAGGCAGCAGCGATGGCTCAAGTACTCGGGTCTCTGCCGCCGACCTGCAAGTGGACACCTGGATGGAGTTCCAGGCTCCTGACCTCCGCCTGGCTCAGCCCTGGCTGTTGCTGGCATATGGGGGAGTGAACCAGCAGATGGCGTGTGTGTCTTTGCCTTTCATGAAAATGATCACCCAGCCAGGGAAGTCTTAGCAGCAGCTGGGGAAGCTGGGGCTGGAGTTCTGGATGCATCTAGAAGCCGCCCTGGCACAGCAGGCTCTGCCCCCGTCCTCAGGATCTAAGGACCATGGGAGGGAGGGGCATAGGAGGTACTTGTCCTCCTGCCCCCACTCCCAGCCACGGGACAGAGGTGGCTACTTTGTCTCATGTTCTCCCCAAAGGTGCAGACCGCTGAGCTACAGAGGAGCCCTGGAAGGCAGTGATGGGGGTGGCATTTGGATTCCCAAGTGAGGGGCAGCTTTAGAGGACAGAAGTGCTCAGTTCTGTCTCCTTGGAGCTCAGCCTAGGGGGAATGGCGTGAGGAGCTCCCCCCTGCTCCGGCCAGGAACGGCCCTAGAGGTAAGCAGCTCATTCCCCTCCCCCCGCTCCCCGACACCTGCTGGGGTGGCCTTGAAGGTGACATTGTTGGCAGGGGGCTCTGAGCAGCCAAAAGGCCAGTGTTAGACATCGGTTGGGTGGCTCCATGCCAAGCCACCACCTGTGCTCCCTGTTGGACTCTCAGTCTATACCTCTGCTACTGGGGTCCAACCCTCAGAACTTGCACGGCAGAGTTCTCGATCTTTCTTCTCCAGTGGTCCGAGCCGCCAAGAGGTCTGTCTGGCTTCAAAGGGGTGATCTCACCGTCCAACCGCTCTGTGCTCGCCAAGGCACCCGGCGGCTCCAGCATCCATCCCGTTTGGAGGTGCAGGAGCTCGCCAAAGCTCAGCGGCTGGGTCAAGGCAGGGTGTGGACTGTAGAGACCTCGGCGCCTGCCGCCTTGCCCGGCGTGCCACCCCTTCCCTGGTGCTAAAGTTGCAGTGCCGGTGACCCCTCCACTGCCTCAGAGGGCGGGCAGGAAGCTGGGTCCCTGTGTCAGGCTTGCCAGAAGCAGGCTTTGGGCTGGCCAGTGTGAGGATCCACACCTGCTGTATCAGGAGCAAAGTCAGACTCAGCCTCGCCCATTTCCCAGTAGGGAGAGGATGTTAAAAACTCAATGGCTGACAGCCCCATCTGTAAAATGGGAGCAGCAAGTACTCACTTGCCAAGTGACTGCAATGGCCAGGCCTGGGCCAAGTGGAGCCCAGGAGCCAGGAGCTCCATCCTGGTCTCCAACATGGGTGGCAGAGACCCAAGTCCTCCAGCCATCTTCCGCTGCCTCCCCAGGCACGTTAGCAGGGAGCTGGATCAGAAGTGGAGCAGCTGGGACTTGAACCTGTGCTCATACAGCATGGCAGGTGGCAGCTTAACCCTCCACACCACCACATGGACCCCTGTTTTGAGGATTTGATGAAATCCGAGAGAGACGCAGCATGGATGACCCTTCCTTTCCCAAGTCTTCTAGTAATGGGAAGAAGCCATCATGTTTTAAATTTAGATCATTTAAATCTAGCATCGAGAACACAGTAGTGGAAGCGGGAGACCCAGAAACTTCCCTCTTTTTAGTGCAACCCAATCACTTCTTGTTGTGTTGAGTAGGTTCTGATACAGGAGCAACATTTGGTAGGGGGCACCTCCCGCTCATGAGATGGCTACCAAAAAAAAAAAAAAAAAAAAAAAAAGGCACCATTGGGCAGAAAGCCTCAGGCCAGCACCGCCGTTAGCTGGAGATTTCAGAAACGTTCGTAAGTGAAGACAATTCCAAAGGGGACTTTAAGGGGTGAGGCCTCTTAATGATGTGAACAACAGACCAGCAGCTGAGACGAGACCAGGGAACCCCAGAGCGCCGGCCATCACAGTGAGAGACCCACGCTCACCCACGTGGGAGTCCGGAGACCCCGGGAGTCGGTCTTGAATGCCATGGCCATCCGCACAAGTGGAACCTTTGCCTGTTTCCAGCTGTGTTTGCCACCTAAGTTCCTCTACTTTACCTGGGGGGGGGGGGGGTTCATCACTCCCCCTGCCGGTGCCGCCCTTGGGGGACCGGGTGCACCTGGGCGCACGAGGAGGTTTTTCTAACAAAGCATGTCCACACACCAGAGCTCAGCCTCAGGTTCAAGGGCCTCTGGATGTGGACTCGAGCCACACTCACAGGGTCCCCACGACTCCAGCTCCCAGGAGGCCCGTCCTGGGATTTCTCAGCACCTGGAGTCACGTGAGTCGATTTCCCTAGGAGGAATCCTGTCTCTCTGGATGCCGTATCTCCCTGGGTGCCCTGTGATTGGGGGACACTGCCTCATACGCTCTCCATGTACTCAAGGAACCCGGTGATTTTTAACAAAACTTTTTATTAGAGAGATCTTCCACCTGCTGTTTCAGTCACCAAACAGTGCAACAGCCGGAGCTGGAACGCCGTCTGGGTCTCCCACGTGGGTGGCAGGGGCTCAGGCACTGCTGCCTTCCCAGGTGCACCAGCAGGGAGCTGGATCGGAAGCGGAGCAGCCGGGACTCGCACCAGCGCTCAGCTATGGGAGGCCACAGACGCCGGCAGCTCTGTCTCTCCCTGCTGACTCGGGGCCCTGTCTCCATGTCTCCTTGGATACCACCTTTGGGATCTACACTGTGCACCTCCCTGTCTCCCCTTCCTTATCCTTGTCTCGGTTTAACCTGTGACCTCTAGCTGCCTGGCCATCTCTCTTCGGCTCTTGTGATTGCCTGTTCAGCAGCCAGCAGTGGTGTGGACGCCAGCAGGTGCCTGGCACTTGACATGTTTCAAAGAGCTTCTGCTTGGTCCTTGCTAGGAATCCTGGGAGGTAGGCAAGGTAGCTAGGAGTGCCTGATCTTTCCAGGAAATCGAGATGGGAAACTTCAGCCGTGGGCCGGTAGCACCCACGCGTCAAGAGGAGGCACCAGGAGCAGGAACTCCGGGGCAGCTCCAGGGCGAGGCGCACAAGGAGGTTACACCCTGTAAGGTCAATGTGTGGTTACAGGGTTTGTCAAAGACAGGTTGGAAGGGGAGGAAGGAGGGGGTAGCCATTCACAGGAGCTCTGTGCAGTAAGTTTGAAAATCACGGCTTGGGCATTTTAAGGACACGAGAGCTCGTGAGAAGTTTCCTAACACGTTTGTAAGTTTTCTAGATTCTTTTATTTTTTTTTTTTACAAAAAGTGCCGAGATCCTGGAACTGAAATGTGGATATAGCTACTGTTGAAAGATGATCTGCAAAATGATGTCTTGCAGTATTCAGAACGAATTTTATGGGTCAAATCTGTATTTTTTAAGTGCATTTATTTGACGGGGGGGGGGGAGAGAGAGAGAGAGAGAGAGAGAGAGAGATTTTTTTTTTATATAAATCTTTTTTATTTTATTTATTTTTAATTTTTTTTTTTGACAGGCAGAGTGGACAGTGAGAGAGAGAGACAGAGAGAAAGGTCTTCCTTTTGCGGTTGGTTCACCCTCCAATGGCCACCGCGGTCGGCGCACCACGCTGATCCGAAGGCAGGAGCCAGGTGCTTCTCCTGGTCTCCCATGGGGTGCAGGGCCCAAGCACTTGGGCCATCCTCCACTGCCTTCCTGGGCCACAGCAGAGAGCTGGCCTGGAAGAGGGGCAACTGGGACAGAATCCGGTGCCCCGACCGGGACTAGAACCTGGCGTGCTGGCGCCGCAAGGCGGAGGATTAGCCTGTTGAGCCACGGCGTTGGCTGAGAGAGAGAATCTTGTACCCACTGATTCATTCCCCACATGCTGGCAACAGCCAGGGCTGGTACAGGCGCCCTCGGGCCGTCATGTGCTGTCTCGCAGGCTGTGTCTTGCAGGCTGTGCCGGGTTTGGAAGCTGGGGTGGGACTCGATCCCCAGCACTCTGACCCAGGACGTGGGCTTACCAAGGAGCCGCCTGATCCACTGAGCCACATCACCCAGCCACGTCTCTGCACGCTTAATGCGAGCACCTGGGCTCTTCCAAGCCACAGCAGCTAAGGGCGGGAGGCTGCACACCGGCCCAGAACCTTCTCTGCAGAATAGAATGTGTGTGCATCGCGCCATCAAGCAGTCAATCAGCGGATGTGTTTATTCCGAAGCCTTTTATTTGGGAATTTCCATCTCACAAAAGGACGTGTTGTCGGGGTTACAACAGCCGTTTAGAAATCGAGATGTTTTTGTTTCTACGAATGGACAGTAAAATTGTCGAGAAACTTCCAAACCATCGTCAAAAACGCGGAGCGGACTGTATATAAAACTGTACAGGAAGACAAGGCACTATACACTTCGGGGGCGCCGGGGAGGGAGAGAGGTCGGTTCGCATCGGTTTCGGGGCGTCTGCGCCGCTCAGCCCGAGTCCTGTGTTCGTGTTAGCACCGGAAGCAGCACTCAGCACAAGTCCTAGCTAAGGCGGAAGGGGAGGGGCGTAGCTGGCCACGGTCGGAGAGGCGGGTGGGCGGCAGGGCTGGCCCCAGGCCCCACGGACGGACCGGAGCCACTCCACCTGCCTCTCGCAGGATTTGACACCAGAGAAGAGAGAAACTCTGAAACGTGATCGGATACCTATTGCTTTGTTAAATACGTATCTGGCTTATACGGTGTTTATATAAATATATATATATATATATATTTTAGAATCCACAAACTATCAAAATAACACTTTATAAAGAGAATTGCTTAAAAAAAAAAAAACCAAAAAAGCACACCACAGGCGCTGCACTGCCTGGACAGGGAGCAGAGCTCTGCGGGGTGCTGACAGGTGCACGGCCAGCTCAGCTCCGCCTCCCCGCGTTCCCTGCAGTCCGTGGAGACGTCTCCCGAGTCCTCTTCGCCGGGGCCGAAAGACACAGCTCCGAGACAACTCGTGTGCATCCCACCGTCGGGTTTTGAAAACTCGGATTTTTTTAAAAAATACTTGTTTAAAAATACCAGTCCAAAAAAACCCAACAGCTGTAGACTCCGTGGGCCCTGGCTCCCGGGGCGGGCGCGGCGGCCGCAGCCCCCCACACTCAGAACAGCCCCTTGGCCTTCTTCACGTTCACCTGCTTCCAGGCGGGCAGCGCGTTGTACTCCTCCCGGGTCATGTCCAGTGCGAACTGCAGGGCCGGGAGACCGGTCAGCAGGTGCCGCTCCCGGGGAGGGGGCGTGGGGATGGGGTCTCGGCACAGCCCACCCCCCACCCCGGACGCCACTCACCTCGAAGTCTTCGTCGGTGAGGTAAATCTCCAGTTTCAGCGGGTCCACGCCCTCGGGCAGCGGCCTGGCCAGGAGGTCGGCCAGCGGGTAGATGGTTTTGCAGAGTTTGGCCAAGACGTCCTCCACCAGTGTGATCTGGCTGGAAGCCTCTGTGTCCTGCAGGGGGGGCGTCGGGGCGCGCGGGGGAGGGGGGGTACATGGATGTCAATCACGCTCCCCAGCAGGCGGAAGACTCCTGGAGCCCTACCCCCCCACCCCAAGACCCCAGGAATCTCAGCGCTGCCTGGGGTGGGGGTGGGGGAGCAGGTGGAAGTGAGTCACAGAATACGATGATCGGATCATATTTAAAAGAAATCCCGGCTCCACTCTCCCCTCCCTGTGCCCCCATGTCTTAATCCACAAGGGGGAGGGGGGGAGATGCATCTAGAACATTCTGGGGCTGACTCAAGTTTTTTTTTTTTTTTTTTTTTTTAAATGCACCCACTGTGCGTGTTCAGTCCGAACAAGCCACTGCGGTTTGATGAGCTTCCCCCATTAAACGCGGTCCGCCCCCCGTGGCTGCCCTCCGTCTGGGCGGGGGCCGTGGGAGGCGGGTGTCTACACTTGCTACCTGAGGCTCAGCCCCACGCTGCGGGCTGTGGCGTCCCGGCTCCCACACCAGGAACGCAGGGATAGATCTGAACGGAGGCTGTGAAAGCCCAGTGCCCCGGGCACGGCCTGCGTGTCGGCTGGTGGGAGGAGTCGCTGGCTCCGGGCGGGAATCCCACCACCACACCCGTCCACGCAGCCTGCTGCCTGCTGCCCACCCCACGGAGCTCCAGCGGACGCGCACAGCCAGTAGCCACGCGTGTCCATCCACTCGCGTGCGCTGCAGGAGGCAGAGCCCCGGCGCTTGCGCCCGGACAGCTTGGGGGGCTCACGACCCCCTGTTGACTGCAACCCAATCCTCAGAGACAGGCGTGGCTCAAGGCCGCAGCTCTTTCACAGTCCAAAAACCCATCCAGGTGGAAACCAGCCGCCTCCCGGCAAACTAGGGATCCCCTCGGAGCCGCCACAGCGGGCAACGCTAACCCTAGCGGGAGACAGCTCTGCCCGGCTCCAGTGGGCTTCCTCTATTCCATGTGCCTGAAAAATAAGACTTTCAGGGGGCCGGCGCTGCACAACGGGTAAAGCCCTGGTCTGCAGAGCCGGGATCCCGTATGGGCGCAGGTTCAAGTCCCGGCTGCTCCACTTCCAATCCAGCTCTCTGCTACAGACTGGGAAAGCAGTGGAAGATGGCCCAGGTCCTTGGGCCCCTGCACCTGCATGGGAGACCTGGAGGAAGCTCCTGGCTTCAAGCTGCCATAGCCGGGGCCATCGGAGCCATTTAGGGGAGTGAACCAGCAGATGGAAGATCTCTCTCTCCCTCTAACTCTTGCAAGTAAGTAAGTAAATCTTTAAATACGAATGCATCTGACCCCCTGCGGCGTCTTCACGGCCACATCAGCCCTCGTGTCACCTGGGGTCTCTCCCCCTGCTCGGCTCATGGGGGGTGGGACGATTCCAGAACATTCCGCCCCTGGCCGCGCTCACCATCTCCGTGATGTCTGCGATGTCCTCTCGGTGCTCCCAGCTGGGGAACATGTTGGTGAAGGTCAGGGGCTCCAGCCCGGCGTGGATCAGGTAGGACTTGGGGGGTGGCTTCTTGGCGTTCTTTCCTGCAAGGACACAGCACGGGGCGTGGCCGCGGGCTGGCCGGAGAGGCGACACATCCGCGTCCCTGCCGGCTGCCGCGCACCCCACTGTCCGGGGCCGCTGGCCGGGTGTCGGGGCGCCGCCGGAGGGTGTTGGGTGCTGCCGGCAGGGTGTCGGGGGCCGCCGGCAGGGTGTCGGGGGCCGCCGGCAGGGTGTCGAGGGCCGCTGGCGGGGTGTCAGAGGCCGCGGCGGGGTGTCCGGGGCCACAGCGGGGTGTCTGGGCCGCCGGTCGGGTGTCGGGGGCCGCGGGCCAGGTGTCGGGGCACCGCCTCACCTCGGCAGTACTGCAGCGCCGTCTCCATGGCGCTCTTGCGGTCTGAGGCCCAGCGGATGCGGGCGGAGCCTGTGATCTTGTTCTCCAGGGGCCACCAGCCCTGCCACAGGTACACCTCGTGGTGGTTGTCAACCAGGAACAGCGCTGCGGGGAGGGGGTGGCATCAGGAGACCCCCGTGGAGAGGCCTCAGGGCAGGGGGCGGGGGTCCACCCACCCCGGGCTCCCCTGGCTTCCCCAAGCAGTCTGTGAGAGCCCCAACATCCCACCCGGGGAGCTGCAGTCCCGGCTGTGCTGGGGGGTGCACTGGACCGGCACCCACTGTTTTCAGTCTATTCAGCAGGTCCCCAACCCCGTCTCCTTGGCCAGTTGCTTTCCCAGGATCCCTGGCAGCTAGGGCGACCAACTGTCTGGCTCTGGACAACCGGACAGCAGCAGAAACCTGCTGGGGACTTCAGGGCAGGCTTTTGCAACATCCGACAAAAGCAGGGCGATGTGGCGGTCACCACCTGTTCCCCCTTCCCTGTTCTTTCTGTGGTGGATGCAAGCATGATGGCTGGAGCAAGGGCAGTCGGCAGGGGACCATGAAGCCACAAGACAGGGCGGAGGGCTGTGAGGATTCTGTGAGAGACCGCCTGCTGAAGGCTGAGGATAGGCACGTAGCCTCACCTGGCTGGGGTGCGCTGTACAGGTCCTCTTGCAGGAAGGGCATGGAGCTGACCACGGTAGGGGCACGGGCAGGGTACACGAACTCTGTGGCCAAGAAGTCCCCGGAGGAGCTGCTGAGGATGAACAGGCGCGGGGCGAAGTTGAAACTTCCCGGATCTTGGAGAGAAGAGAGAACACAGCGAGAGCCATCGTCGGCATCGCGGCCAACACGCGGGGGTTCGGGACGCGGGTGGCACGGGAGAGTCCGCGAAGAATCCGCCCGCTCCCGGCGTGCGTTCATCTGGGTCTGCCGGCGGGGGAGGCGGGCGCTGGTCTGTGCCCCGGCGGCTCCCCTTCCCATCCAGCTCCCGGCTCACGCGCCTGGGAAGGCGGCAGAGAAGGGCCTGGTGCTTGGGTCCCTGTACCCACGTGGGAGACCGGGATGGAGCTCCAGGCCCCCTAAACCCGGCTGATGGGCCATTTGGGGAATGAACCAGCCGACGGAATCTCTCTCTCTCGTCACTCTGCCTCTCAAATACATAAATCAATCTCTAAAAAAAAAAAAAATCTAAAAGTTTGGAAAATTCGGCGGGCAGAGTATGATGGAGGCAGAGGTGGTGGTGTGTGCTGTTCAACCTCGGGCAGGTGGATTACCCTCTCTGTGCTCCGGGTCCACGCCTGCTAAACACACGGGCACTTCTCTGCCCGTGCGTTGACTGCCTGAGTTACTACCTCCAAGGCACCTGAGCGCCTGGCTCACCAGGGCTGCTTCAGTCTCAGGCTGATCTGCTTTTCAAGGCAAGACAGGTGGGTAGCGATTACCCACCTGCGCCCTGGCCAGCGGCGACGGCGGTCCTGTGTCTTCCCCTGCGGGGCTCGGACAGGGGCTGAGGGACCTGCTCCCCGCCCCTGGCTCCCGGGGGGCCATGCCTTTCCCGGGTGGGATCTGCCCTAGCCCTCTGCACCTGCCATTATATAAGCAGCGACACCTGCCGCTGCCTTCCGGATGGGGATTGTGGAGTCTGAGCGCGGGGGCGCATGGAGTCTGTGCGGGGGCGGATGGAGTCTGTGCGGGGGCGAATGGAGTCTGTGCGGTGGCGGATGGAGTCTGTGCGGGGGCGGCCGATGGAGTCTGTGCGGGGGCGGATGGAGTCTGTGCGGGGGCGGCCGATGGAGTCTGTGCGGGGGCGGAAGGAGTCTGTGCGGGGGCGGATGGAGTCTGTGCGGGGGCGGAAGGAGTCTGTGCGGGGGCGGATGGAGTCTGTGCGGGGGCGGAAGGAGTCTGTGCGGGGGCGAATGGAGTCTGTGCGGGGGCGGATGGAGTCTGTGCAGGGGCGGCCGATGGAGTCTATGCGGGGGCGGATGGAGTCTGTGCGGTGGCGGATGGAGTCTGTGCGGGGGCGGCCGATGGAGTCTGTGCGGGGGCGGCCGATGGAGTCTGTGCGGGGGCGGCCGTTGGAGTCTGTGCGGGGGCGGAAGGAGTCTGTGCGGGGGCGGATGGAGTCTGTGCGGGGGCGGCCGATGGAGTCTGTGCGGGGGCGGCCGATGGAGTCTGTGCGGGCCGGCCGCCCTTACCTTGCAGCATGCAGTCGTAGGCCTTCCTGTCTCTCCTCCCCAGGGCGTCCCAGAACCCCAGCGGCTCGGAGCCTTCGTCGCACTCGTGGATGGTCACCTTGCTGCTGCTGTGCAGGCCCGCCTCCAGGGGGCACCTGCCCGGGGTTGGGGGGGGGGGCGGGGTCAGCGGCGTCTCCCGCTCTGCTCTTGCATGCGTTCTGCAGCGGCTGGGCCTGGCCCTCCCGGGCTACTCCTACCCCGGGCCCCTCCCTCAGCGCCCCAGATCCACGGAGAGGGACGCCTGGGGAGGCCGCTTGGAGCCCTCGGGTGCGCCCCAGGGGCCTGGGGAACCCGGGCCCGGCCCCCTCCCCGCTGGCACGGCCGTCCGGGACACAGCACTCACTGCTCCTTGATCTTATTGGCCGCCGTCCTCCCGACGTCCTTCGTGTGCGCCTGGGCCTTGCAGCCGTGCCACAGGTAGATGAGGGCCTTGTTCACGTTGAGCAGCACCATGGACGTGCGCGACCGGAGGCTGCTGCAGTGACAGGCCACTTCCAGCAGGCTGCCTTCCACGGGCACTTCTCCGCGCACGCAGTACAGCCGCCACTCGCCTGCAGGGGGCGCCAGCGGCACGGAGTTGGAGCGGGGGGGGGGGAAACAGCAACCCATCCGCGGCAGCCCCACCTTGCAGGGGCCCAGAAGTCACGCCGCGCAGCGACAGTCCCAGAAAGCAAATACTTTGGGAGTTAAGAATTGGGCTGCTCAAAGTTCACGGTGTGGAAAAACCATTTTCCCCTAAATTTCTATAACAGGTGTGTATATAAATATGTATTTGGATGCTGGCCACAAAAAAAAAGCAGCTTTAGAATAGAAGATCTACTAATTTTTTTCCCCTCTCCTGCAAAGGGTAGACAGAACCACGAGGTGGACTTGGTTCGCAGCGAGGTGGTCCCGCCCCACCCTCCCACCGTGAACTCGCCCAGGGCTCGGAGTAGGGAGTGAGCGCCCTAGGAAGCTGACTGGTCAGCCAAGCTCAGGCGGCTTCAGGGAAGGCCCTGGCTGGCGGACGGGGAGAGGCTGAGATGCCGGCAGCCCGAGCGACGTACTTTGCGTGTTTTCTTCTTCCTCCTCCCGTCTCCCCGAGTGCACCACCATGCCCCCCTGAAAACATTGCAGGAAACAGGGGGGCTCCTTGCCCTGCAGGACCTGGACCTGCGGATGGGAGCAGAGCAGAGCAGGTTATGGGGGCGGGGAGTTCCCGGACACAAGAACTATACACGCTGATTGGACAAAGCCCGGAGACCAGCGATGTGCCGAGCGGAAGCCTGTGATGATACTGCTACCCAGAGCGATGCGCAGGCAACACTCCGGGTGCAGGGCGGGGGCTGTGGCCCGGCAGGTTAAGCCACCGCTTAGGATGATGGCATCCCCTGTGAGGGCCGCTTTGAGTCCTGGCTGCTCCACCTCCAAACCAGCTCCCTGCTAACGTGCCTGGGAAAGCAGCGGGAGATGGCCCAAGTGCATGAGTTCCCGCCAATTAGGTGGGAGACCTGGATGGAGCTACTGGCTCCTGGTTTCAGCCTGGCCAGGCCTGGATACTGTGGCCATTTGGAGAGAGAATCACATGATGGAAGATCTCTTTCTCCCCCTGTCACTCTGCCTCTCAAATAAATCAATACATCTTTTAAAAAAATTCTATTAATGTGGCCTTCCTCTTTTCTGGGACCTGAACCAGGTGTTCAGGACGTGGGACGTGGGGAACCCAGCGGCGTCTTAACCACCATGGCCAAACCCACCCTGCCTTCTTTGCCAAGTATTTTGAAGGTGTGTACTTTCTTTCTGGACAAACATAGAGGCCTTGCTGTACGCCCGCATTTTTCCCCCACTTACAATTATCCCACTGTCGGCTATTCTTTTAGCACAAGAACTTGACTATTTCGATGGTACTCCGTGGTGCGGGTCCTCTGACTGGCTGAGATGCACTGTTTTGAACACAGGGAACTGCTCAGCCGCCGCCGACTTGGTGACTCTGGGGACAGACTGCATTGTCACAGAGCCCCGTGCACTGGCCCCCGGCAGTGTGGGCTGCACTGAGATCAGCGAGGGCGGAGGCCACCTCTCACGTTCCCTTCCAGAAGAAGTCTACGGGGCTGGCAGCCGGAAGCAGGAGAGGCAGGACGCGCTCACCGGCCTCAGGGTTCCATTTTGCATGACCAAGAAGTGTCACTTCGTTGCAGTGTTTTACGTGGCTACAATGCCAGATGAAACCACAACATGTTCAGACTCGAGAGATTAGGACTAGACTAGAGAGGATAGGACTCAGAGCCGGAAGGCATCTTTAAAACCCATGGCATCCACGGGGTGGGTTCTGGATTTAGTCAGAGCCTGGATGAGACGCCCGCTTCCCAGCTCCGCTCCCGACTCTGGGGGCAGCGGGGACGGCTCAAGGCACTGAGTCCCTACCACCCACGTGGGAGACCTGATGGAGGTCCTGGCTCCTAGCGCTGGCCCTACCCAGTACTCTGCAGGTATTTGGGGGAGTAAACCAGCAGCTGGGAGCTCACTCTGTCTCTCAAAGAAACAAATGAAAATTTGAAGACTACATTCATAAACATTCATAAAAGGCAGTTGAACTTACTATTGGGAATAAATCCAAGTAGCTATTTATTTATTTATTTATTTATTTTTAATTTTTGACAGGCAGAGTGGACAGTGAGAGAGACAGAGAGAAAGGTCTTCCTTTGCCATTGGTTCACCCTCCAATGGCCACTGTGGCTGGCGCATCTCGCTGATCCGAAGGCCGGAGCCAGGTGCTTATCCTGGTCTCCCATGGGGTGCAGGGCCCAAGCACTTGGGCCATCCTCCACTGCACTCCCAGACCACAGCAGAGAGCTGGCCTGGAAGAGGGGCAACTGGGACAGAATCTGGCACCCTGACCGGGACTAGAACCCGGTGTGCCAGTGCCGCAAGGCAGAGGATTAGCCTATTGAGCCGTGGTGCCAGCGCCCAAGTAATTATTTCTAAAATACAGCTCAGGGGAGAGAATAGTCATTTAGATTTTTTTTAGGGAAAATGACTGGTTCTTAAGACCGTGAAAGGCTGAGCGAGTCGTGATCCATTTCTGGCTTGCCTTCTTTGCTCATGGTATGGGGTGTATTCATGCAAGGTAGGAATGGGATCGGCACCTGCCACCAGGTTTTCTAACTGCTCAGACTAAACGATGAGATGCGAGGCATCGTGCTTCCACACACTGCAAAGAAATGCTTGGGGCCGGCGCTGTGGCACAGTGGGTAAAGCCACCGCCTGCAGTGCCGGCATCCCATATGGGCGCTGGTTCGAGTCCCGGCTGCTCCATTTCCAATCCAGCTCTCTATGGCCTGGGAAAGCAGTAGAAGATGGCCCAAGTCCTTGGGCCCCTGCACCCACGTGGGAGACCTGGAAGAAGCTCCTGGCTCCTGGCTTCAGATTGGCGCAGCTCCAGCCATTGTGGCCAATTGGGGAGTGAACCAGCGGATGGAAGACCTCTCTCTCTCTGCCTCTCTCTCTCTTTGCCTCTGCCTCTCTGTAACTCTGCCTTTCAAATAAATAAATAAATCTTTAAAATTTTTATAAAAGAAAAATGCTTGCCAAGCCTTGAATATGGACATGGGTACCTGGCAGGTGTTATGCAAACCGTGGAGTTATAAGACCAAAACACATAGCATCTCGTTTGAACTTGTGGGAGAAGACAGGCAATAAATATGTAAACAAAATGACCACGGAGTTGGGGGGTACTTAGCTAAGTGCTCTGGAAACAAAGCAGGAGAGGGAAACTGAAGGGATAACGAGAAGGGTGATGTCTGCCCAGAAACCTGCGCCGTATGGGGCTGAGAGCCGGGGGAAGTGGTGTCTGCAGAGCAGAGGGGCTCAGGGGCGGGCAGGGGTGGGAGGAGCCTGGAGACCAGGGAGGCTGCGGAGGGCAAGGAAGCGGCTCCGGCTGCTGTGTGCCATGCAGACAACGCTGACACTGCCTTTGGACGGGTTTGTGCAAAGTGGAATCGCTGGGGTCTTGAGCCAAGGTTGCTCTTCAGCATGGTGGCATGGGCCACGTACAGGTGGTTGCGTGTTACACACGTGAGGGCTTCCATTCTAGGGAGTCCTGGCCAGCTCTGTTCCCATTCTTTTTCTTTTAAGATTTGTTTGAAAGGCAGAGCATCAGAGATAGAAACAGAGAGAGAGAGAGAGAGAGAGAGAGAGAGATCTTCCATATACTGGTTCACCCCCCAAACGGTCACAACAGCCCAGGGCTGGGCCGGGCTGAATCCAGGAGGCTGGAGCTCCCTCTGGGTCTCCCACGTGAGTGCAGGCCCCCAAACACTGGGACCGTCCCCTGCTGCTTTCCTAGGGGCATTAGCAGGGAGCTGGGTGGGAGGCAGAGCGGTTGGGATTTGAACGGGCACTCCAGTAGCAGGTCCCTATGTTGCAAGCAGGGGCTTAAGCTGATGTGCCACAGTGCCAGGCCCCATGGTCCCATTCTTTAAGAAAATCTTGCTAGTCTTGGAGGCCCTCGTCTGATGTGAGTCAGGCGGAAGTCTCTCCGAGACACCGGCCACTGGCGCTGCCTCTCTGGACCAGGTCTCTGCACAGGGTCCGTCTCCACGCCCACTGTCCCAGGTGGGGGTCTGAATGGTACAGAAGCTGGGCTTTGGGCCAGGTCGCCTTTGTGCGCTAGAATCCGGTTGTTGGGGGCCAGGCCACACATCGCTGGCTCCCTGCAGAGGTCACCACTCTCCCCACCCCACCCCCGCTCCCTGCAGCCGCTGCTCCCCGGGGCTTACCTGGGCGCCCCTCTCTTCGTCCAGCTCCACCGTCATCAGGGCTGACGCTCCCTTCTCACTCACGGTCGAGTGGCGGCCTTGCCAGAAAAAGTACACACACTTCTCCCTGCCGGCCACTCTCACCGAGGGCTCGCCCCTCTGCCGGCTGCCCACTGCAAGCACACGACAGCAGGGAGGCAGGTGAGCATTAGCTCAGAGGACAGCAGTGGGCCACGGGGCTGGGGGCGGGTCCCCGCCCTGGGGGGGCTGCCGGTCACCCCCGAGGACAGGAGCCACCACCTCTCTCCCCGCTCACTGAGCCCAAGCACCCAGACCGCAGAAAGATGCTCTGACATCCTCCAGGACACACACACACAACCACACTGGCCCCCATGGGCGAGGCATGGGATGTTCCAGGCATGGCACCGCTCATGCTTTGCAAAGAGCTGGATCATTATGAAGCACGGAGGTAAAACATGTGGATTGGTCAAACTATTCTAGTTTAAAAAGAGAGAGAGAGAAGAAAAACTTTGGGGTTTCTGGGTTCTGCCAAAAACAGAGACACATGGCTGACTGATGGGTGCCAGGAGATCATCTGGGATTTCCCGTCGGTCGCCAGGGCTGGCTGTGGTCCCCTGCAGATACTCCGTGGACATCAGTAGCCTGCCAGGCTACCTGCAGGAGCAGCGGCCATGTGAAGTTAAAGGTCAGACAGTCAGGGCAGACCTCAGTGTGTCTTGTGTGGAGCGGAGAGGAGCACGTCCATACAGCAGGACAGCTTTGGGTCCATGGCAGGTGCTGGGAGGAAGACGGGGGTGGGTGTGGCGCTGGGAGGAGGGGGCGCGGACAGGACTGGCTGTCCAGGGAGGAGGTGGGTTCTGAGGACATGGGTTCCGATGATGCTGACCTGGAGGTAGAAGCTTCTAGGCTGAGTGAGGTCAGGAGACCACGCTCTGGACTCCCCTGCCCAGGGTGTCCCAGTCAGTAGGGGTGGACACTGGGAAGACGTAGTGATGGTAAACCCCACACACGTTAGTAGTGATGAAAAGAAACGGGTTGTCTTGTCCTGTCTTGCCTCGGCTCTTTCTCCACTCCACCAGTTGTATCAAGGCTTACAAGTTAGAGGGAGGCTTCTTTAAGTTCTTAGGAGGTCAGATGCTGAAATGATTTGGCCCTTCCCTCCCCCTTTTATTGGTAAAGTTATAACGTGGTTTTCATCAGTGGTTCTAGTCATTTCTTAAAGTATTTTCACTACACACAGCCTTTGGTGCCTTCTACTGTGGGACTGAACTGGCCACGTCTGTGTATTGTGAGTGGGGCAAAGCAGAACAGGAACCATCTATGGACGGATTAGAAGCAGCCACATGAATTTGGAAGCCGTTCAGTTTCAATTTCTGCTGAGAGAGAGACAGCAACAGAAGCTAAGCCTTTATTAGCAAGGCCGTTCTTCAAAGTAGTGAAACGCTCTCCACTACACCACAGCTCAGAATCTGTTAGCACTCAAAGGCACTGTGCAAATACGCGTTCATGGGTAAGGGACCCACGGGACACCCTAACGTCCTACCACAGGCTTGAGCGTGCCCACCTACAACACAGCCTTGTTTGTTTATAGATCCTCATAGACAGCTTGCTCGGGCTCCTGACAGTTTTCTGCAGTGAACCCCCAATTCAGTCCCAGGTACAACTTAGTTGTTTTTTTTTTTTTTTTTTTTTTAACATATTTACTTCTAACTTTGGCAATGTAAAGATTTAAGCTTTGATCGGATGGTGACAGCCGCCACCATCCTGGATGGCGTCAACGTGGGCCTAATGTAAGATGTTGATACATCACACCCTCAGAGACCTTTCAGGAGTTAAGTTTGTTCCCAGAAGTTCTGTTTGTGGCCACGTTCATGGTCAAGGCCAAGCTCATGCTCATGGTTCCCACATTCTAGGTCAAGGTCATGGTCACAGTCCCTTTGTCTTGCACCAGACCCCCATTTAAAGACCACGTATTTCTATGAACTGAACCCGTGCCACTCTTGGAGCATCATGGCACTGTGCAGGCGGGCAATGGGGCAGCATGCTGCCCTCAGCTGGCTGGCCGCTGGCCACTCGGGAGGCCTTGGCTGCTGTTTTCTGCTGACCTTGTCCCACAAGAGTGCCCTGAACTCCAAGCCCAGTCCTGTTTGCAGGTGTAGCCCTTATGGGGTTGAGTGATAGGCGGGGTGGACTAGATGCCACCAAGGGGCCAGCACCATTGGCGTCTCCAAGGAGCCAGTGCTTCTGTGACAGCCGCAGTGACTCAAGTGCCCTCAGGCTGAGCTCCTCCGCTGTGGCCACTGGACTGGCCGCTGAGGCTGGCGTGTGAGGGACACCGTGTTCACTGAGGAGCGAGAAGGGGGCTGCCCGGGCACACCATCATTGCTAGGTGAGGTCTGGGAAGGGCTGGGAAAGCCGAGATTTCTTTCTAACAATCACGTCAACACGGCCTGATTCACGCTCGCCTCCACTACTGCCGTAGCTGCCTGGTGATGACCGGCCCGGGGAAGCGAATGACCCCACGGCACACGGTGGCCCTGTCTTGCTTTGCCAAGCACACAGTCCCCTTTCTGCACTGTTTGGGGACAGGAACTACAGATGCCTGTGACGGTGGTTCAGGCTGGGCGCCCCCGCCCGCCCGCCACAGCCCCTCCAGCTGTGTTCACTGCCAGCCGTCGGTGGTGAGGACTGGATTTCCGCCGCCTCTGTCACCTGAGCACGTGTGTCCCCTGTGGGAAGGCCACCATGCTGCGGAGGGTCACGTTCCTGCAGGAGTACTGCCCGCACCTCCAGTGTGAACACAGCCAGGCACCGTGCTCCCACTATGTGCCCGATGCTGACGTCTGGGACCCGACAGCATACTCCCGGTGTCCAGACCGGCTCTGTGAGCCTACCCCGTGTGCCCCTGACCGCCAAGCCTGTGTGGCCTTTCCCCTGAGCTACCTCTGCTAGTCAGAGAGGAAGGGCAGTTCTGACCATTGCAGTCCAGGCAAGTGAGCAGGTGAGAAAGGCCCCTCCCCTCATCGTGGAAGGATGGCCAGGCTGCCTGGGTCCTGGGAGACCCCACAGCCCTGCCTGCAGCTCTTGGGGCAGCCAGGGACCCGGATAGGCACGAGGAAGTGGGTGTCCAGCTCTGCTTCCCAGTGGCTGCACAGTGCATGCGAGTGGCCTCGTCTCCCTGTCCCATTGCTCATCTGGGAAATCCATGTCACCGCAGAGCCTCTGTGGGGTCCCTCGGGGTGGGGGCCAGGACTGGGCGCCCGGCCTGTGCCCCAGTTCTGCGAATCTTCCGAGCCCGCCAGCCCTCCATCTCGGACACACCAGGAGAGAAACCCAGTGCTTCCGAGTAGGCAGGCGTCCAACCAGCAAACAACGCTCTGTTTCTGTGGCCCCTGGTGCGGCCGCTCAGCCCACAGAGGGCTAGGAGGCGCGGATGCTGGCCCTTGGGCAGTGACTGAGTGTGCAGGGCCTTGGGTCAGAAGAAGGGACCATCTCTCCAGAGCTCAGCTGGCACCCCTCCCACTGCCTCCAGGGCAGGGCATCCCTCCGTGTTTTCCTACGCTCTACGTAATGACCTTAAGCAGCACAGGGCCACCTGGCTAAAGTCCCATGGAGGCCAACTGTCCCCTTGCTAGACAAGCTCTGAGGTCTGGGGCAGGGGAGCGAGGAGACATGGTGGCATGCACGTCCCGTCTCTGTACATGAACATCGGGCCAGGGATTCTCCCAGACTCCCTGTGGTCTACAGAGGCTCTTGGGAGTTTGTGTGGCTAGACAGCGGCACTGAACTTGAGCTGCCCAGGGCCGCTACAGGCGCACAGAGGAAACCCCACCCCCCGGAGCGGCCATTCCCAGCCCAGGGGCTGGAAGAGGCAGACGCGCCACTGACCTGCGGTGCTCACCATGTACTTCCACTTGACCACATAGGCGTCCCCCTCGTGGAACTGCCCGATGCTCTGCTTGGGGAGCCTGCTATAGTCGAATTCCAGGATGTGCCACACGTCCACGGAGACGCTGGCGATCTCGAACTGCCTCCGGTCGTCGCCTTCCACCAGGCCATAGCCACGGCCCACGTTGACGCCGTCCAGGATGGTGGCGGCTGTCACCTGGGGCACGGGGACCATCCGCGTCACGTCGTAAGCCTTGATCTCGGCCCTGGGGTCTTCCTGGAGGGAACACAGAAATATTCACCGAGTGGCTTCTGGGTCGACAGACAGTGTGGGCATCCAGCCCACACTCCATATCCAGCTCTGCACGTGGTGGGGAGACTGAGGGAGAGCTGGTGGGCGTGGCTGCAAGGCTTCGTTCGAGAATGGATGCACAGAGCCACCTGCTGTTCTGCCACTGAACCACAGAAGCCCTCAGCATTGATGTCACTTCTGCTGAGCCCCAAGCCACGCCCTGAGTTTGAGGCCTGATCACCCACCATACCTTCTGCTGGGCGACGTCCCCGCCGGGGCTCTTCTCCATGGGTCTCTTCAGCTCGGTCCAATCGAGGAATTTCTCTTTGAACAGAATCGTCTCGTTGTGCTCAGTGAGTCTCCCAAAGATTGCCCAGTCGGGCCGGCCCTGTCCTTTCCTTCAGGGTCAGGCGGATGAGATGGGAAAAGAACCAAGATGAAGTCATGAGAAAACAAGAGGAGAGACGGTGACCACGAATGCCCAAGGCCCCTGAACGCAACCTGGGGTGCTTAGGCGGCACAGAGAATGAACGGGCTATTCTCACCGATTTTTGCCAAGTAAGTGACACTGCATTATTTTAGCCTGACTCCATGCATGGTTGCATGTTGTGGAGTTGATGATGCATTGACGTGTGACATGGACCATGGCAGGACTGGACTTCCCTTGTATTCTAGCATGTTCTACACTGGGGGCAGTGCAGGAGATGGTGAAGGCAGGAGATGTTGCATCTCTCACCTGTCTCCTGCAGTCCTCGGTGGCCTGCGGGTGCTCGCCAAGCCCCCCTGCAGCTAATCAGCAGGTGCGAGCAAGAGGCAGTTTGCCCCACGTGCCCCACTGCTCTGTGCTACAGCCGAGCTCTGTAGAGCACAGAGCACCGAGCTCGCCCATCTCCCAAGGCACATATCTTGCACTTCTCCTTCCAGGCCACAGGGCACAACAATGAGCAGGCAGGGTACAAGGACGCGGGAACAGACACGGCCATCCGCGGTCTTATGTGATGATGGGGTTTTAGAATTGGACATTGCACTTGAGACACAGGTCCTTTGGAAAGAGACAGAGAGCCTTTTCTCCGCCTCCTGCCGGCCGATCTCTGGCTGGGCACTGGGACCAGGAGACGTGGCATCCAGTGCTCCCTGACACCTGCCACTCACTGCTCCCGCAAGGCCGGCCGTGCCCCGTGCTCTATTCACTTCCCGTGTGGATCAGACCGCAGCTTCTCACACCATGGCTGAGGCACTGAAGGAGGCTGTGCGTTGTGCAGGGCACGGAAGGACCCATGAAAGCCCAGGACACGGATACGTCTTCCTCGTGCTCACACGGGGCTGCGGAGCCAGGGTCAGCAACAGTGGAACGTTCACCAGGGCCGGGAGAGGCCGTGGTCTTTATGAGGAAACATTGGAACTGCTGGTTCTGGTGTCAATCACGCTGGCCGAAATGACTACGGAAACAGCGCATGGCTTCCGGTTTGGAAGAAATCTGTTGCCTAGGACCGGAAGTGCAGACAACAAGGGACCCAGCCGACTTGCTCCTGCGGCCGGAGGTTTCACCTCCTTGCTTGTTACCACGGCCCAGGTCCCTAGCGGTGGCTGCAAATTACGGTCCTGTGCAGCTTTTAATGCACCTGCATGCATAAGCCACAACCTGGAAACACGTCTCTGTGGCCAGGCCCAGCAAAAGAACTTTTAAACAAGCCCCTCCGGTGGTTCTGTGGCAGGGACAACCAGGGAGCGAGGTGCCCGTTCACCTGCTGTTCCATCTGTGGAGCTGTCACTGTTGGAGACACTGGCCGTCCTAGGTTTGCTACTTCAGCATTCGTTCTCACGCTTACTTTCTCAAATACAAAAATGTTTAGCCTGCGTTGCAGGCCTGCAAACACTGGTTCTTAGAGCTCTAATGTGAAAGGTGCATTTGCTTGATAAAGGTTTAAACATCCTTTGGGACCGGTGTTGTGGTGCGGCGGGTTAAGCCTACAATGCTAATATCCCAGATGAGTGCTGGTTCAACTCCCAGCTGCCCCACTTCCAATCCAGCTCCCTGGTAATGCGCCTGAGAAGGCAGCAGAAGATGACCCAAGTTCTTAGGCCCCATCACCCACGTGGGAGACTGGGATGGGTGCTAGGCTCCTAGCTTTGGGAAGTGAATCAACAGATGGGTGATCTCTCTCTCTCTCTTTCTCTGTAACTCTTTCAGATACATAATTGTTCAAAAATAAAAAGCACAAAAAATTTCTCATCCCGTTGACATATAACGAACTAGAATGGCAATTAACTATCAATAAAATCAATAATTGCATTGTGTAGCAGGAAGCTAGGTAGAAAAACACAATCTGTATTCCAGTTTAGTAGACAAGACAACAGTGGGCGTGAGGATGTGTGGTACTCAGTGCCGTTCCACGGTGCCTCCACTGCTCATTTATTTGGGGCACACACAGTTCAAAAGTGCTTGCTTTGTTCTGGCTCTGGCAATTCAAAAAATCCCGTGGCACACAAAAATCATTATTTTTTTTTTTTTTTAGCATCCTATCTCCTAGAGTTAGTTTGCATGCATTCTTTGGGTCTGCCGAAATTCCTTGGCAAAGCCCAGTGCACCACGGGGAACATTACAATGGCAATCATTAGTGCCATACGCACATGTCCCCTCCCAGAGGCATAAAGGCACAGACAATATCCTCCATTGCCAAATGTCCTGGAAGGTGCGGGCTGTGCTGGGGAGCAGGAGACGAGACGGAAGCACGCTCCTTCTGCACTTCCCACTCAGGGGCTCAACTCCGGGTCCCGGGGAGTCTGTAAGGGGTCCGATCAATGGCTGTATCTCAGCAAGGCAGCTAAACACCTGTGCTTGTTATCTGAGTCAGGTGAAAGCTAAAGACATGCTCTTTTGGGGACTAGCCAGGATGGAACACCCATACAAGTGCTGGCAGACAGCGGCGGTGGGGACGGGAGCTGAGAAGGGGTTGTGCTCGCTGGAGGCCGCCACCCTGGGGCCGCGGGAGTACCTGGGGATAAGCGGGTTGCACTCTCCAGGATCCAGAGGGTTGATGTCACAGTTCTCATAGTCGAAGGTCCCGTTCCACAGGTGCTTGGCCAGCTGAAACGCTATCTTCCGCTGTGCCAGCGTGACTTCCTTCCCGTGCCACACGTACACTTCGCTGCCAAAATCGAACACCAGCACCTGGGGAGACCACGCAGAAGACCCCGTCAGCGTCAAGGCTGAGCTGTGGCCGAATCGGGGTCTCTGTGGACAGGAAGTTGAACGGCGGAGGCTCACAGTTCCTGACGGGGCCATGGGCGCACACACAAAGCTGTCCCGAGACACCTGCAGGTCCAGAGGGGCGAACGAGGTCTTCAGGATCGCATCCCCCTCGCGCCTGAAGTGGGGCCTCGTGACTATGCGTTCACTGAACCGCTAACCACGTGAACGCAAGGCAACTTCCGCTCCGGAGGCCTGGGCCTTCGCCCCTCTTTCAGGAATGACTCCTCTCTTCCTGTTCAGCAACCCCAATTCTACTGCACTCTAAGCTGCGCACCCCTTCTCTTTGCCTTCACAGTGGTTTCTGATCATATCTTTTCCTGGAACTATTTTTTTTCTCCATTTACATGTCCATACCTGGAGCAGGTGTTTGGCCTACTGATTAAGAAGGCTAAGAGGGTGCTCGGATCCCGCACTGGAGTGCTGGGCTGGAGTCCCGGCTCCGCTCCTGAATGTCCACCCTGGGGGGCAGCAGGGGTGGCTCCAGTCCCTGAGTCCCTGCCCCCACACGGGAGACCTGGACTGAGTTTCCAGCTCCCAGTCGTGACCTTGCCTCGCCGTGACTGTGGTAGGCATTTGGGGAGTCTTGTGTCTCTCTTTCTGCCTTGTAAATAAACAGATAAATAACGATGCATAACAGCCAACACCTGTCAACATTCTATCCAGCTTAGGTTCCTTCCTCTCTAACACACTTCTGCCCAATGAAAGTGAAAGTCTACACTTTGGGGTCTTCCACTTTTTTTTTTTATAGGAAGAGTTTGACAGTGAGAGAGAGAGACAGAGAGAAAGGTCCTCCTTCTGTTGGTTCACCCCCCAAATGGCTGCCATGGCCCATGCTGCACTGATCCGAAGTCAAGAGCCAGGTGCTTCTCCTGGTCTCCCATGCAGGTGCAGGGCCCAAGCACTTGGGCCATCCTCCACTGCCCTCCCAGGCCACAGCAGAGAGCTGGACTGGAAGAGGGGCAAGCGGGACAGAATCCGGTGCCCCAGCTGGGACTAGAACCTAGGGTACCAGCACCGCAGGCGGAGGATTAGCCTAGAGAGCCACGGCGCTGGTCCACTTATTTTTTTTCAACATTTAGAATACTTAACGATACTTTAAATGTATATATTGAATAAATATTTACTAGCGTGAAACCAGCACACTGCTCGGCAAATCCATAAATTATATATATGCCTATCTATCTCTCTACCTACCTCTCTCTCCCTCTCTCTCTATCGTTGACCTATTGATAGATGCGCGCACACACACACACACACATATTACTCCTGAAACTTAAGGACAGGAAAGACTGAATATCCACAAACTATTCCAGTGACAGGGCTAAGTATCACGTGCATTTTTACCTACAGCGTAAAATCCCTCAATGACTTGAGCCTCCGAGTTCTCTGTTAGCACTTGAGGCGGCAGCAATGGGCATACACCATAGCTGTCCACTGTCTACACCCGGGGCGTGCACCGGTTGGCCTTTCTCGGGCACTTCCCGATGGACGCCGGGCAGCCCAGCACGGGGTACAGTGAGCCCACACCCCTACCTCCTTTGACTGCAGCAGGGAGCACTTGGGGATTTTCCCCCAGTAGTCGTCATCGGGGACAAGCTTGTCGTCCACCAGGCGGTAAATGCAGTTGGTTTCTATTATGGCCGTTTCGTACAGTTCGTCCTCTTTGGGGTCCCCGGCAGCTTTGGGACGACAACAATGGGAGAGCATCACACTTGGCAGTGGAGAGGAGCTGGGGCAGAATGCACCGGGAGGGGAGAGGGTGGAGTCCCGCTTGGCAATCTCTGAAATGCAAGACTCTTACATTGGTAGCTGGTTTGGCCGCCCAGCAGCTTCCAGAAGTCCTTGGCTGCGTGCGTGTGTGTGTTAATTCCTTCTTCTATGGTCTGGAGGTACGGAGCTCTGCAGCCAAGCTCCCTCTTTGTCTGGATTAAAGTTGCAAGTTCCGAGGCCTGGAAAAGCGACAGGGGTACAATTACCTGGGTCGCAAGCTCCCCCGACCCCACTGGGGCCACCCGGGGTGGCACCTGGTGAGGCTGTGCGTCTCAAACCGCCCCAGCGAAAGGGCTCTGGCTGTCGGGCAATGATCCAATTGCATCAAGAAAACACTAACTCAGAAAGACCAGGGGCTTCCATTCTTGGGCACAACAGGGCTCCGTCTTCCATACTGAGCAGAACGTGTGTGAAGATTTGAGAACACACGCCCATGCTTTGTGAGATTTGCCCCATGAGATGCTGACCAAATACATTTGAACTTTGCAGGCAGCCAGGATAACGGACTTGGAAGTGGCTGCCAATTTGTCTTTCACCCAGGACTTCAAAACTTTCAGGTGGGGTTCTAAACTTTCTAGAAGTTTCCATGTGTGCAGCCAGCAAGAGCTTGTCTGAAGAGCATCCGGGAAAGGAAATACTACCCACTCCTTTGCATCTGAATGAAACAGCTGGCATCTGAGAAGCGTCTGAGAGGGGGGTGATGGCTGGCAGAAGGCTCTCTGACAGCAGTAGAACATTCTATCAGTGGATAAGGAAGACGAGACCAGGAGGCAGTGCTTTTCGCCTCCGACACCCACCTTGGCCTTTTCTATGACGTTGGCGAACTCTCCGACCCACAGGAAGCAGTGCTGGGGAGCCAGCAGGAGGAAGCAGTCCCCACTGTTGAGTGACAAGGCGCGAGGTTCCACCAGCCTGGTCTGCACGTGTCTTCTTCCTGAGCGGGAGTTGGGCAAGGGTCACCTTTCCCCAGGCAGAACTGGGACGGGGCCGCACCCCTCAGCTGAAGCCCCCTGTGCGACAGACTCCCCGCCCCAGAGTCGCGTCAATGACAGTAATCGCCCTGATCCACTTAGGCGAGCAGGGGGATTCGCAAGGGGGAAACGTGGCAGCGCTGTCCAGCATGTCTCCAGCTTAGGGCTTTCCCAGGTTCACCACACTGCTTAGGACCACTCCCTGAGTCTCAGCTGGTGCATGGGTGAATTAACACCTTCCGTTCCCTTTTCTCCCCTCTATGGTGAGCGCCTTCCACCCCACCCAGCCGGACACCCACACGGCTGCCACCAGCCCACAGGGGAAGGCGATGCCTTCCTGTGGGACCTCCCTCCTCAGGAGCTTCCGCTAGGAAGGGATGTCTTGAGTCAGCTCCGAGGGAAGCACTGCCTTTCCACCTCTTCCTAACGGGCTGTTGACATGGAGCTTTCCACGATGACGCTGACAGCACCGTCCTGGGTTTGGCCAAGGACAGAGGCGGGCTTTCTGAGCTTGTCACCGGCCTGTTGAGCTCTCTACAAACGAGGGTGGCTGTGCAGAGACACGCTGGACAGCCTCACCCAAGTCCGGGGTATTTCAGCCACTCTGCTCTCGGTGACTGATCTGTAGGGGTGCCACTGGGACACTACGTGTCTCCTCCTGGTTCAGGGCTTCCCTGAACACCCTCTGCATCTCCCTTGCTCCCGATCAAAAGGGTGTGAGGGTGGGATCCAGGTCTGCCCCATTTGCTTCTGCTTTCCCTCGACTCCTTCCTCGACAATGCGCCCTTTTCCCTCCGGCCTGCCTGGATCCCACTGTGGTCAGTTAGGGGCACGGAGCAGAGAGCAGAGATCCACCCTGATGACTTAAGCGTGCAGCTGGTAACTGCAAGTCGTGCGAGGGCCATGGGGCCGGGGGAAGCAGGAGCAAAAGCCACGACTCTGCAAGAGGAAGAGACCTGGGTTCCAATGCGGCGCTGCCATCAGCAGCTGCTGTGACCTCAGCAGCCGTGGTGGGCAGAATATTGTCTGCCTGTGTATTCTGTGGAGGTTAAAGGACAGGAGGCAGCACCCCGCCTCCCCTGTGGGATCAGCACAAGCCACTGGCCCCTGTGCAGGCCGTCGCGGTGGCTTGGACATACCTTTGATCTGTAGCAGCATCAGCTTCTTGTAGGGCACGGCGCTGTTGTTGGAATTCTGCTCGGTCAGGTTGACACTCCGCAGGTTGACGCTGCTGAAGCTTTCTTTACTGGCTAAGCCGGCCAGAGTCACTTCCGAGAAGTTGGAATTGGATGACACTGGGCGGACGGGGACACACGGATGGGAGAGGTGCTCAGTTGACACGACAACGCTCGCAACCAGACAGCTCTCAGAGCTGACTCACCGCCTCTGTCTGCTATTTCTAAAAACTTTGATTCATTTCAGTTTATTTATTTGAAAGGCAGACATAGACGAATAGATAGATAGATATCTTCCACCTGCTGGTTCACTCCCCAAAGGCCTGCTACAGCCAAGGCCGGGCCAAGCCAAAGCCAGGAGGCTGGAATTCCATCCAGGTCTTCCACATGGGTGGCAGGGACCCAAGTACTTTTAGCTGTCACCTGCTGCCTCCCCAGGAAGCTGTGTCGGAAGCAGAGGTGGTACTCAGCCCCAGGAGCTCCGCTATGGGATGCAGGCATCCCCAGCAGCATCGTCACAGCTGCACCACACTGCCTGCCCCGCGCCTGTGCCATTCAAAGCTCATCTTGAGTGGGAAGGGAAGCTCCTCAGGTCTGAGTCAGTCTGCAGTTCCACGCTTACCCACCACGTTAAGAATCCACACAGCCCTGAAGGCAGGAAGTGCTGGCTGACAGTGTCACCCCTTGCTATGAAGGAAGAGAATGGAGTGACAGTGTGGACCGGCCACCTTGGGGCCAAACCTGGAGCTGAGCTCACTTGCTGCGGCTCCACTGAGAGCCGTTGTAAATCCCAGTGACCTGTAGGGGCTGGGAACGAATCCCAAGGAAGACGGTTCGATGTTTTCCACTGAAAGCCTTCAGACGCTCTGCAAGGCGTGAGCTGCTTATCTTTCCCTGGAGGCCAAGTGACGAGCTCGGTGTTATCTGGATGCCCTTGGCCCTCAGACGGGAGACCCCAGCCACGAGATGCCCTGCTTCCAGGGAGCCAACTCATGGCTTTAGAGAACGGATAGGGAGAAGCCCAGAGAGCTGTCTCACTGAGTTAGGGCCAAACACTGAAGGTGTGCAACAGGACTTGAATTCAATATGACAAATTCAATATGACTTCTGAAATGTACTTTCTAGGGGGCTGGCACTGTGGCGCAGCAGGTAAAGCCAGCACCCACGACACCAGCATCCCCTGTGCACGCTGGTTTGTGGTTCGGCTATTCTACTTTCCGATCCAGCTCCCTGCTAATGGTCCGGAAAAAGCTGTGAAAGATAGCCCAAGTGTTTGGGCTCCTGTCACCCACCCAGGAGACCTGGCTGAAGCTCCTGGCTCCTGGCTCTGAGCTGGCCATTGTGGCCATCTGGGGGTGTGAACCAGCAGATGGAAGGTCTCTCTCTCTCTCTCTAACTCTTCAAAATAAATAAATCTTAAAAAAAAAAAAAAAGAAATGTACTTTCTTGGTAAGCCAGTCATAAAGAAACAATTCAATTGGTCCATCTAAAGACTACCTAGGGGTGGCCTGTCTCTCTCTCTCAAATAAAAATAAATAAATAAATAAGTAACAACACAGGTAAGAATTCCTTATCTGAAATGCTTGGGGCCTGAAGTGTTTTGGATTTTGGATTTGGGAATGTTTGTGTCCACATATTTAGGATGGGACCCACGTGGATCTATGTTTCACATACTTCTAGACACACGGCCCCGAAGTGATTTTTAAAAAAGATTTATTTATTCATTTGAAAAGTGGAGTTAGAGAGGGAGAGGCAGAGGTAGAGAGAGAGGTCTTCCATCTGCTGGTTCACCCTCTAGATGGCTATAATGGCAGGAGCTGGGCCAGGCCAAAGCCAGGAGCCAGCTTTATCTGGGTCTCCCATGTGGTTGCAGAGGCCCAAGCACTTGGGCCATCCTCCACTGTTTTCCCAGGTGCATTAGCAGGGAGCTGGATTGGAAGTGGAGTAACCAGGATACAAACCAGCAGCCATATGGGATGCCAGTGCCACAGGTGGCAGCTTAACCTACTATGCCACAGCGCTGTCTGCCCTGAAGGTGACTTTACCCAACTTTTTTTTTTAAATATTTATTTATTTATTTGAAAGGCAGAGTAACAGAGAGGCACAGGAAGAGAAAGAGAGGTCTTCCATCCGCTGGTTCACTCTCCAGATGGCTGCAATGGCTGGAGCTGCGCCGATCTGAAGCCAGGAGCCAGGAGCTTCTTCCAGGTCTCCCACGTGGGTGCAGGGACCCAAGGACTTGGGCCATCTTCTACTGCTTTCCCAGGCCATAGCAGAGAGCTGGATGGGAAGTGGAGCAGCTGAGACTTGAAACCGGTGCCCTTATGGGATACCGGCACTGCAGGTGGCAGCTTTATCTGCTATGCTATAGTGCTAGCCCCTTACCCAACATTTTAATTCACCTGCAGTTTGGCTGCAGCCTATCACAGGAGGTCAGGTGTGGAACTTTCCAAGTATGTTGTCAATGTGAGTCCTCTCAACATTTCAGGTTGTGGAGCATTTTTGAGTTTTGGGTTTAGACATGACCAATGTCCAATCTGTATTTCTAAGAAAAGCCTTAGGAAATGGTTTATGGAGGCCATAGGAAAATAGAAATCATAGTAAGAATATTAAAATTAGCAAGAATATGCATGCCATTACCTCCACCAGGAAAACCACTGCTTTGTGACGATGCAACCCCACATTACCAGGTGGCCACGGGCAGGAGAGCTGAGAGCTGGAATCTACCTCCTCACCCTGAATGTTTTCTGTTTCAAATCTCCCACTCTTCCCAGCTCCCTTCCAACTCCAAACACCTCGAGTGGCCCACCACAAACAACTTGAAAAGCAGCTGACAACATAAAAACCCAGGGTTAGGAGAAGCAGTGGTTTGGTCCACCGCCCCCTCCAAGTTCAAGTCATTTGCTCTCAAATAAGATGAAGTGGAGAACTGCTGTGTTTAGGCTCTGTGGAGCTGAAAATGGGCTGAACCACACAACTCAGAAGCAACCTTCACCCATGACCTCTTCTAAGAGAATGCAGCAACACAGGGTAATGTCAATCACTCAACCGAAACTCAACATGCACTGCACGAATTTCAGGGTGGGGATTGTGGGGGGCAGGGGAGAAGCCTTCCAGTGCCCAGTAGCATGCGCGTGTGGGTCACAGCTGCTCCTGTGTGTCTGTGGTGGGTTTTTGAGCATGCTCACTGCCCTCTGCCCCAGCACAGATGCTGCCCGGTACTCACTCTTCTCCACTTTCATCCGCTTGGACTCCATGAAGGCCACGTTGAGTCTCTGCTCCGTGTACTCCTGCAGGAGGTCCTCTCTGGCTGCCAGCATCTTCAGGGGGTTTCTGGAAGCTGGGACCCGGCGCTTGGGCCGAACAGCGCGCTTGTGCTCGGCCACGGAGAAGGTCAGCCTGCGGAGCGAGGCAGAGCTGTGGCCCACTCTGCAGCCTGGGCCACCCCGACGTGGCTGTGGACCCTGCACCCAGAGCAGCAGGCTCCACATGGTTACCTCCCGATTTCGTGACTGAATCTTACAGCTCCTGCTGCCACTGACGCACCCCTGATGTGGACTCAAAGACTCTCGGAGGGGAGATCCAAGTCCGCTGAGTTCAAGATCTCAACCAGCCACCGGGTACCCCACTCATGGGCACCCCTTGCCCACTGCTGGGGAGACTTCCCTCTGCCTCTCCTGCCCGTGTGAGCATCCAAACCATCTTTGCAGGGCTACCAGCAGGTCCTCCTTGGGTTCAGACGACCACTGCTCCTCGATGGCTTCGTCTTTCCTTCACACTCAGCTGTGCTCTGTACCCAATGGCCTTGCAGTTCCCCCTCCCCACAAGCCTGCTGCCCCTTGGGAAAAGAGCCACCATTACAAAAAATACCCTCGGCCCTACTAATCCCAGGGTCTGTATCCACGTATTCAAGCCAACCGTGAATCAAAAATATCCCCACCTTCCAAAAAAAAAAATCGTGCCTGTACTGAACATACATGGACTTCGTTTCCGTGCCATTATTCCCTAAAGAACCCCAAATAACACTTCTTTGCCTACCATTTATGCACTTTAGGTGCCATACTTCATCTAGAGAGGACTTAGGACATACAGGAGGATCAAGCACACAACCTTCAAAAGGGACACAGGGCATCTTTTGATTCTGGGATCTGCAGGGGGTCCTGGACCCCACCATCCCCCAGGGGCACCACGGGATAGCTATATTTAGAAGGAAAATCAGTGTGCAACACCACCTGTGACCCCTGCACACCCTCGGCACTCTCGGGGGCCACAGAGATCAGCCCAAGGAGCGGGCAGACCCCGTTCTGAGCCTGCAAGCCCCACGGACACTGTGGGGTGCATATGTAACTACACAGCTGCACACTGAAATGATTGTGCGGGACAATTTAAAACACGACATTTGGGTGGGGAGATGATTGAGAAAGGGCTAAATAACAAGTGCATACAGGCACCTAAAACATTATTTTAAGGTGGGATATGGCAAGTCGCTCATTATTTATTTATTTTTTTCAGGTAGGAAATGGAAGCGTGCAGATGACACAGACTGAGCGAATAGAAATATGCCGATGTGTCTCTGGGGCACCGGATGGAGACACTGATGACTCCATAGACTTCTGCAGAGAGGGTCTCTGACCATGTGGAGGAAAAGGTGGGACCTGTGTGGTTGGGTCACCGTCCATCTCTGGGAACAGCAGCTGGGGTCTCCACCAGGTCACGCTTCTGAGTGGGAGCCAGGGTCTCCCAAGCCCCCCTACCATGAACACTGGGTTAGGGATGGGCTTGGGGGCCAAGCAGAAGCGAGGGAGACCGAACTTGGAGCTTGGGCTGGAGCTCGTGGGGCGAGAAGCTGCCTGTGCAGGGTTGGCCAGGGAGGCAGCCTGCGACTCCAGAGCCCGGGGGCCCATCTCCTAGCTCCTGGGGAACGGCTCGACGGGGAGTGAAGCCAGCCTCGAGGAGAAGAGCCACAGCGACGTTCTGCTGGGCACCGTACATCTCTCCACACCTTCGTTCTGCTGGAGTCACTTTGCTGTGGGTTTTTGGGCTTTTTTCCTAACATTTTTGGCGGAAGGAATCCTAACTTCGCTTTGGCGGCTTTGCCAAGTTCCCCGTGTGCCCACAGATTCTGGGGAGTCACTGAAAAAACCCTCAGGTCTCCCGATGTCACGCAGGATCGGAAGCTAAGGAATACTCTTTCCTGATCTCCCGGCTGGTTGTACCCACGGAGCTTGTCATCACCACGTGTTGGTTGTGAGTGATGAAAGACAGGTAGAGCAACCTCTGCTAACTGATGACGTCCCAGCTGTGTGACAATCCACCTCGTGTGGTCTGCCTGCTGCACCGTGCACCTCGCTATACAGTAACAGAATAACAGGCACGCTCTAGCGGGAGTGGGCCGAGTCCAGCCCGAGGGCCATGTACGGCCCGGCCAGCCATTTGGTCTGGCCCTGCCATGGCAGCCACGGGCAGAACTGGAAAATCACTAAACCTACGGCAGGCTAGTTTCTAAGCTGATAATTCTGTAAGTGATGTTATCAGCATCTAGCAGTTCCCGGGCCTGCCAGGACTGCAGGAGATAACAGGAGAACCCCTAGGAAAGTCCTGCGCGCGGGCTGGAGGGGGAAGCCCTTCTCGGCGGAGCAAAGACAGACACTAAATAACTCACTTGGGCGCATACGGGTCGAAAATCACATCGAAGTCCTCATCCAGCTCCACGGGACTTCTGGGAACGTTATAGTCCACGCTGCGGTAAAACTTGGCGAACGTTTCCTCGTCGTCCAACTTCATCACCTCCTTGACAGATCTGCCCGTGACACTGAGCACTGTCTCTGGCATCCCTGCGATCAGCGACAAGCCAGCAAGCAAGCGACAAGAGTTTTAGGGAAGCAATTGTACTTTGTCACGCCTAGAAGTCATGTCCATGCTAAATTCCACGTCTCCAGGCGTGGCGAACTCGGGACAGTGGCATCCAGGTCCCGTGGTGACTTCCTGGTCCTTCCACGACCTCCCACCTGAACACGTCTCGCGCGGTCGGGTGGTGGGAGGGAGGGAAGCTGACCTCGCTGACTCAGCACATTGAGCATTTCTCAACCTGCTCCTGGCCCTGCTGGAGGCAGATGCTGCATCAGCTCCTTCTCTTCCTGCCAAGGGCCCTGTGATACGTGTTTTAGGCTTTGCACGGAGGGGCCACGTGGCCTGTGTGTGGCCACTCGATTCTACTCTTGGCCTGCAAAAGCTCTCACAAACAGGCATAGCTGTGTTCCAATAAAACTCTACTTAATGAACAGGCAGAGAGCTGGATTCGGCCGTGGCCGCTGTCTGCCGAGCCCTGGGCTAGTGCACTGTGGCCTGCACGCGTGTGTGAGATGTTTTGGGTCATCGGCATTGCTCGCCTCTCCAGTTTAGTTACTACACTACACTTCTGCACCTCTGGTTCTTCAAACTCACTGTCACTAGCAGGAAGGCCCGTGCCTTGTATGAGCAAGCTGCAAGTTCTAGACACTCTGATCTGTGGCTTCTGTATTTAAGTAAGCACTGAACACTGATTTCCCCAGAATTCTTTTTTTCAGACATCCCTTGGGATTATTAGCAGTAGCATCAGCTTTTGCCTTTGAAGAAATCGAGACATAAAAAGTGAATTATCCCAGGCCCAAGATCACACTGGTTTTGCTGATGCAGATAAAGTGCTGTCAGGCTAGAAGCAAAATCAGTGAGTTCACACCTCTCCCTGGAGGGCGCCCTGAGGGATTCGGTTCAGGAACAAAGCGAGATCACTGGGAGCTCTCAGGTTAGTGCAGCACCAAAGTGAGTCAGGCTTGGGGAGCCAATTGGTCTCCACCCGCCCTTCCTCTTCTGCAAGCTGCCAAGAAAGTGAGTTCTGCCAGTCGGAAAGAGGGAAGCCATAATCACAAGATGATCTGGCAGAGAGGAGAGAGCAGAGTTGAGAGACACTGCGGGAGGCATGGGGTTTGCTTTGGATGTCCTGAGAGGCTCGCCGTGAGTAGAGAGCACAGCTCCCCTCCTGGCTTCCGGTACCTTTGTTATTCAGCCTTCTCAGAAACGTTTCCAGCCTGTCCAACTTCAGGTCCGACTCCAGCTGCATGTCCGGTCTGGCTTCAATATCTACGCGAGGAGACAGCATCCGAGGAAGCGTGTGGCACTGAGGCCCTGGGGGGGGCAGAACCTCATGGCGGCACGCGGGGCACTCTGGGACCTACCTTCCAGGGGTTTGGAAACCGGCGTGGTGCCCCTTGACTTACTGCACGCAGGGGATGCTACTGGAGTTATGGCCGTGGGTGATGCCAAACCTGAGGCACAAGCAGAGGAGGTAGTTAGCACCTCGTCGTCACTGATGCAGACCCAGGACCCTGGCGGGACTCTAGTAGTTCCAGCATAGACTGTACAACTCCCAGGCATTTACACACACACCTGCAGGTGCACATACACACACGTGCGTCTGGCAGGCTCCATGACATGCATGTGAGATGACTGTAAATGTAGGTAGAAATGTACTGTTTTGGGGGACTGTAAGTAATCACAAGCCACCAGCTAAAGTCCTGGAGGCTCCACTTCTGATCCAGCTCCCTGCTAACACACTGGGAAAGCAGTGGACGATGGCCCAAATGCTTGGGCCGCTACACCTGGAGTTTTGGGTTCCTGGTTTACAGCTGGCTCTCTCTCTGTCCCTCTGCCTTTCACATAAATAAGTACACTTTAAAAAATAAACAAGAGAAAAGAGTAAATGGTACAAGGCACATTAAAGAGAAATACATGGAACATTTCTATTTGGATTGAGAAAACTCAACGAAGTGAAATTAAGTATTTTTCCCGAACCTCAGCAGAATGGGTTGGGAAGGAAAGGAATTAATTAGCACATTTACAAAGAGCTGAGATGTTCATGTTATCATGTTGTATTCTTTCATGAAAATGTGAGATTCTTGGATGACATTGCTGCTCTAAGTGTCCCCTGAAGAACCATTTACAAGGAAAAATACATGACTGAATTACTCTGCTCTTTTCTCCTGTAAACTGGAGTGCTATTACAGCATAACAAAATTAAGGGAAAATAAAGGTAAGTGCTTTAAATTTGCTTTCAATATTCTAGTAGCACTTCTCCGCGTGTGCGTATGTTTGCAAATATATACAAGAGGACTTCAAAACGTTTATGACAAAACGGAATTAAATTAATTAAAATGGAATGAAAAAGTTCGTTCATTCTGGTGCCAAAAAAAACCATGAAATTGGGATGTAGTTTTTCCATAATATTCTATGAGCTTTTCGAAGACCCCTTGTATATTTCAACATTGGTTTTGACGATCAGACTGGCAAAGGGTTTCTTTATATCAGTGCGAAAGTACACTTGATAAAATTTGGTATCTGGCAGGTGCCACGGCTCACTAGGCTAATCCTCTGCCTGCGGCGCTGGCACCCTGGGTTCTAGTCCTGGTTGAGGCACCGGATTCTGTCCCGGTTGCCCCTCTTCCAGTCTAGCTCTCTTCTGTGGCCCAGGAAGGCAGTGGAGGATGGCCCAAGTGCTTTGGCCTTGCACCCGCATGGGAGACCTGGCTCCTGGCTTCAGATTGGCACAGCGCGCCAGCCATGGTGGCCATTTGGGGTGTGGACCAACAGAAGGAAGTCCTTTCTCTCTGTCTCTCTCTCTCTCACTGTCTAACTCTGCCTGTCCAAAAAATTTTAAAAAATTGGTATCGTAGTCAGGGGCAGTAAATCATTACTGATTCGTCCAAGATGCCTGAAGAGTTCATTAGCACAGAGGGCGGTGAGTCTCAGGCTGATCCACAGGGCTGACCCAGATGGCCGAATTCCAAGCAAGCAGAGGAATCCCGTTCCCTGTTATCTAGGCATTGGGCAAATCCCATTTCCCCGGCGCCTCCTGCTGCCTGTGGTGAGCAAGGTACTCTCACAGGTGGGACAGGTGTCTTCCCCGTGGTCCAGCAGGGGCCCTCCCCGTGGCCATTCCCTGATGGGTGGTGACAGGGTTGCCTGTCAAAAGCCCCCTGGCTGCTTCATTCTGCAATAAATGCAAAGTAGATGCTGGATCACTGCCAATCAAGGGGAGCTAAGGATGTATCATAAAATATACAACCCTGGAGGCGGCGGCAAATATTAGAAAAATGGGAGACAGCTCCTGCTCTCGAGTAAAAGCACAAGAAAATGACTTCCTGCCACATCAAGATCCATGATTTATTCTGAAAAATGTGAGAACAAATTCATCCACTGAGCAATGGGAAACATTCATTCTCCGAACCTGCTCAAGAGAAAAATCTCTTATTCTGACATCCGTGTGGACACAGGCAGTAAAGGCCTATTGCGAATAAATCATGATTTTAAGATGGGAAAGGAAAAAGAGCAAAGTACAAAGTCTTCAACATGAAAGTCTGGGCCAGACACTGGAAGACTTGAGCTCTGGTTTGAGTTCTCGGCTCCAGCTCTGTATAGCCAATCCACACTCAAAGTGTCTGCTTAGGTTAACACAGGGAGGGGCTCGTGTGAAAGTATATTAAATATAATTACACAGTTCTGTGATCTGATGAAGAAAAAGCTCAGCTACCACCTCCTTCTGTTCTGCATCTTGCATCAATTCTAAGATCAGGTCAAAATGAAACGATTATAAGGGATTCTTCCACTAAGAATCCCTCTCTCCCTTGCTCCCTTCTTCCTGCAAACATTTACTATGTGCCTACAAGGAACCAGCAACCATTCACAATAGTTAGGATCCCTAGAGGTATTTTAAAAATTTTCATTCATTTCTTTTCATTTTATTTGAAAAGGAGGGGGAGAGAGAGAGAGAAAGAAAGAGAGAGAGAGAGAGAGAGAGAGATATCTTCCATCTGCTGGTTCACTTCCCAGATGCTAGCAAGAGCCAGGTCTGGGCTAGGCCAGAGATGGTAATCCAGGACTCCATCCGGGTTTCCCATGTGGGTGGCGGGGACCCTAGTGCTGGAGTCAACACCTGCTGATTTGAGGGTGTGCACTTCTAGCTGGAAGCTGGATCAGAAGCAGAGCAGCCAGAACTCCAGCCTGGCACCTGGATATGGAACTTGGACATCTCAAGTGGTGTCTAAGGATTCTGAGCAAAAGGAAAGAGAAACCTACGAAACTGACACCAGTATGTACTCAGTGAATGTTGAAATGCTGGCCACTCAGAGTTGGCTTCTGATAATAGCTTAGAAAGCCAAGGGGTGTGCTTGGAGGTGGCAAAGGGACGCAGCTCTATTTAAATATTTACTTATTTGAAAGGCAGAATTACAGGGAGAGAGTGAGAGTGAGAGTGAGAGAGAGAGAGAGAGAGAGAGACTGAGAGAGTGAGCACTGTTTTCCATCTGCTGGTTCACTCCCTAAATGGCCACAATGGCCAAGGCTGGACCAGGCCAAAGGCAGGAGCCTGGAACACCATATGGGCGCATTAACAGGGAGCTGGATCAGAAGTGGAGCAGCCAGGCCTCAAAGCAGTGCTCAAACGCGATGCCGGTGCTGCAGGTGGAGGCTTAACCCCATGATCTACAATACTGGTCCCCCCAGAACTCAGCACTTTACTCCCTACAGGACAGGAAATAAAGCCCCAAAGATGGCCAGGGCACCCCCAATGCTCTCGGGCAACTTCATTAACCACGCAGTAGGTTGGGGGGGTCCCCTCCCCTCCTCCCAAGAGTCGTTGATGTTGACTTCAAGTCAGCTCCAGAGCTCAGTGGCAGCAGCGCCACCTCCTACAGGAAATCCTACTTCGGCAGAATGGGCTGCATCTGTTACAAACTGCACCTGAACTTGGCCTTGGCATGCTGAAGAGGAGCCCAGGAGTTAACCTAACAGCAGAGATACCCGGCTCCTCTACTACCAGAGGCTTCCTTGGGGTAACTGGTTGCCAGGTTGCCTGAGAATGGAAACAATTTGAGGGTAAGAGGGTAAGGACTGGGGAACACCCAGGTGTGTCAGCACATCTGCAGTTGCTTTTGAAACTGATGACTGCACTCAGTTTCCAGGTGGGAAAGTTCTGGAATAGTGACAAATTGAATTAGACATCTCACTTGCAGAGCACACTAATGGACTACTGCTGAAGAAGAGACATTTAGGAGTATCTCCCAGGACCTACTCTCAAATGTGGACACAACATCCATAAGGTTAGAAATTAAAAAAGAAACGGAGATGGGATGTGGCACAGAGGTTAAGTCACCACACCCCATATCAAGAGTGCCCAGTTCCAGTCCCAAATCCTCTGCTTTGGCTCCAGCTCTCAGCTAATGTGAACCCTGGGAGGCAGCAGGCGATGAGGCTCAAGTATTTGGGTCCCTGCCATCCACGTGGGAGACCCGGATGGAGTTCCTGGCTCCTGACTTTGGCCCAGCCCCAGCCCTGGTTGTTGTGAGCATTTGGGGAGTGGCCACACATATGGAAAATCTCTCTCTCTGCCTTTCAAATGGTGAAAATGAATTTTTAAAAATGTCTTTTAAAAATTTGAGTTGTCTGCAGTGGAGGATGGCCCAAGTGCTTGAGCCCTGCACCCGCATGGGGGACCAGGAATAGCACCTGGCTCTTGGCTTCGGATCAGCGTGGTGTGCAGGCAGTAGTGCGCCAGCTGCAGTGGCCATTTTGGGGGTGAACCAATGGAAAAGGATGACCTTTCTCTCTGTCTCTCTCTCACTGTCCACTCTGCCTGTCCAAAAAAAAAAGTTTGAGTTGTCATGTAGCAACATCACCCCCTGCGTGAGTGTGCTCACACGTGCATATGCAACACACACACACACACACACACTCTCTGTCTCTCTCTCTGACCTCTCTTCACCATCCTGCCAGCCACGGTGAACTGGGTGGAGTCGTTGGCGGCCCCTCTGCCTCTGGTCTTCCAGGCTTCCTCTCGCACGGTGATGAGCTGTTTCCTCTCTTCAATGGTCATCTGGCTCTCCCGGCTGTCCATCACCCGCTGGTCACCCCGTGCGCCAAGAGGAAAAACCGCAGAGAGAATGGCAGAGGTGTGAGTTTGGCTGGAGGCAGACACCGAGGAAAATGCGTTCCCCAGGGTTCTCCAGGAGTGTCTGAAATTCCTGCCAGGCAGGCTAGCGGGCACCATCAACAATACGCAGAAAAGGTGTGCTCTACGTGCTGGCTCGAGTCACCAAAAGGATGCTTTGTCAAAATAAACGAAAGCATAGAGATTGTCTTCCTGCCATGAGCATCACATGCTTTTCAAGTTGCTTGGTTCTACCCATTTGGTTAAAGTTGGTTCACTGGGAGATTTTACCCATAGACACTCACAAGGAACCCGACCGACTGAGAAGGCGTTACCCACGCAAGCTCTCAGGAACACAGTCAGTCATAAAGAAGGGAAAGCTGGCTGGGAATCAGGTGTGTGATAGAGCTTTCTAGAACCCTGAATGCCTTTTCCTACAGCAACGGTGTCATATGGGCAGTGAGGAAGCCAAACTGGGCAGACTGCCGAGGGAACCGACTTGGAGCCGTACTGTGTGTGACACTGTGGTCGAATCGTGCTATAATCCTGTAACCTGACACGTATGATAACATTTCTACTTTGGGATCTGCTTGCCTCTTAAATGTCTAAGCCGTCGGTGACACTTGGTTCACAGTTGGGAACATAGTTGAGGATGGGGCTGAGGAGGAGGGGAGAGCAGCAACAGGACGCACACAGGGCTCGAGGGTGGGCCGCGAGGAAGGGAGTGTATGGACGGTGCATGGACGGTGGCAGCAGGTGACACTGGTACAGGTGGCCCGCAAATGGAGGCAGCTCCGCCCGCTTCCCATCCCTCCCCACATCCGGGCACAGGGCTGGGGAAGCAGCAGGGCAAGTGGGGCAGGCCCAGGAAGGAGGGAGGGTACAACAGCATCGCCCACTGAGGCTGTGAGCCGAGCCGTGGGTCATGGCTGTCGGAGGGGGTTCTCTAAGCCAGTGGGGTCTCTGGGCTGAGCCCCCGGCAGCTTCCCCAGTTTCTCTCCCCTGTGGAAAGGCTGCCCTGGATCAGAAGTGGGCAGAGTTCAAAGTGATCCAAGGCCTTCCCCCAACACCACCAACAGGAAAGGGCAACGCTCCTCCTCCACGCCCGCCCACTCCACTACCGCCATTCCGCTTCCGCTTCCCTAATGGACCCGCAGGAAATAACTTCCGGGTTCACACAGGACAGGAGGGTGGCACTCCCGCTTCCCTTAATGGACCTGCAGGAAATGACTTCCGGGTTCACACGGGGTAGGGGGGCGGCACTTCCGTTTTTCTTAATGGATCCGCAGGGAATGACTTCCGGGTTCACGCGGGGCAGGGCTGGTGGCGAAGCGCTGGGCCCACTTCTGAACGCCCGGGGCCCCAGATTTCAGAGGGTCACAGAAATCCCGCAGCCCGACATGGGGTCCACCTCGGTCCGCTCTGGTTTAAGCCCCCCAACACGGACTGGTCTGTCATTCCAGTGCGTGGGAACGACAGCCAGATGGATTCTCAGGTCCTTGGTGAGTGACATCAGGTCGAGGACCTTTTCGTAAAGAGCGAGGACCACGGAATGCAGGCTGTGAGCCGGGATGGGATCCTCCGTGGAGAAGGGACCAGTGGGGGGCGGGGGGGGGGGGGATGGACACTAGTTGGTTATGGATGTGGCTCAGACAGACCTTCCACGGGTGTACAATTCCTGGTCTTGATCTCCATATCACTGTGGTGTGATTATGGGAGAAAAATAGCTTTGACTTTGCAGGACTGTAAGGTTAAGGGGTATGATGGCTCCAGACTGCTCACACGTGTGAGTGTGTGTGTGCTAGAGAGAGAGAGGGAGGGAGTTGTGGAGAAGTCAGGCAAGGGGTGGAGGAGGAAGGTAGGGAGGATGGGGACGCAGCCACTGGTGGGTCTGAGGGTACAGGAGAGCGCCCTGCCCCTTTTAGAAACTTCCCTGAAGTCTTAAGTTCAATCAAAGTACAAAGTTACCGAAGAACTCAACGACGAAGCAAGCTTTCCCTCAACTTTCCCACTCATGCTGGGCGAGATGACCCCAACTCTAAGGAACGCTGAACCTCACACCCTGATTCAATAAACCTTGAGGGCGACTTGCCAGGGGTCCCTTCAAAGACAGTAGGTTTTCTCTGAATATGAAGTTTCAGGGGCGAATTTTCATCACACCGGTGTGACGCTTGGCTTCGGACGTTTCCAACTGTCAGGTGCCAGGAAAGTTGGCCTCTCCAAGGAGTTCCGTGGTGGACCTGGGTCCAGGGTGGGTGGTGACTGAGTCCCACGGTGGCCTCCTGGAGGCAACAATCTTACTGCCCAAAGCACTCAGGGCTCCTTCTCCCATGTGAAGGAAGAGAGCCCTGGCTGACACAGCCACTTTAGGATTCAGGGCTGCCATATGTTGGCTGGATCTAGGCCAGGAAGGAACGTCTTCTACTCCCCTCAAAGTGACAATATTAAACAAGTTTTCCTAGAAGTTTGTACTGAACTTTGCCACTTAAGGGTTTGGTTTAGGGCCCCCTAAGCCCTTCTATCTGACTTTACATGGCTCTGGGAGAGGTTGAGGGATATATCATTTAAGAATCTGGTACAATTTATCACATATTGCTATCACACATCAAACGCTATCCTGTTTTAGAACTCTTCGTCCATTTGCTTCCTTGTCGCTTAAAACTTCATTTGCTGGCCTGTTTCTCCCTTTCTCCCATCCAAGTTCCTCCTATAGAGAAGGTTGGAATAGGTATGGAGGTAAGCACAGTGCCACTTTAAGGTAAGTGCGAGATGTTTAGTGTCATCTAGAATAGAATTGGGGTAGAATATGAATAGATCCATGAACACAGTGAGGAGATGTGGAGAGAGAGGGTCAGGGAGGCAATGAGAGAGACAGAAGGTAGTTGAACAGTTGGGAAGAAGGAAAGGTCTTTCCTTAGGGATGAAAACCGTGCCAAGCATCCGTCAGTAGGAATGTGTTCAGGTTGCCACATTGTGGCTTAGGAGTTTGCTTCTCCTCATACACCTGCACACTGCAGCATCACAGCAAATCTCCATGTTTCTGATACAGCAAGAAAGCAGAACACGCTGCATGGTTAGGATTAAGGCAGACCCACGGTAAAACTCTTCCACCACCAGACAGCTTCCTGGAAAGAAAATGCTATGATATGGATTTAAACTTTCTATCTTACCCTCGTCCAGTGAAGCTAAGCTGAAGATGATGATGATAGCACCTGGAAAGTAACAATACAGTGAAGTGACAAAAAAGGCTAGTGCTATCTCATCAAGACCCAAGATATTTATATGGGAAAGCCGATGATGTAAGAACACAGAACTCAAAAGAAATTTAACTTTGAAGTGGTAAGACATAAATTAACTCTGGTAAATGTTAATTTTTCTTGAAATGTAACTATAGATGGAGAGGCATTCCATGTTCATGGAATGGATGAGGACAATCAATTCCAACTTGGTCTATGCAATCCCCATCAAAATCCCAGCAAGACATTTTGTGGATATTGACAAATTGACCCTAAAGTTTACAGGAAGAGCGAACAGACTCAGAACAGTCAACACAATAATGAAGAAAAATAAAAGTTGGAGGACTGACACCACCCAACTTTAAAACTTACTACGAAACAGTATTACAGTGCTATTGGTGAAATAATAGATCAATGGACCAAAATAGAGCCCAGGAGTAGATTCACATAAACACAGTCAACTGATATTTGACAAAGAAGCAAAGGCACTACAATGGAAGACATTTTTTCAACAATTTTGCTCATGTGTGAAAAAAAATCCAACCAAAAAACATAGACCTTAAACATTTACACAAGTTTACTCAAGGGGCTGGCATAGTGGTGTAGCAGGGTAAGCTGCCGCCTACAATGCAGGCATCCCATAAGGGCACTGGTTCAAGTTCCAGCTGCTCCACTTCTAATCCAGCTCCCTGCTAATGCATCTGGGAAAGCAGCAGAAGACAGCCCAAGTGCTTGGGCCCTTGCCACCCACATGGGAGACCCAGAAGATGCTTTTGGTTTCTGGCTTTGGCCTGGCCCAGCCCCAGCCATTGTGGCCATTTGGAGAGTGAACCAGCAGATGGAAGATATCTCTCTCTCTCTCTCTCTCTCTCTCTCCTCCCTCCCTCCCTCCCTCCTTCTTTCTCTTTCTGTAACTCTGCCTTTCAAATATAAAATAAATCTTTAAACAAGAGAAACCACAAAACACCTCCATAGGAAAAAAAAAAGTTAGCTCAAAATGGATCACAGAGATCTAAATATAAAGCACAAAACTCCTAGAAGGCAACATAAGAGGTAGATGACCTTGAGTTTTACAATGACTTCTTATATAGAATATCAAAGGCATAATCCATGAAATCATTAATAAGTAGGACTTGATTGAAATGCAAGCCCTCTGCTCTGTGAAAGACACTGTGAAAAGAATGGGAAGACAAAGCACAGACAGGAGAAAATACTTGTAAATGCCTGCTAGCCAAAATATATAAAGAACTCTTAAAACTAAGCAGTCAGGAAAAAAAAAACAAAAAACAAAAAACAGATTAACAAATAGGCAAACAATCTGAACAGAGACTTCACCAAAGAAGACATCTGAAGGGAAAGAAGCATATGGAAATATGCTCAACATCAAACAGCATTAGGGATTTTCAAATTAAAGCAACAAAACACCACCACCCACCCATTGGCATGGTGCGAACCCAGAACACTGACACCACCCACCAAAGCCTGGCGAAGATAGGGAGGCCCAGGAATTCTTGGTCATTGCTGATGGGAAAGCAAAAGTGTGGACACTTTGGAAGACAATCTGTTTTTTTCTAAACACACTCTTAGCAAACCTTCCAGCAAACATGCTCCCTTACACCCAGACGAGTTGAAAGCTTAAGCAAAAACCTGCACATCAATATCTACAGTCGGTTTATTCGTAACTGCCCAAACTGGGAGGCAACAAAGATATCCTTGGATTGGTGAATGGATGAATTCATTGTGGCACCTCTTCCAGGCAATGGGATGCTGCTCAGTGTTAAGACAAAGTGAGAGACCAAGTCTCGGAAAGACAGGAGGGCACCTTCCACGTCTGTGGCCAAGTGGAAGATGGCAACCTGAAAAGGCTACTTACTGTAGGATCCCAACTCTGGGACATTCTAGAAAAGCCAGAACTTTGCAGACAGGAAAAGGTTCAGGGAGCTGAGTGACAGGCTGGTGCGGTGCAGAGGATTTTAAGGGCAGGGAATTGGTTGTCTGAAACTCTGCTGCCTGGACATTTATGGTGGATACAAGTCCTCACACATTTGGCCAACCCAAGACAGGGTGCATCCAGAGAGAGCCCTCATGTGAACCCTGGCCTTTGGGGGGCCATCCTGTCAGTGCAGGTTCACTGATGGTGGCGGGGGACGTGGCTCTGCCTGGGAGGGCAGGGGACAAACGGACTCTTTGCATTTTCTGTTCAATTGAGTTGTGAAGCTACAATTGCTCTAGGAAAACATTCTACTAAAATATGGGCACAGTGTTATGGCGCAGCGGCTTAAGCTGCAGCCTCTGGTGCCAGCATCCCTTATGGGCTCTGGTTTGTGTCCTGGCTGCTCCACTTCCCATCCAGCTCCCTGTTAATGCACCTGGGAAGGCAGCAGAAGACGGCCCAAGTCCTTGGGCCCCTGCCATCCACATGGGAGATCTGGATGGAGTTCCTAGATTGGGCTGTTCCAGCCCCAGCCATTGCAGCCATTTGGGGAGTGAGTCAGCAGATGGAAGACCTTTCTTTGTGTCTCTCCCTCTGACTATGTAACTCTGCTTTTCAAGTAAATAAATAAATGAAAAATTTACACACACACACACACAAACTTCAGTAATAGAACTTTTCCTTTCTAGTTTAGCATTGACTTATCAAAAAGAAATAGCTAATTTCCCCCATGACTGATGGCAGCAAGTTTGCCCCAGATTTGAGTCTCTTTCTTGGGGCAGATATGTGGGCTGTGGACTCTCAAAAGAGCCTTTGTGAGTTCAGGGCAGAGGGGCCGAGAAGGGCGAGGGCAAGGCCACTTGTGGAGAGTGGGTGCAGCCACTTCTCCCAGCCGTGGTGACCACTGGGACACTCCCAAGTGTACTAAGAAGCAGGGGCACCCACGTTCAGCTTTCAGGGTGGTCCAACCTGCTGTACCCATTGCGCCACTCAGCCCCCAGGCCACAGCGTCCCCTGTGGGGGCTGGGGCTCAGACAGGATACGGCAAGGAGAGACGTGCAGGGTCCCAGGGTCCATGCATTCTCATTTTAACAGCTCCAGCAGATGGCCTTTTTTGTTGAATCTTCAGCAACATCACATCGTTGCTGAGCTGGCCCCTCCCCTCGACTCCAGAGCTGCTTTGCCCTTACAGCTTGGGGGCAGGAAGGGGAAAACTTCCTCTTACACCAGGTGCATGATGGCGTGATGAGCAAATGCCATCAGGTCCACGTAAGAGACGAGCCCAGGCTGCAGTGCGTGTGTGATGTAGCCGGCATAGACGAGGAACTGATTCAACACGTGCCCACACACCCACACGGCCTGCCTCTCTCTCTCTCTCTCTCTCTCTCTCTCTCTCTCTCTCTCACACACACACACACACACACACATCCTCCCCACATGAAACACAAGTGCTTCCCTTCTGCTCAGAAATTGCAATGAGGCATAAGGCATGCAGGCTTGTCCTCACCTGGTTAACAGATACAAAAGACGGGTACTTATGGGCAGCAGGTAGAGCAGGAGAGTAAGCAGTAGCATACACAGGTTCCTATAGGGCAGATCAAGAGGATTAGAGATGAAAGAGATGGCTGATGAGAGCAGGGCAGGTGGGGTGGGGCTGGGGGCGCGCAGCCCACGGCTGTTTTCTAAGAGAGTGTTAGTGGGCTCATTGCAATTTCACCTCTTTGCACAAGGGTCCTTCCACGAAGGCCAATGCTATAATGAACCCACACAAGCAGTCATCGTACCAGAGAGCATTCTGTGCGGGAACTCATTGAGCTGGGCGGCAGCCTCCCGCAATCTCTACCAGATACTCAGTCACACAGAGAACCAGGGCTGTCGCGACCGCGTTAACATCGAACGTAAGAACACCCGCATGGACGTATTTGCATTTCATGATTGAAGGGACCAGCTCTCCAGTCTGGATCAAGGCTTGTGTTGCCCAGGGGTATACAAGACCAGCCAGGGAGGCATGGGGGTGGGGAGACTCACAGGTGGGGAGGCCTAACTCCGGCCACAACCTAGAGGGCACCCCGGTTAGAGTCAGGCTTACCCAAAGCAGATTAGAAATGGCATTATCGTCTGTAACTTCTCCTTCTTCCTACAGGTTAAAACAAATGGGAGACATTGCAGAGTCTTGGGAGACAAGAGTCCTGTTAGGGTTGCACAGTCACTTGCAGGCATGGTGTGCCGGGGTTCAGCTGAACACATGCGCATGCTCACATGGCCAAGTGTTATCAGCCCCCAGGAACCTCACCCCGAGAGCACAATGACAATGACCTCCTTCACCCAGCAGTCAAACCCTCAGCTGTCCACTGCCTCCCAACCTCACTCTGCAGCGGACCACGTCTTCCTGAAGCGAGATTTGGAATCGTACGCGCTGGAGGTGGCTTGGGGGCTATCAACTTGGCGGACTTGACTTTCCCTCGCCTCTCAGGGACTGGCTCTGACCTTCGCTGAAAAAACTGACCTCACGGCCAGGGAACCACAACCAGCATCCGGGATTCAGATGTGGATGCAGGTTTTCAGGGGCCAACTCTACGGGGTTCTTAAATCCTGGGTGAAAGCTGACACACTGGGAAGGGTGGATCGCGACAACGGGACCCTGTGCCCGAGTGAGTGTCGAACAGGCAGGAATTGGAGATAATTCCTGGGTGACAACTACTTGTTAGTCCTGACAAGGAGGCCCCGGCTAGCTTCTTCCTCCACGACTTTGCTCAGTGGCTCATGCTCAAGTGCTCACATGCCATGCAGCACGGACCAGGCCACGTGCACACACCGGGTGGCCATCCCTGCCTGTGCTACAAAAGGCGAATGGTTAAGTCAGGTTCCCACGGACTTAGACTAAATCCAGAGAACAGAAGGCAGGGGAGGGGGAGCCACATCTGGAAAGAAAGAACCTGCATGATTTTTCTTAGGCAGTGGGCGGAACCACCTCAATTATTAGTCAGTTATTAGTGCTTGCACGCTCTGAACCGTCAGTCCTAATTGTGAGGGAGAGACCATGTGAACACAGAACTGCTTCCGGGTTTCCTGCTCCTGCAGACAAGTGTGGGGTCAGCACAGAGAGGAAGACACTAACTTATTCTCCCCAAATCTACCCCTGGGCCAGAGCGTAGCATCGTACACCAGAGCAGCCAAGATGAGAGGCCGACTTGAAATCCGTCCTCTTCTGAGACGAGTCTTTGCCAGAAACAAATGCAAGGCACCCTCTTACATTTTCTGCAGTGTGGCTACCAGAGAACTCAACACGATCTCCACGGCTCCCGTTATTATTTTACTGGCCAGTGCATAGGTTTTCCCAGAAGCCCAGGCAAGTGCTGGGAGCACCCCCTCCCCCCACCTCTTCTGCATTTCAGCTTGGCGTGGACCTAACTGGGCTGCGACTCACGGGACCCCCACCACCTTCACATATCAGGACAAGAGGAAAACGTCCTAATTCCAGGAATGGGTGCTACTTGGTGAATTCGGAAATTGGGAAGTAACTGATGAGCTGCCTCCTTCCCACTGTTGGGGGTCTACATGGAAGGTTCTGGAACCTGCTATCTTGGGCCCATCAGCTAGTGTGGACTTGGCCCTTGCAGCCCTCAGGCACCCAACACACACTGGTCATTTCTGGTTTCTGAAGCACTCCTTGGCTATGGGGGCCTGGTCTTAAGATAAGACCGGGTTTCAGGGCCGGCTCTGTGGTTCAATAGGCTAATCCTCCGTCTTGAGGTGCCGGCACACTGGGTTCTAGTCCCGGTTGGGGCACCGGATTCTATCCCGGTTGCCCCTCTTCCAGGCCAGCTCTCTGCTATGGCCCAGGAGTGCAGAGGAGGATAGCCCAAGTCCTTGGGCTCTGCACCCACATGGGAGACCAGGAGAAGCACCTGGCTCCTGCCTTTGGATCAGCGCGGTGTGCTGGCCGCTGCGCGCTGGCCGCGGCGGCCATTGGAGGGTGAACCAGTGGCAAAAAGGAAGACCTTTCTCTCTGTCTCTCTCTCTCTCACTATCCACTCTGTCAAAAAAAAAAAAAAAGACCCGGTTTCAGGGCCCCTGCCTCCCACACGTGAGCTTTGCCGTTACCCCTGGGGAAGGCACGGTCCATGAGGTTGCTGCAGGTCATCTGCAAACCGCTTGACCGTCCTAGAACCTGAGATTCTCCCAATGTGGACAACAAAGGCCTAAAATAGCCGAGTTTAATTTTAGCTTCAAAGAGCTCATTGTCTCAGGCCCAAAGGAACTAGGCCACTGAGCAGGAGTACGTACAGCAAGCTCACTGTTGCTGTGGCCTCAGCGGAGGCTGAGCCCAGAGATACTGAGGCCCAAGTCCTGGAGCCCCGGCCCCCAGGGCCCTGCAAATACCTTAGCCAGGGGTCAGATGGCTTGGAGTCCTCTCATCAGTTATTTGAGGGCCTCAATTTCCCTTCACTTCGGGGTCTCATTCTTGAAATGTGAATCTCACATGCCTGCTTCCGCGGATCCACCTTTACTATGGCTGGGAATTAAACGCTTGCTCGAGCCACTCTCTTTAACACTCTCTCTGAGGGAGGGCGTTGAGAACTTCATGGGATATGGAATGAAGAGGTAAGTTCATTTTCGCATGACAAATTTGAAATTCATGCTTTTTTTTGGATCATATGCCTTATCCATAAACTTTTTGGAGATCCCCATGTGCCTTAAAGAAAGAATTCGACTTGCTGTTCTGACACAACCCAGGTAGACAGGGAAGTATCACGGACGCCTGATCCACCGGTCTACGTGCACACCTCATTTTTGCGTTAGTTTCTTCCATCCGTGATTTCTCTCTTCTGCAGAGAGAACTTATTTCAGAGCTTAACAGGGCCCAGGTGACTACCCTGTAGAAACAGCGCTTTCTAGCTGAAGGCGTCCTACTTAGCCCAGACACAGAGCAGAGGGCACGTCGCAGCCGTTCAGGCCCACCAACACGCCTGTCGCTGCGGGGTTGGCAGCAGGTGAGTCTCAGGTGTGCACAGACACGGCTGTCATTGAACAACCCCACAACGCTCCTGCCTCCATCACCACGTACTCCTTAGCCTTAGTGAAACTATGCCACCTGGCGATACCTTCTCGACAGAAGACATGGTCCCTCATGGCGAAATGTGTTGCAAACTCGGAGCTAAGCACTGATGGACCAACACCTTTGTCCACACTTTGGAGTGAAATCTCTGTGTAGGAACAGCAAGTCCACAGCGCCTATGCAACTTGCAAGCTTTAGCAGTGAATTACAATTTTTTTTTTAAACGATAAAAGCCTTAATGGCAGGCTTCATTTAGCCACACTTTAAATGGAAGGAAAAAGCCCACTCTTTAAAACGCAGGTGCACGGCCTCCTGTGTGCGGTGCTGTGTGCGTTCCCAGGACACCTCAGCACTCGACCTTTCGGTCAAGTTCATGCGGCTGATCTGGGAGAGGCTGCCGGGGATTGTTCCCGGCCTCGAGGCGCAAGACTCAGTGAGGCTGTGCATGCTCCCCGACACTCCCACCTCGGCGTGGACGGCCTTACCCTCCTGGGCAGCAGTGGCTCCGTGTCTGGCAGGTGCAGGCCGCCGGTAGAGGCAGACGCCTGGCCGTACTCCTGCTTCCTGCTGAGCCTGTTCTTCCAGTCTTCCTCCCCACTCTTCTTCAGCAGCGCCAGCCTGCAGAAAGAGACACCAGCCCAGAGAGGTCAGCACCAGACCCCTCGGCGTGCACAGACACCCCTTCCCCCCACAGGGTCCCAAACGTTTTGGAGTTGGTTGAAAATGCGAAGCTGGACTCTCTCTGGCTTTCCAGATGAAACGCGCAGCAAGAGACTGCCTAGGGTTTTCCTTGCCCTTGGGGCTGAGAGCAAAGAAAAAGACAAAAATAATGGTCCCCGAAGTGTCCTCTAGCGACCCCTTCTGGTCACTCGGTGAAACCACGTTACATTCCTCAAGCGGTGTAGTAGCGGTAGTTACTTGACGGAAAATATTGCAGAAATGAATTTAAAAACCTAAAGCCGTGAAGCCCTGACACTCTTTCAATACCATACTTTTAGATTAAAGGCCGATGTGGCGTATATGTGCATTACTGGGAATGTACGCTGAGCCTCATTTATTTCCTGTGAAGGTGCTGGGTCCTTCCAAACCCATCTTCTTAATACAGAAATGCTTTTCGGCAAACCTATTTGTTAAAATTATTACTCCAACTTCCCCCTTGGGAAAGAAATCTACAAAAAAGGAATCTAATTAGCCGACACTGTCACCTGACCTACTTTAGTTCAACGATGGTGGGACCTGATCCAGTGCTATGAGGATATTGGCGCCTCTAAAAGGTTACTCTTGACGAATGGGTGGCTGGCTCAGCTCGGACGGCTTAGGCGTTTACATCGCACAAACATGGGGAAGACGAGAGGCACAAAAGTCATGATGATTGGGGCTGGTGCTATGGCGCAGCAGGTTAAAGCCCTGGTCTGAAGCACCAGCATTCTATATGGGCGCCGGTTCTAGTCCCGGCTGCTCCTCTTTCAATCCAGCTCTCTGCTCTGGCCTGGGAAAGCAGTAGAAGATGGCCCAAGTGCTTGAGTCCCTGCACCCACATGGGAGACCTGGAGGAAGCTCCTGATTCCTAGCTTCGGATCAGTGCAGCTCCGGCCATTTTGGGAGTGAATCAGTGGATGGAAGACCTCTCTCTGTCTCTGCCTCTGTGTAACGTCCATGTGCACTGCCTTCTGTCTCCAAGGCACAGCACATTTGGATCACGCTCCCTGTTGATCCCAAATTGTGTAATTCCACAATGATTAACAATACTCTGCACGCTAACAGGGCTCACTCATGTCCATAAGTGCAAAATCCGAATTCTTTTCCATGTTTTAATCTGCACTGCGTCTGAGATCGTGGCTAGGATTCGTGTATCTCTTCTCTGATTCGTTGGAACGAGACAGTTTTATTCCAAGGAAAAACAGAATCTCACGAAGTCGAATCGTTAAAAGAAATACTTAGTAGTGGCGTGGTGCGTTGGAGCTTTCAAGGGCTGCAAAGGCTCAACACAAGAGACTTTCAAAAGGTAGCGGCAGGCCAGGACTTCAGATCTCACTGCGGAAGTCTTTCCAGCTCACACCTGCTGGGCAGAGGCACTCAGCTCATCTGCGCTCTGCCTGCAAACGGGGCTCAGAATCAGCTTCTGCCTCTTACTTCCCCTGGGACCCAGACCAGTTATTTCCTATTAAGATCTATCTATTTATTTGTCAGGCAGAGAGAGAGAAAGAGAGGTCTTCCGTCTGCTGGTTTTACTCCCCAAATGGTTGCAACAGCCAGGACTGGGCCAGGCTGAAGCCAGGAGCCTGGAACTCCATCCTGGTCTCAGTACTTGGGCCACCTTCTGCTGCCTTCCCAGGCGCATTAGCAGGGAGTTGGATCATTAGCAGTTCAGCCGGGACTCGAACCAGCGCTCTGATAGGACATGCCCCCATTGCAGGTGGCAGCTTAACTCACTTGTGCCCCAACACCGACACCCCCTGCCCCCAGACAAGCTATTATTCATCCACCGGATTAGACTGGATCCTGTATGATTTCAGAGAATCTTTAAAAGATCAAATTCATCCTTGTGAGTTCTCTTTATCAAAAATAATGAGCAATATGGTCTTTGAGGCTCTTCTCGCCAAGAAGTTCCCAAATGTTTCAAGGAGCGTGGACAACGTCGCTAAATAATTCCCTGGGTTTCCTTGGTGGCATCTCAGACAGAAGCATCTCGAATCACCTGGCAGGCCAGCAAGTACACTGCTGATGGCCTGGTGATGTCTAAGAACCTGGATATCACTGTCCCCAGTCTATCAGAAAACACAGGCCGAGTTCCTCTCCAAACCCTTTCAAAGAATTCCTCCCCTTTTTGAAAACCTGAAACTTTGTTTCCAGACACAACAGAGGAAGCAAATTGTCTATAAGCCACTATGCTGCTGTTGAGCCCAGGTGGCGCTGGGAGCCAGCCCTCAAAACTGCCGTGTGCGAGCCCCGTCCTCGTGGATTTCCTGTGTGGCACTCCACACGCCGAGGACTCGAGGAGATCTTGGCAAACATCTCTCTCCTCCAGCCACCTGACAGGCAGGGGCCGGGGCCGGGGCTGGGGGGCAGAGCGTCTGGTCCTCCAGCAACATCATTTCCTGCCTGGTCAGTCCAAACAGCTGTCGGCGCTTTGAACATCTGCCAAGCCCAAGTGCTGTTTGTAGGACTGTGAGGTCGCGAGGTGGGCATCTGCTGAGTGTCAGCCCGCAAGCTGGGTGAGTGGCCCTGGATTAGCCTATTGACCCCAGGGCCTGGCCTGGGCCCAGCACGTCCTGTGCTCGCCGGGCCGCCCGGGCAAGCGCCTGTTCCTCTCTGCCCTCTCGTCCAGCAGGGGAGTCTGGTCTGGGAGCCGCGCATGATGGGGACAGGCACACAGCAGTCGGCGCGGGGTCACGCAGGGGACAGGCAGACCTCGCGCCCCAGCAGTAAACAGTTCAGAAAGACACAGACCGGCTAAGACTGACTACAAGCAGAAAAAAGCAAATCAGAGCGGACACAGAACTTCCTCATTAAAAGTCCCGAGTCCAGCCAAGAAAACAGATCCAAGGAACCTTCATTCAGAAGGAGGTGACATAACAGGGTGCAGGGTTAGTGTTTCTCTCTGGAACTCCCCTGCTGAGTATCCTCTATTGTATAAAACACCAGGGGGCCGGCGCCGTGGCATGGAGGGTAAAGCCTCCGCCTGCAGTGCCTGCATCCATCCCCTATGGGCGCCGGCTGCTCCACTTCCAATCCAGCTTCCTGCTGATGGCCTGGGAAAGCAGTAGAAGATAGCCCAAGTCCTTGGGCTCCTGCACCTGCGTGGGAGACCCGGAGGAAGCTCCTGAGTCCTGGCTTCAGATCGATGCAGTTCTGGTCATTGTGGCCATTTGAGAAGTGAACCACTGGATGAAAGACCTCTCTCTCTCTCTCTCTCTTTCTGCCTCTCTCTTTCTCTGCCTCTCTCTGTAACTCTGCCTTTCAAGTAAATAAATAAATCTTTAAACACACACACACACACATCAGCACTTGTATGTAAGTGATGCTGGTCTGGTCTCCTGGTGGTAGGGTTCATGCCCCACCAGGCCACCTGCTTCTCTGATTAAGGACATCACAGTTCTTCCATCACTTCCATCTTTGGGCCCCTCCCCATGCCTCTTTAGCCCTATAGCTCTAATTTATTGGGAATTTTATTTATTTATGTTATTTATCTTGTCAGGCAGAGAGACAGGGAACGCCTCCATTCCCTGGTTCACTCCTCAAATACGTGCAACAGCCAGAGCTGCGGCCAGGCTGAAGCCAAGAGCTGGTGGCTCAACCAGGGTCTACCACAGGGGTGGCAGGGACCAGAGGACTCGAGCCCTCACCTGTGCCCCTGCCCAGGGTGTGCATTAGCTGGAAGCTGGATTGGAAATGGAACTGATATGGATGCAGGCATCCCCAGTGGCATCTTATTTTTTTTAAAGATTTATTTTATTTATTTGGAAGAGAGTTACAGAGAGAGATAGAGACAGAGAGAGAGAGATCTTCCATCTGTTGGTTTACACCCCAGATAGCCTCAACAGCTGGAGCTGCGTTGATCCGAAGCCAGGAGTCAGGACCTTCTTCCGGGTCTCCCATGTGGGTGCAGGGGCCCAAGCACTTGGGCCATCTTCTACTGCTATCCCAGGCCATAGCAGAGAGCTGGATTGGAAGAGGAGCAGCCAGGACTAGATCAGGCGCCCATATGGGATACTGGCACTTTGGGCTGGAGCTTTGACCCACTGCGCCACAGCGCTGGCCCCCAGGGGCATCTTAACCACTGTACCAAATGCCTGCGAATTTCAAATAAATAAGGAAAAAGCAAACAAGACTTAAAAAAAAATCCCATTAATTAGGGCTGGGGTTGTGGTACAGTGAGTTAAATCATCACCTACGATATCGGTATCCCATATTGGAGCTCCAGATCGAATCCCAGCTGCTCCACTTCAGATTCACCTCCCAGATAATGCATCTGGGAAAACACTGGAGGCTTTGCAGCCATTTAGGGAGTGAACCAGAGGATGGAAGATCTCCCTCTCTCTCTCTCTCTGTCTCTTCTTGTCTCTCTGTAAGTCTGCCTTTCAAATAAATAAAATAAATCTTTTTTTTAATTGAAAAACACTCCATTTATTTAATCTAATCTTAAGATAATGTTCAAGAAGTGTGGCTTGAAAAATAGAATTTTCTTTTTTTTTTTTTTTTTTTACTTTTTGACAGGCGGAGTGGACAGTGAGAAAGAGAGACAGAGAGAAAGGTCTTCCTTTTGCCATTGGTTCACCCTCCAATGGCCGCCGCGGCTGGCACGCTATGGCCGGCGCATCGCGCTGTTTCGAAGGCAGGAGCCAGGTGCTTCTCCTGGTCTCCCATGGGGTGCAGGGCCCAAGCACTTGGGCCATCCTCCACTGCACTCCCTGGCCACAGCAGAGAGCTGGCCTGGAAGAGGGGCAACCGTGACAGAATCCGGCGCCCCAACCAGGACTAGAACCCGGTGTGCTGGCACCGCTAGGCAGAGGATTAGCCTGTTGAGCCACGGCGCCGGTCCGAAAAATAGAATTTTCATTGTGACATGGCAGACAGCCTTAGGCAGTCTGAGATCTATCTATAAAATTCAGTGTGGCCAACACCTGACGAAGCAAGAAAGTTGCAGGTGCTGGGAGGTGCTGAGGGGGGATCAGAGTTGGAACCCTGGGACCAGGCAATGGAGACTCCCAGTCCTGCCAGTCACATCGAGAGGCCGACTGACTTTTCTAGACCCACCCCATGTCTGTCGTATATTGTATCTTTTGCAGCTTAATTCAAGCATGGCTAAAAGTGAGGAAGGAAAATGCATTCCACCAACGAACCATTTAGTTCCTGTTCTCGGGGTCTGCCCTACCTCAAAATACCCTCTCAGTCTGGCCTCTTTCTTCTGAAATGAAATAATGTCTCAGAGTGATGTGAAACCCAAATGTAACCTTTCATAGCAACTCTCTGGTACAAACTTCCCAATGTAATTCAGAAGTCATCCAATTTACTTCCTGTAAAGCCAAAGGGAGCTCAGATTCGAATCTCTGAGAAGCATATCCTACACAGAAGTTTATCTTCATTCCCTCTACACACACGCAGGGGCTTGGAAAAGTTCACGGAAAATCTGTATTCTGGAAAGCTGCAGGAATTTAATTTTTTTTTTTTTTGGCACCAAAACAAATTTATCTTTTCATTCCACTTTCCATGAACTTTTGGGACTCTCCTTGAATCTTACAAACAGTCACAGTGGTTTGTACCCCCAGGTATATCCAAAAGGCAAAGATCTGATACCGCTAGCTGAACAAAGAAGCTAATGTAAAAAAAAAGAAACTGGGACCACAAACAGACGAGGGGAGAAAAAGTCTATTCGTATCTCAGACGAGGCGAGGAAAAGTCTGTTTGTATCTGTGTTCACCAGCAAACCATCTGCGAGGGGATTCCAGTTCCATAGCAAATCCCTCCCCGTTCCAGAACCTTCCGAGGTTGACCACATATCCCCTCGGGTGGGTAAGTTCACCGTTTTCATCTTGTGGCCGCACAACCACGCTGCCCCCTCCCTCCCTCTGCACAATGGCTGCTTCCCAACCCCAAGGTGGTACCTTTCTTTGATAGACATGGTCTTGTTGGGCGAGTCCACGGCGGCCCCCTCGGCAGCTGGCGCCTTGATCTCTCCGGCAACAAACATGGCGCAGGGGTTCTTATAGCACTTCTCCTGGAGCTGTTCTGGGGAATCCTGCTGCTTCCAGGACAAGGCGGCTGCGGGCGGAGCCACAGCTTTCCCATCAACCGCCTCTGTCTGCTCGGAAGTGGGTTCCCTGAACTCTGGAGACACAGGGAGCCACATCAGGAAGGACCTCCTCCAGGGAAGCGTGCTTCTGGCCGTTCACCCCCAAAATGCAGCCCTGGGAGGTCAACCCTGGGCACACGCAGAATGTCCCGTGCATTTGGATTTATGCAAATCGGTAGCACACTCCACTCGGAGAGAAAAATCAGACTTCCCAGTGGATCGCCCCACAGAGCGAATGGCTTCGTGACCACCAGTCTGGGCACGCTCAGTCAGGCGGGCTTGACTCCCGCACTGTGGAATGTCTCCACATCTCCAAAAACAGTCCTTTCGCATTTCCAATGTGCTATCCCAGCAAACTGAAGCCCTTGCTAGAGGTCACGCGGCCAGCACTTTATGTAAACACAGCGCGCCAGCCTGGCCAGCACGAGTGGGGAAAGAGGGACCGAGCCTGGGTTCAAGTTCTTATTCGGGGGGTGGGGTGGCTCGCCCAGCCCTGGCCCTGCTGGGCCATCAGCTGCTCAAAGGGGCCAACACGCCAACCAGCTGTGTGAGTTAGGCTAGCTGGCCAGTGTCATCGGAAACCGTGATCAAGCTGGGTGACAAGAGCTTCAGGCATTTTATTGCCGAAGATCTGATTAATCCACCGAGCAGGACGGATTCAGGAAGAAGAGAAGTCTGGGAGAAGAGGCTGGTTTACCCTTGATACCAGCACTGGTTGTACCCTGCCCTGCAACTGAGTTAAAAGGAATCAAAACCCATGCAACCAATCAGGCAGAAACTAAAAAGCCAGCCAGCCGGTTGCTAAACCCGGAGGGGCAGGAGTCATTTACCTCTTAGCGAAAACTTCCTTCTGGGGAGATCCTCCACATCCACTTTCTCTTCAAAGGGCTGCCTGTCGTTCAAGTCCACGTACCCCTGGGCACTGCTTTTCGCAGTGGAAAATTCCTTCAGTTCATCACCAAGGTGGGCAGCGGCAGGAGCAGCCGGTTCCAGGCTCCCTCTTCTTGGCACTGCATACTGGGGGGGCTCCCTGGGGATGTCCCCTTCCCTGCCTCTGCTGGGGACGGGGTAGGAGGGCTCTGCGCCCTCGCTGGCCCCCACCTTCCTAACACCACTGTCCCCCACCGCCAAAGCCCTGCTGCTCTCCATCTCTCTGCGTTCTCGCGACATTCCTCTGCTCCCACTCCCCTCCGCGGCGGGCTGCCAGGCATGCGGCTTCAGAATGCTCCTCACGGGAGAATCGGCACTTTCTGGCACAGAAGGAAACTTGTGCTCAGCGGCACTCAGGGTCTCATCCACGGGGGGCTTCGCCCGCAGATCCCCGGCGTACGTAGGAGGCACGGTGGAGGCCACGGTGGACACGGATGTGTTCACGGTAGGCGAGAAAGGGATGAGCTTCCCGCTCTGCACCTGCAAGTTACAAAGCCAAAAACAAAAAGTGAGGCACAGAACAATGCTGCCTAAGGCAGCTCATCAAACAGTCTGCTGGTGGACAAAGCAGGCAAACAGTGAACGCCTGCTTTTTTCTACTCCCAGATGACTTGCAACAAAGTATAAAAACAAAGAAAAGGGAAGCATACCTGGCCTGGTTGTTTCTTTCTTTATTTTTCCCGGGGTCAACAAATTTCTTACCTCCTAGGCTATGGGTAACACAGTTTACCTGCCTAGCCCGTACTTGGGCACCCACCTGCTCCACCTCTCCGAGGGTGACGGGCTGGGTCTGGTAGCGAGCGTTCATTCTCCTCTGCCTCAGGTCTATTCTGTTGCGGGTCGAAATGGCTTTGGAGACCGGCTGGGACAGTTTGTTAAACAAGGCCAACTTCTCTGCTAAGCTGAGAGTGGAGGAGTCAGGTTCTCCCAGTTCGGCAGCATCTTTGCCCTCGTTTGGCTGGTCCCTGGCTACGGTCTTTTGCTGGGCGGACGCCTGTAACCTGGAAGCAAGCACAAGTCAGGGGTGCCGAGAGAAACAAACAGGAGCCCCCTCCCTGCTTCTTGGATGGATGGGGGGCACTTGGCTTGGCGAAGGGCTGATTTTGTCCCTTTACAGAAACGTAAGACAAGGGTTGGCAGCTGCCTGGGCTGTCAGAGGAGACAGGGCAGCTTGGGGCGTCCTCACTGTCCATTCTTTGGCGGTTCTTGAATGATTGCTGAACTCTGGATGGCCTATCTCAGGAACTAAAGGCGGCGTAGCTGCCCGCCGACTCAGGGAAGGAGGCTGCATTGCTAGGGCCAGAGGCTAACGGGCATCCTGAGTGTGATGCCGTGGCTCTGCCAGACAGCCTCCAGAGATGTGGTTCAGAAAGCGATCTTTAATTTTTTCCATTTTACAAAACTGGGCAACAATACAGCCACCTGCTAGCAATGGCACCTGTAGCAAAGGCTTTTGCTGTGCACCTGCTGAACACCAACAGTTTGATTTTGAGGATTCTTTCGTCTTTTCCAGGTAGCACAAAGGTACTTCCTCTCTCAAGTTTCCACGAGTTTTTAAAAAGGTACTTGGAGTGGCTGGCGCTGTGGCGTAGCGGGTAAAGCCACCGCCTGCAGTATCAGCTTCCCATATGGGCGCTGGTTCAAGTCCTGGCTGCTCCTCTTCTGATCCAGCTCTCTGCTATGGCCTGGGAAAGCAGTAGAAGATGGCCCAAGTCCTTGGGACCCTGCACCCATGTGGGAGACCAGGAAGAAGCTCCTGGCTCCTGGCTTCGGATCAGCTCAGCTCCAGCCATTGCGACCATTTGGGGAGTGAACCAGCAGATGGAAGACCTCTGTCTGCCTCTCCCTCTCTCTCTCTCTGTAAGTCTGCCTCTCAAATAAATATATATATTTTTAAAAAAGATACTTAGACCTGCAATTATCAGGACGCTGTAAAGCACACTAAGTTTCTGGGACTCTGATTAGCTTTCTGGGATGGCACAGCTGTGCCTCGAGCACGTGCGATTCTGAGTGGGCAAGGATATTATGCAGAGCAACATGCCGTCTCTGTGGGCAGGTGTGCAACGAGGCGGAGACAAGCTAACCTGAGCGCACAGTTTTGAGCCTCAGGACACAGGGAGAGAGCGCAACTACACTCTCCTCTGGGCGATGCCAGCTCTCCTTCTGCCCTGCCATTTCACCCTCCCACCCTTTTAGCAACTTTTTTTTTTTTTTTGGACAGGCAGAGTGGATAGTGAGGGAGAGAGACAGAGAGAAAGGTCTTCCTTTTTGCCACTGGTTCACCCTCCAATGGCCGCTGCGGCCGGCGCATTGCGCTGATCCGAAGCCAGGAGCCAGGTGCTTCTCCTGGTCTCCCATGCGGGTGCAGGACCCAAGCACTTGGGCCATCCTCCACTGCCTTCCTGGGCAATAGTAGAGAGCTGGCCTGGAAGAGGGGCAACCGGGATAGAATCCGGCGCCCCAACCGGGACTAGAACCCGGTGTGCCGGCGCTGCAAGGCCCTCCCACCCTTTTAAAATCCTATTTGTCTAGCCTTTGCATTTTGGCTGCGTGACAGAACAACCAACTGGATATTGCCACAGCTTAAGGACACAACTTGAAAATGCCACGATTCAAAACAGAATATAATCATATGTTCTCAATTATTTGCTCAGTTCCAAAATATAACAGCACTGTCTCTCTATAAATTCCAAACATGGAGGATTATTTTTAACACGTAGGAGGGTCCTTCAAAAAGTTCATGGAATAGAATGGAATCAAAAGAGAAGTTTATTGCGGTGCGAATGGCTTCTGGCGTCAACACCTAATTCTTTTATAATTCACGCTTCCCACGAACTTTGAGAAGATCCCCTCATCCGGGTGTCTACGTTTTAAGAAAAGTGAGTCTGAAACCTTCAACACTGATGTTAACGCCCCATCTCCCTGTTAATGTTTATTAAGCGTCAATGTTTTTAGACGAAGGATGACATTCCTCAGGGGTCACGGGGACTATGGAAAACCAGGAAGAGCACACACACGGGTGAGTGAGTTAGTGCGATCCTCATGGCAACACAGGACTCCGTGGGTGGACCAGATGTTTCTCGTGCAGGCCACTCGCACATGGACAGGACAGAAACGCCACACATGTCGCAACGACTCACTGTACTGATCAGCTCGTCACACACACGACGGGCACTCAGGGCTCTGGGGCACCTCTGCTGCCCGGCTCTGTGGCCCTGGGTGCCCCATGCACCTCTTTCTGTCCAGTACCTGGCAGGCGGCACCGTGCTCCTAGCTACAGTGGGGCTGGGCGGTCTGGCCATTACGGGGTGGGCGACCCCAGCGCAGGAAACAGGGATAGGATCACTACAAAAGCAACGACCAGAGAAGGAACACGCGTAAGGACAGAGAAGGAGAGAGGCGTGAAGGAAAGCAAAGTCGTAAACTCAGAAAACAGTCAATTCAAAAACCGGCAAGTGTTTTACTAAAAATGATTCGATTCGGGGCGGTGGGGTGGGGTGGGGCAGGGAAGGGGGAGGGGGAGAGGGCTGGAAGACAGAATCACAAGAGAACTTGAACAGCAATCACCAATTTAGGAAGTCAAATTTAGGATCGATGTCCCGGTTTTAAAAAAAGGAGTTTACAGAAGCTAAAAGTAGCCAGCAGCAGATCAGTGGCTCCTACGTGTGTTTCGGGACGCTGGTCTCCATCTGTCCTCAGATAACTGATCAGCACATCAGAAATAGATCCTTCCGAGCCTCAAGAGGCGACCGTTTTTCATCCTATTTATTGTTTGGTGTCCTTAGAGAGCTGCTTATTTTATATCTGTCACTCAAGCTTTTTTTTTTTTTCTAAACATGTTGATTTACTAAGAGTGCTTAGTACCACCAATGCACCAAGAAATTGAGGAACCTATTGGGAAGAGAGTGGAGGCGGGGCCCTCTGGGGATGGGGCTGGCCTGGGTGAGGTGAGGTTTGTTTTGTTCAGGAAGCACGTGCCTGGGTCCGTGGGAAGCAAACAACAGTTTGTAAAATACAAACACAGCAGGCCAGCGTGGTGGCGCAGCCGGGGGAGCCACTCCTTGCAACACGGACAGCCCCATGGGGGACCATGGGTTCGAGTCCCAGCTGCTCCACTTCCCATGTTTCCTGCCAATGCACCTGGGAAGGCAGCAGACTACGGCCCAAAATGCTTGACTCCCTGCCACCCATGTGGGAGACCCAGATGGAGTTCTGGGCTCCTGGCTTCGGATCAGCCCCTGGCCGTTGCGGCCATTGGGGGAGTGAACCAGCAGATGGAAAACCTCTGTTACTCTACCTGCTGGACAAACACATAAATCTTTTAAATAAAGCCAAACAAAAAGTTTCCCTTGATAGAAGCAATACTCTTTTTTTAAAAAAGATTTCTTTTTTGAGTGGTACAGTTACAGGCAGAGAGGTCTTCCATCCACTGGTTCACTCCCTAGATGGCCGCAAGGGTTGGGGCTGGGCTGATCCAAAGCCAGAGCCAGGAGCTTCTTCCGGGTCTCCCATGTGGGTGCAGCGGCCCAAGCACTTGGGCTGTCCTCCGCTGCTTTCCCAGGCCATAGCAAAGAGCTGGATTGGAAGTGGAGCAGCTGGGATTCGAACCGGCGGCCACATGGGATGCCAGTGCGGTAGGTGGTGGTTTACCTGCTACACCACAGCACCGGTCCCTGAAGCAATGATCTTTAAATGACTCCTTTGGGAACTTAATTTTGAACGCATTGGAAGATACAATGATACTTTAAAAAGTCTGTGGGAAAATGGGATTACAAAATAAGCTTATTTTGGTGTCAAAATGTTGAAATGCAGGCATAGGGTTTTCATAACGTGCATTTTTCACGAACTTTTGGAAGACATCTGGTATGCATGGATTTAAAACACTTTTGCAACACAATGAGCTTAGGTTTTAATTCCATTTTCCATCAACTATTTGAATTAGCTTTGTGTAGCTCAAAACGGAAGCTTGGTGCATTTTCAAACTGCCAATTAACCTGAAAACATTTCTGGCGATTATCTGAAAACAAAACGAACCTCTTTTAGAGTCCTAGTGCAGTATCTATAGCGGAAATGAGAAGATCTGATCAGAAATAAGGCAGGAGGCAGTGGGGAGTGGAGGGAGAGACCAACTAGGGACCGATAAGAATTGACACCGGGTTCACTGTGATTCATCCGCTTTCAAGGTTTGATTTTTCTCGCGGTAGAAGAGATTTTAAAAGGAAAATGCATGGATAAAAACAAGTCCACCCCCCTCCCCATGATCTTCCAGAAGCTTCCATAAGTTGCAAAGTCTATAAAGAGACTGCAGCTAAGAAATCCCGACCCACCAACTTCTCTGTGGCTTCCCTGCCATTTGCTCCTGCCTGCACCAGCCCAGGGCAGGGCGCCCCTCCCTGCACCCGGGTGGGCGGGACTTACGTGGCCGCGATGACCACCTCCTCGGTGGTGACCGGCTGCGTGCGGGACCGGTCCTGCAGGCGCCGCAGCCGCTGCTCCACCGCGGCGTTCCGGGAGCGTCGCTTGGGAACCTGCGGCTCCTCGAAGGACTTCTCCATTTCCTGCAGTCGGAGACGCGTGCGATCCTTACACGCTCAGGAAGAGAAACGGGTGCGGGTGGGGGAGGGAGACAGCCAGGGGTCTCTTCCCGTGTTCTCCATGGGCGAGACCCAGTGCCACCGGCGGGAGTGGGAGGCTGGGCTCCCAGTCACCGTACAGGAAGAGAAGGGCCCCAAATGGCTGGAGCCTGCGCGCTCGCTCCTCACCCCTCCTCGGTGGGGCACACCTGGCACGCAGGTGCGCACACCTTACCCTGAACAGGAGTCTCTTGGCAGCCACACTCAGCTTGGCCCGTTCATCCACCTTTTCTTCATCTGTGAAATGAAGCCACAAGGGAGACAGCATCATTAGAAACACGGAAGACACAACTCTGAAGACTTGCCCGCGGCTGACCTGGTCAGAACCGGTGTTGGCAGTATCTTCCCCTCGAGAGAGAGCCCTTGGCCATGGACAGCCAACCACACCCAACCCCACACAGACGGTGGATTCCCACCGCAGAGCTGTACTGAGAGCTAAGAAAAGACTTGGTGGAAGCAACTTCTCTTCTTTGTGTGCACCACCAGCCGGAACCTGAAAAACCCACTTCTTTGGTTCCAATCAGTTGATTTCTTTGTTCTTTTTTAATATTGTTCACTCCAGGTTTAACCACTTCCTCTCAAAAATCAAGGGAAAGTGATTTGAGAAATTCCCACCAGGTTTGATGATATTCACAGAAAGATTAACTTGCAGTAAAGTAAGAAATCGATGGTCTCTCTAATCGTCTCTCAAATGGCAAACGCTTTTTCTGTTCCATCTAATCTAGATGAGGGTAGGCGGCTTAATGGAAGGAAAACAGGTACTTGCCTTCTACAGTTGGCACTTCTGAATTTGAAGTACACCTAGGAAGGACAGCAGCAAACAAGAATAAACCGTTAGCTGATGCGAGTTGAAGTTCCAAATAAAACAGTATATTAAAAGCAAAAAGGGCAATGCAGTCAAGTTATCTAAATGAACAAACGCACAGGCAAAACCAAGTACACCAGCCTCGCCCTGGTGGTAGTTGTGAGTACACATGGATGGTTGTTAACCGACACTGGCAGTGTGTGTGTGTGTGCACAACCCCACTCCAGTGCACTCCTCACGGAGAAAAAGCCAGGGTCCAGGACAAGTCATTCAACATGAGTGATCATTAATGCTTAGCCACACCTTATTTCTATTAGGAGAATGTGACATTAACAACTCAATACAAGTAGGGACTTATCATAAAATGAATATTAAATAAAATTCCTTAGTAATTTTCACTGTCAGATCCGGTGACGACACAGTTCCAGTTTTAATTTAACAAGAGCATAAAGGGGAAAAAATAGTCAGTGAAGAAAAGTAACGCTTCTTGCTTTCCTACCATCCGAATGCAACAGCGTCATCAAGGCCAATGCTATCTGGAAGTACGTGTGAAGGAGCCAAGCAAATATGCCTTACAGATTAGATGGAAGAATTACAGAACCACCAGCATCCTCTCCAGACAGCACAGCCATCCACGGACGAAAACCCTGCTCTCTCCGGCGCGCTCCCAGCCTACAGAACAGAGACCCACGCCTACCTATCCGACTCCTTGCGCTCTGCTGACGTTATAGGTTGAGTTCTAAATCTCTCAGAAGTTTTTCTACTTTCACCCGGAGAAAAATAGCGTCTTGGTTTCCGGGACCCTCTCTCCCGTTCCACACCGGCGGGCGAGCTAGCTCCTCTGGTTGACCTCTCCACCCGGGCAGGGCTTTGAGAATCCCAGGGCACGGAGGACAGAGCGGGGCAGGGGGAGAGAAGAAGAAGACAGAGAAGAGAAGAAAGCTGAGGTTTCTGTATCTCAGCGAGGCCAGGCAGAGACCCCGCTGCACCCCTCGCCATGCCTCTCACCAACCACGCACAGGGGAGGTGCCGCAAGCCCGCCACCCCCTCCTCAAACTCCCCATTAGTAGGCAGAAGCAGATGGTAGTGTTGGAGCTACTTCCTGCACCTGCCCTGCACAGACTTGTGAGCTAAGCTAGCAGATTCAACGCAGGACACAACGCAGGCTGACAAGTGCACAGTTCTGCCAGGGACGTGCAAGTGACACACGGCGAGAGCGTCGGGGACATCACCTACAGTTCGCTCTTCTTGCTGGCACTGGCCGACTGCAGAAACATGTTTCGGAGCTGGGCGACAGAGACCTTGGTATCCAAAAGGCCGAGTTCGGCACAGGGCCCTTCGGCCTTGGAACTCTGCGGCTCCAGCCCTCGCCTGGGAGCTGAGTCTTTGCCCTGGAAGGCTTGGAGCTGAGCCGGGCCCGTGAAGTCCGACAGCGAGCGCGTGCGGACCCGGTGCTTCCTCGCAGACGCCTCCTGTGTGCGGCTGGCTGGCTGGGCGTCCGGGGACGCGGGCTTGCTCTGAACGTACAAGACCACCTCGCTGCGGGCCGTTCTCTCAGGGGGCTGGCGCTCAGCGGCAGGTGGCGGCGGCAGGCTTTCTAGATCACTCCGATGCTCCAAGGTGACTGCGCCAGGGGCCGGCTTTGCAGGGTCCTCCGGTGCAGAGAGCGCTTCCGGGCCCCTCTCCGGCCCGCTGTCTTCCAAGGTCAAGAGCGTTTTCCCGCTCTGCCGGAGCGCATCCTCTTTCCCGCTCTGCCTGAGCGTGTCTTCGTCTGCTTCAGACTCACAGACTTGCAGTGTGGCGGTTCCCTTCCTCTCCCCTTCCAGAACCTTCAAGGCGGGAGGCCTGGAGACACTCTGGGCAGCCGATCCCGGCCAGCTGCACTCAGATCCGCTCTCTGGGGCTTCCGAGGTGGCCAGCTGGACGGTGTGGCCAGGATCTGCCGGCTGGATGCAGCCTCGCATGGGCTGTCGGGCGGAGCCAGCCACCTTGCTGGCCACCCTGTCAAAGGCCGAGTGTTCTGACGGGAAGGAGAGGTACTGGACTGGCACTGGCTGGTGTCTCCTCTGAGACAGGGCCTCTGAGGCGTGGTCAGGGCTGCTGCGGGCACTCTCCTCCTTCACCAACTTTTCTCTAACCTTAACTCTTGAAGAGAGAAAAAGGATTTAAGTTGCAAAGTTCAAGGGACCACGCCATGGGATGACAGCATGCGAGGGCCACAGATTGTCAGCAGATGGAAATTGACCCCAGAGAGAGCAGCACTTGTGAGAAGGCAAGTTGGGGACTAATGCCAGAAGTCCCCAACTTGCCAGGAGGATGGCTGATCTCTTTATTTGAAAGAGGAGAGAGACAGGGTGTTCCCATTGACTGCTCACTCCCCAGACGCCCAGAATGGCAGGTTTGGAGGCTGGGCTGAAGCTGGGAGCCAGGAATTCAATCCAGGTCTCCTATGTGGGCAGTAGGATCCCAGCTACTTGAGCCGCCACCTGCTGCCTCCCAGGGTCTGCATGAGCAAGCAGGACGCTGGAACTGGGAGCCAGAAGTGGGTAACAAATCCAGGTGCTGCAGTGCGGGTCGAGGAAGAGGCCCCTCCCAAAACAAGGACCTCGAGTTAAATTTCCAGACTTGCGTTCGGGTGCCCACACAGTGCACAAGCTGACCACGGCTTACAGAGCTGCACAGGGGTCAGCTGCTGTCCCGGGGGGCGACCCGGTCCCTTCTGACTGCATAAATAATCCAAAGCCAGAGAAGCATTCATTCAAACACCCCACCGGAGAAGGGGAATGAGGCAGGTGCCGGCCTGGGTCTGTCAGTTTCCCACACGTGGAGCTATGTGGGGGGTCTGCAGGCATGCATGCACCTGTGGACGGAACACCGTCATCTCCTGTCTCCTGCGAAGGAGTGCGTTCTATCAGGCTCTGTGCACTTTGGCAGGCTCAAGATGCAACAACGGTCACCTCTCTTCCGAAGCATTCCCAAGCTTTGCATGCATTCGTGTCTAAGACACGCGGGGCCACTGTGGACACCACTGCTGACAACTGTAGCAGCAAAACAATGTTAGAGAAAAGGTGTCTGTTGAATGAGTTCATGACCATCCCCTACCCCTCACCACCTTAGCTAAGAACTAGCCTACTGGTCTACTAGCTGGTCCTAGAGTCTTTAAATACCGGAGCGCAGACCTGAAATGCATTTCAAAGCGACAGGCCATGTCCCGTCCTGGACCTCTGGCTCTGGGGGTCCCAGGAGACCTCAGTTCAAATCCTGCCTCGGCCACATCGTGGCAACGTCTCTGCTATTCCCTTCTACGGGGACACGGTGACACAGGTGTCGCGATCTCTGCAAAGCACGTGACTTCTGTCCCTGCTACCTCGTTCTGACTTTTGCTTTTTGAGACACTGTGGGGTGAGAACCCAGAAGCTACCCAGCCGGTTTGGGGACGGGTTACTGATTGAGGATGAAGCTAAGGCCATGAAGAATGCTTTTCTGAGTGGGACACGTGACCTCACAGGGCAGGAGGTGGTGTGTGTGGGGGGTGGGGGGTGGGGAGGAGGATAGTCCTCCCTTCAACTTGGTCAGCACAAGTCCCTGTTCATCGTGCCGTGAACTTCCTCGTATCCTTGCTGCGGACCCACTCAAGACATACACAAAGTGTTCACTAGTGATGAGGAACAGTCCCAAGGGAAAAGAGCTGTTATTTTTTTTCCCCCGGAGACTCGCCAGCGTCGGGAGGCCTCCGTGTTTATGCTTGCTCATCACAAGACGGCTACGAGGCGGACAAGTTCTTGGGCGGAATGCGTGCGTCCCATCACAGACAATCGGAATGTTGTCCTCAGCCGAGGACCGAGTGACCGCTGGGGACTGGGTATGTGGGTGCTTTGTCCTGCCCGTGACTCACTCATTCTTACTTCTCCTGCCCTTCCCTGTCCCCTACCCCTATTTGGAAACTGAAATGACAAAAAAAATTTTTTTTTTTGCTGCTTTTTGAATTCACATGACCTACATTTCCCTGTTGAAAATGAGCTACTGGTGGTTTGGGGAGGAGGAGACAGGAAAACAAGGAGGCTGGAAGGGCCAGGCAGAGGGCGCCCTGGCCAGAGCGGGCACTGGCTGGTCAGTCTGACCCAAGACTGACTCACGGCTGCCCCCCACTGGCCGCTCCCCTGTGAGTCAGCGAGGAAGCCAGAGGTTCAACAACAGGATTATCCGGAAGAGGGAAAAGCAGAGGGAGGAGACTGCGCAAGTGGTGCAGGTGAGAGCAACAGGAGGAGGAGAGCAAACGGTGAGAAGGGGACGTCCGGCTGTGCCGCCGGACGGGACACACGGTTTCAAGTGCACGGTCACTCCAAGACGGCAAGAGGCGGTAGCGGCCGTGGATGTGCGGAATGCAAGGCATTCAGGAGGGCACCAGGCAGCGCTGCAACCCGAGGTGTACCTGGAAGGCCAGTTGATGAGCGAAGACGTGTCGCCCTCGGCATCTTTCTGGAGAAGCCACTCATGTTTGGGTCTCCCCAGACTACCGGGCACAAGAAAACACAACTTCAGATGGTTTGTCCGCACACAGCAGAAGACACGCAGACACGGGGCGCAGCTGCAGAGCTCCACAAGGCCTGGCTTCGGAGAGGCCCACGTCGCTAGAGGGTTTACGCCCACGGCACAGAATTTTCCGGGCACCCAGCTCACTCCAAAAACCAGGATGTAGAAATACACACAGCCAAAGCCATCGGGTCATGTGTTCTCCAATCATTTTAAATGATGAGAAAAGAAGTCTATGACAGTCACCATGACCAAAAAAGAAGATTCTCGCCTAAGACGTTGGATACGTAAATACCTGAGAGCATTTCAAAAGCTACAGACCCAGGCCGGCACTGTGACGTAGTGGGAAAAGCCACCGCCTGCGGTGCCAGCATCCTGGCTGCTCCTCTTCCGATCCAGCTCTCTGCTGTGGCCTGGGAAAGCAGTGGAAGATGGCCCAGGTCCTTGGGTCCCTGTACCCACATGTGGGAGACCTGGAAGAAGCTCCTGGCTCCTGGCTTCGGCTTGGCTCAGTCCTGGCTGTGGCAGCCATTTGGGAAATGAACCAGCGGTTGGAACATCTTTCTCTCTTTCTGTCTCTGCCCCTCTCCCTGTAGCTCTGATTTTCACACAAATCTTAAAAAAAAAAAAAAATCTTCTAAAACCATTGTAGAGAGTTTTGGATCCAGGTGACAGGCAAGAAGCTGTAGCCACACCTGCTATTTTCCTGCAACCCTGATACCTGTCCTACTCCTTAGTTGTTTGTCCAGTAATCATCCTGTCTCCAATCAAACTTACTATCTTAAAGATTTATTTGAAAGGCAGAGGTACAGAGAGAGAGAGAGAGAGAGGTCATCTATCAGCTGGTTCACTCCCCAAATGGCCACCACAGCCAGGGCTGGACCAGACTGAAGCCAGGAGCCAGGAGCTTCTTCTGGGTCTCCCACATGGGTGCAGGGGCCCAAGCACTTGGGCCATCTTCTACTGCTTTCTCAGGCCATCAGCAGGGAGTGGGACCGGAAGTGGAACAGCCGGGACTCGAACCGGCGCCCATAGGGTCACAGGTGCTGCAGGCGGCAGCTTACCCCCATTGCCTGATCCCTGGCATCACAGCAATTTCTGTGACAGCCACTAGGAAATTAAGGTGCGTGTCAGTTCACTTTGTTCCAGCGATCAAGGACCCATTTCTTAACATGTATTTGAACACAGGGACAGTGTAACAAAACATGTGCAGCTAAGACAGTTGGCAACGCAACTCGGCACAGTGTGGAGAGGGAGCGACCGACAAACAGGTGCTCAAGAGAGGGATGGGGGGGGGGGGCAATCACAGACACGCCCACCCCCGAGGTGCTCCAAGGGTCACAGCGTGCCCTGAAGACTACAAAGTGCTCTAAAGCTTCCTGAACATGACCTTCACCTGCAAGGATGCAACTTGGTCAGCATGAGCACCAAATACGGAACACACCGGGTGAGGAAAAGCAGATTCGGACACAGGGCCACACGCCGGGCTCTGCTGACTGGTGATGGCTGTGTTTCTAATGAGACAGAGGGAAGTCCACATAGGAAAATTCTAGAAGGCAGGGCAGACGGGAAGGTGGACTTTCTCCCGGACAATTCCCGTTTGTCCGAATGTCTCAGAGCCCTGTTAGAGTGAGATGCCCGTATGTCACCTGATGCTGCACAGTGCAGATGGGCCGTTACCCACCTGTGCTGGCGACCCTTCACTCTCCTAATGCCTCCCAGGGTTGGCTCATCACGCAGCAGTCAGATGAGCACTCATTTTTTTCCTACCTCTAGGCAAAGGATTTTTTTTTTTTTTTGACAGGCAGAGTTAGACAGTGAGAGAGAGATACAGAGAGAAAGGTCTTCCTTCCATTGGTTCACCCCCCAAATGGCCACTATGGCCGGCGCTGTGCTGATCCAAAGCCAGGAGCCAGGTGCTTCCTCCCGGTCTCCCATACGGGTGCAGGGCCCAAGCACTTGGGTCACAGCAGAGAGCTGGACTGGAAGAGGAGCAACTGGGACAGAACCGGCGCCCCAACTGGGACTAGAACCCAGGGTACCAGCGCCGCAGGTGGAGGATTAGCCTAGTGAGCTGTGGCGCCAGCCTGCACAGGATTTTATATTTCATCCTTACACAGGTGTTTTTTATTAGTAACTATTTGAAAGGCAGAGACAAGGAAAGGTCTTCCATTGGCTGGTCTTCTCTCCAAATGCCCACTGAAGCCAGGAGCCTGGAGCTCAACCCACGTCTCCCATGTGGGTGGCAGGGGTCCCAATTACTTGAGCCATTGTTGTTTCCTCTGCATTAGCAGCACCTGAACTTGGACCCAAGCCAAGGTACTCTGAAGGGGATGTGGGTGTTTTCACCCTTAAGCTAAATGCCTGCCCCTACAGTAGACGTTTAAATGAAATAAACTCCTAGCGCTAAGTGTCTAAAGTCCTTCAACACAGAGAACGCATTTGGTGGGGTCTCCCAGCTGCCCAGGGGGCAGAGCAGGATCCTAGGGTCACTGGGGACCAGCGACTTCAGGCGTAACAGGCGTAACAGAGTGTTTTCTGGTAAGAACTCCAAGTTTCCAGAGAAGCCCGGAGCTGCGACGTCTGTAACCCTAAGTATGTACTGACACCTTCCCCTCCCTATAACCCCAAGACCCAACAGATGAGAAAGCACTCCCTGCTCCCGTGCTGACGTCAAACCCAGCATAGTCCCACTGTGTCATCACGGAGGCAGGGGAGAGGGTCCAGCTCTCATTACGGAGCAGCCTCTGACTACAAGACATTCACCTTCAGATTGGCTGTGAGCTTCCACGTCTCAGGAAGATGAAGCCATTTGTTAAAAGTTGCTTGTTTTTGAAAAACTGCCCAATGCTTTGTGCACGTGCAAGGACACAGGCTTGTGAGCAGAGTTTTGCATGTAAGAATCGAATACAAATGAGTACAGAATTGAAGGTCTAGCTAGTGCACGTGGTAGGCTGGTAGTCTGGAAGACATATTCACTTATATTTATGTATTTATTATTGTGAGTGAGTGCGGGAGCTTCCAGTCCGAGTCACTCCCCAGTTGTGCACAACAAATAGGAATGCACCAGGCTGGAGCCCCAGGAGCTGAAGACTCAATTCAGATTTCCCATGTGAGTGGCAGGGACCCAACTACTCGGGTCATCACCACGGCCCACATGGCCTGCGTTAGCAGGAGGCTGGAGTGAGAAGCCGGGGCCATGTTTGGAAGCCGGGGCCATGTTTGGAACATGGGAGCGCCACAGTCATGTTAATCAGCATCTTAACCACTAGGCTAACCCACCACCCATGTCAATATTTAATTCAATGACTGGGTTTGAGTTGTGGCACAGTAGGCTAAGCTACTATCCATATCCCATCCTGAGTCCTGGCTCTGCCAGTTCTGATCCAGTTTCCTGCTAATGAGCCTAGGGAGGCAGTGGGTGATGGCCCAAGTTCTTGGGTCCCTGCCACCCAGGAGAGAGACAGATAGAGCTCCTGGCTCCCAGCTTCGGCCTGGTCTAGCCCTGGCTGTTGTGCGTATTTGGGCAGTGAACCAGCAGTGGGAAGATCTCCGTCTCTCTCCCTCTCTGCCACTCTTGGCTTTCAGTTTCCGAGACCTGGACCTCTATCTCAGGAATCTAAAAAGAAAGAAAAGAACAGGGATTGCCAGTGAGAACAGAGTAAAAGGAGAGAGAGAAGGAATGGCTGGGTCATATCTTAGAGTACAAAGGTGGCAGAGAGTGTGTGTGGCGGGGGGCAGGTGCTGGGGGCACAGGCGCTCAGAGGCAAACATGATTCCATTCCAAGAACAGAACAAGTGTGTGTGGGGAGGGCGGGGGGTGTCATCTGACAGCAGCTCTGAGCCCTGCTCGCCAGGACCCCGGCCCCTGAGTCCTGCAGCAGGACACTGGGCTCTTCTGCAGACTCCTCCAGCCACGCGTGGACACAGCCACACGGCCACCACATGTTGGTTCCATCTGCTGGTGCAGCCACCAAATGCCTGCAACAGCCTGGCTAAATCTAGGAGCCTGGAACTCCATCTGGATCTCCCACGTGGGTGGCAGGGGCCCGGGGACTTGGGCCATCTCTTGCTGCCTGGCACGGATTGCATGAGCAGGAAGCTGCATAGGAAGTGGGGGAGTTGGGACTTGAACCAGGCACTTGCTCAAGTGGCATCCTGAGCTCTGCCGTTCTAGCCAGTCACGCAGTTCATTGAGAGCTGGGCGGCAGGGGGCAGCAGGGGCTGCAGGCACAGGAGGTGTGCAAACGCAGCCACCAAGGCGGTGTGTCCCCTCGCAGATGTAACTAACAAGGTTCCTTTCCCCAGCTGAGTGATGCACAAAGTGGCAAACACAGCCCAAGTCATGGGCTCCGGAGTAGCTGCAGGAGCGCTGATTTGATGGAGTTTGGAGTGGAGGTTGGAGGAGTGGGAGATCATTTTATTTTGCTGTTTTGTGACTTTTTAATTTTTCTTTTTGAGGCTGGCACTGTGGCACAGAGGGTTAAAGCCCCAGCCTGCAGCGCCAGCATCCCATATGGGGGCTCCGGCTGCTCCACTTCTGATCCAGCTCTCTGCTATGGCCTGGGATAGCAGTAGATGGCCCAAGTCTTTGGGCCTCTGCACCAGCATGGGAGACCCGAAAGAAGCTCCTGGCTCCTGGCTTCGGATCGGCTCAGTTCCAGCCATTCGGTCATCTGGGGAGTGAACCAGCAGATGGAAGACCTCCATCTCCGTCTCTACCTCTCTCTGTAACTCTTTCAAATAAATAAAATAAATATTTTTTTAAATTTCCTTTTTTTTACATTTTAGAAGAAAAGTTTGATTGATTCATTTGAATGGCAGAGTTACAAGGAGAAAGGGAGGACAGAGAGACAGATCTTCCATCTGCTGGTTCACTCTCCAAACAGCAGTAAACTCCATCTGGGTCTCCTCTGTGAGTGGCAGGGCCCAAGCACGTGGGCCATCTTCTACTGCTGTCTTCCCAGACACATTAGCAGGGAGCTGGATCGGAAGTGGAGCAGCTCAGAGTTGAACCAGTGCCCATGTGGGCAGCGGCTTAACCTGCTGCATCACAACGCCATCCCCAGAGTGAATGTTTCCAGGGAAAAAACAGGATTTCAGGGCTAAAGACCTTGTACTATGCTTCAATCCACCCATCAATCAGGGAACTGAAAAAGCTTCATCCTACGAACTGAGTACGAAATAATGTCATGATTACCCCGGAAACAATGCCTTATTTAGCTTGCACATAGCACAGGGCACAGTGAAGGAGGAGAACCCAGGGATTATACTGTCTCCGGGGCTTCCAAGAGCTCAGGGGAAAATGAAAACAAACGATAAGGTGGAATTAGCAGGTAAGTTGATTTGGGTGCAAAATCACTGTGAAACCCACGCATAGCTTTTCCCTAACACACGGCTTCCACGACTTTCTGAAGACCCGACGCATTGCACCGGTGTGCGTGCCCGTGTGACCGTGCGTGAGCACACACAGAAACGGCACGGGGTACCTGCTTCCATCGGAAGCTTCGGGACATTATTCAGGGATTTTTTCCACGAGGGGTGCATCCGTGTTTGGCTAAGGAAAGCAAACAGCCTCTGGCGAGGAGCGGGTAATGAAATGGAAATGAGTTAATTCAGCGATTTATCAGCCCAAACACTTGGCAGCCTAGGGGATGAGACAGAGCATTTCAGTGATAGAGCAAATCCCCTGGCAGCTTCAGCCTCCAAATCGCTTTGTTTCTCGCGGCTACTTTTGCCATATCGGATGACTCTGTTCCCCCTTACAGTTATTTAGGTCACCAAGGCTTCTTTTGTTCTTGTCGTAGGTTACAAAGTATCCTCTCTGTGTCTTTCTGTCCCCTAACCGGAAGTCAGACAGCAGAGGTTTCCTGAAAGTTGAACTTCCTAGCTCCAGCTAAGGGGCGTCACACTCAAATGGGAATCCGTTTGAAATCCGTCTCTACGGGGCCGAATCCGTGCAGTCACCACGAAGTCATCGGGATGTCATGCCTGTCACACATTCTCTCGCACCCGCTTTGCGGGGACGCACGGGAGGCACTTTGCTAACACGTGTGACGTGATCTGCGTCTGTCTAGGAATGCTGGCCTTGGACGCCTTCCCTGGCTGCAGAAAGCACACCTCCCCCCCCTAGAAATCTGCGATTTCTGCATTCATTTTAGCCTAATTCTTGTGCAAGTACAACGCCATATGGCTGGGGCAAGGCTTAGGAAAGATAAGTCATGGGGTTCCTCAAAACACCCAGCCAAGAAGCGACGGTGTTTGGGTACAGACCCAAATACATTAATGGTGCTTTCCCTAGCCCTTCAGCCTTTCGGCTTTATAGAGTTTGAATATTAAGATTTTAATGCACGCAAACCTTTTGCATATCGTCTTTTTTTAAATATTTGAATAACTCAAGCAGCTTTGAGTACTGAGCCAACTGACTCAAAATCTTTCTGGAAGTTTCTGCTATGTAAATGCAGATGAGCAATCCAGATACTGTGACGACAGCTCCAAACAGCTGTCACTTCAGAATACGGCAACCCAAAACTAGATTCCTCGTGTGCCAAGCAATGTAATCAATCGGATATCCCTAAATCGGATTTCTAAACCGGAATCTGTGAGGTTTCTTTGTTCTACTCACAAAACGCACGGAGGACCCGCTTGAACAGAAAATGACTAATACCAGGGCAAAACAGGAGACAATAGTTCACAATCCCTAAATTTCAAGCACCGAATCCCGCTAGGGACCATCAAAAGATACATCTTTGGGATCTTCAGAAATGCATTCTGGGAAACAGCGAGAGCGATAATGACAAAGTGGTGACAGGTCTTTGGCTTAATATCCCTCATTCACTCCAGCACTATGGCTCAGTCCTGCCGCCGACACTCAGCAAAGAGCGAAGGTTTACTGCTCTTCCCGGTGCAGACATGGGAAGGCGTTTCCCAACATACGCATTTTTTTGCTTTCAGAATGAATTCGCTCAGCCTTAGGTTCTTGTCTTTTCTCAATGCACACAGAAGTTTGTCCAACACACCTTTCGACATCTACTGGGACGACGACCCCGAAGCTCTAAGCCCACTGCGCTGTAAGTAAGCATGGCCAATGCGCACTTCCAATTTAAATTTAGAAACAAACACATACGCTCTCTGGCACCCGGCTTTCTGATTATCTGTTTTTTCCATTTCCCCCACCTGGGAGCCCTTCTTGTCTTTGTTCGACACCTGGGCCATTTCTGAATGAGGTGTCCTGACACCCAATCAACTCTGTGCTGATGGGTGGACAGAGGCAGACGTGTCTAACGGAGCACTCATGGTCACGTCCAGGTCACAGCCTGCACTCTGCACCCCACACGGGGACTCCCTCTGGCTATCAGTGCCCCTCTTGCTAAGCGGCCGCCCCAAACCTCCACTGGGGCTGTGATTCTAGAAAAATAAACGTTAAGAACTAATTTCGCAAGGCAAGTGGGAAACAGGGAGGTGTCCCTGAGATACCTGCTGGATCGGTCCTTTTAGAACAAGAACGTTACAAGTAGCAAGGGCAGAAATGAGAGTGAACGCACGCGAGGCTGATTGCTCTGGTGGAACCTGCTGGACACCGTGGAAATTAAGAAAAAGATCAAAGTATACGTTCGTCAGTGAGCTGGGATCTGCAGAGACACCGAGAATGCTCCAAGCCTGCCACCCAGCGAGGCGAGGAGAAGGCAGGGGTGTCCCCCACGCAGCAGGAGGGCTTGTGCTCACCTGGAGCGGGTCTCAGGGGGCAGAGGTGTGTCACCTCCAGAGAGGCTCGGGGAGACTGGCCGCTGCACGGACAAGGACGAGCTTTGTGTCTGCTTCGGAGACCTTGGCACTTCAGCGAAGGAGGAGTCGCGCCCGGAGAAGGACAAGGACAAGGATGAGGAACTCTCCACCACGGGGGGCTCTTGACCACGTCTCTGGTTCTCCACGTTCAACAGGAGCTCCTTGTCGCTCCCGCGGGGGGCATGGTCCTTGGGGTCCACCGCGCAGGTCCTGGAGTACGCAGAACTCGGCTCCTGGCCCGACTCCTCCTGCTTCTCGCTTCTGCCTCCCCGCCTCTCGGGGGCGTCCTGGTCCTTCCTGGACTTGCTGTACCGGGAGAGGTACTCGGAGTCGCCTTCCGGGTCCAGGGTGAGCCCGTACTTCTCGGCCAGCTGCCGTCTCCTTTCTGCTTTGTACCTGGCGATTCTCTCCGCTTTGGACTCGAGCCCGTGGGTGTCCATGGTCCCCACGCTGTAGGACGGCTCACCATGGACCCCTGAGGATTCGGGGCAGTACTTAGACCGGGTCTGCTTCTCCACAGAAGAATCCGAAGTTTCTTCCTCTTCATTTGATCGGCCTACAGGAAGAGACACAGACAATCGCTATACAGAGATCCTGGGACATGCGCAGGAAGACAAACCCCTGCTGTGGACAGTGCCCACGCCAGACCAAACTCACACTCGTGGACGGACTTCAAAGGAGCGAACGGGGCTGCTGTAGACATGGAGAAAGGAAGCCAGGCAAGTGGATGCTCTCCGGGCAGCCACGTGGGGAGTGGGCCAGGGCCCCACCCTTATTTCCTCTGGCTATTTACCACTGGTTTTAAATTTATTTATTTATTTGAAAGACAGAATGTCTCTCTAACACACACACATACACACACACACAGAGCGCGCTTCCACCAGCTGGTTTTACTCTCCGAAAGGCCACAATGGCTGGGGCTGGGCCAAGTCAAAGCCAGGTGCCTGGAACTCCATCCTGGCCTCCCCGACATGGGTGGCAGGGGCTCACGCACTCGGGCCATCTTCCGCTGCTTTCCCAGGAGCATGAGCCTAGGGAACCGGATCAGAATCGGAGCAGCTGGGACTTGAACCTGTGGCACGCACAGGGGATGCTGAGGTCACAGGTGGTGGCTTAACCTGCTGCACCACAATGCCGGGCCCTGGTTTTCAATTCAGTATTCCCCGTGTGAAGCCAAGGACAAGTTCAAAGTCCTTTAAAGAAGATGGCAGGCATCGGCAGTGCTGGGACGTGACAAGTCTGTGGTTTTGCAGGATCTGGTGGAACCGTTACTAGTACAGCCCACACCAGGTTCACCAGGTTTGTGGCTTTGTGTTTTTTTTTAACAGAAATGGCTTTTTCCAACTGTAGCTCATATGCCCGATGCAAATAATATCTAACATGAAAACATATGCAGGCAAAAACCCAAATCCTCCAATACATTGCTCTGTATTGTTATCCCTTGTCTTTTGTTGATTTATTCTTTTTTCTGTATAAAATATTTAATATGAATAATGCTTATAGAAAATCTTTTCTTATAAAAGGGTACTTCAAGTCATTTGTGGAAATGGGATTAAAACGATAATTTTGGTGCAAGTGCATTTTGAAACGCCCACATATTTATACATGGAAATCATATTTTGAAGGCTTTAAGGTTTTATGATAGTTGGTGTACCCATCTCAACCTGCTGGGTACTTAAGCTGTTTCTAATGTCTTATGGTTTATTTATTCATTTTTTATTCATTGGGATGGCAGAGTGGCACCAAGAGAAACCGGGGGTGGGGGAGAGAAAGAGAGAGCAACAGAGAGAGAGAGAGTGACAGAGAGACAGAGATCCTCACCTGCTGGTTCTCTCCCCAGATGCCTACATGACCTGGCTGGTCCAGGTCAGGGCAAGCAGCTACACCTTCCACCCAGGTCTCCCAGTAGGTGGCGGGGGCCCAAGTACTGAAGCCATCACCCACTACCTCCTTGGGTGTACACCAGCAGGAAGCTGGATGGGTCCAGATCCCAGGCACTCAGCTCTGAATGCTGGTGTCCCAAGTGGCGACTTAATCCACTGCACCACAACACCCACCCGTTTTTTCAAAGTTGATTAATTTTTATTTATTTGAAAGGCAGAAGATAGTTCCAATTTTGGGGGAGGGGAGGGGCACCAGAACAAACTTATCTTTCTAACGTTAAGTTTCCTGCAAGCTTCCCGGAGCCACCTCACACCTCACTTTCCATGAGCTACCAAGGTGCTGCGGCACCTGCTGAGGGCGGGGCCGGGGCGCGCCTGCTCACCAGTGTGCGGGCTGGCGGGGTCCGAGGCGCGCATGTATCTGGGCGTGTCTTCCTCCAGCAGCCGATGCGTCACCAGCCCCGTGCAGCTCTGCAGCAGGAGGGGCTGCGTGTCATTCTCAATCCCTTCTAAGCGCCGGGCAATTCTCTCTTTTCTGTGCAAGACACCGCAGAAGGCCTCCTGAGCCCCGGAGAGCGACTCGGCTGGAAAAGCGAGCGCTGCTTTGCCGAGGGCTCGCACAGCCTAATCACGAACCCCACCCCCAAGCGCCTTACCTTTTCATGTCTAGAAATTCCTTCCTCTTTGGCTCGAAGATTTTTCTCAATTCTGCAACTAAAACAAAACAAAAAGTCCGCAACTTAGTAGTCACGTACTCATGTGAGTCACGCCGACCAACAGGTGCTTCCTGAGCTCTGATTTCTTTTCTTGGTTCCCACCTCACAGTGATCTTTCGATCCATCAAAGTTCCTACTGGCCCGGGGAGGGGGGGTGGCTGCTCTCTAGCAGGTGGGCAGGGCAGACGTCAAAGGAATAAGCACACATGCACACGCATGTACACGCGTGCACGCACATAAGCACATACCCAGGTCACAGGCAGGGCTAGGAAGTAAAATCACACAGGTAAGCAGTCAAAAGAAGTGCCTGGCTATAGCAAGATTTCTCTAGTGAGGTTTTGTTTTTATTTGAAAGGTAGAGTTATAGACAGTGAAAGAGAGACAGAGAGAAAGGTCTTCCTTCTGTTGGTTCACTCCCCCAATGGCCACTGCCGATCCAAAGCCAGGAGCCGGGTGCCTCCTCCCGGTCTCCCACACGGGTGCAGGGACCCAAGCACTTGGGTCATCCTCCACTGCCCTCCCAGCAGAGAGCTGGACTGGAAGAGGAGCAACCGGGACTAGTACCTGGAGCCCCAACTGGGCCTAGAACCCGGGGTGCCAGCGCCACAGGTGGAGGATTAGCCAAGTAAGCCACAGTGCCAGCCCCGTGACAAAGTACTGTGTGCTTTCTGGGTAGAAAACACTGACAGATGGAGGGACGAGGATGCCGACTCCTGTGGGGCCATCGGGGGCAGAGATACCCTGCTTCACCCCATCATTGCACCCGTGACCATCTGGACTCCTGGGAACCTAAGGTGGAGCACCACAGTCAGCCGCGGTTTAGAGTGACCCAGTTCCTGGGCGACCCCTTGCAGGCTGCCACTGGAAGGACATGTTCCCGAGAGGCCTCTCTTCTCACCTCCCCCTCCATCACACTAACTCACAAGGCTTATCTCCTCGGATGGCTCCCGTGAGGGCCTTCAAAGGGGTGGAGAGGGGACGTTGGGGTTGGGCGGCTGGGGGCCGGTGGGAATTCAAATAGGCTGGGTTAGGGAGGACCTCAAGCAGAGTGAAGAGGCTCAACTGCTTTCATTGGCATTTTATTTATTTTAACATTTTTATGAGAAAGAAAGGGAGGAGAGAGTGATCCCATCTGCTGGTTCACTGTCCACAAATGATGGGGCTGGACCAGGCAGAAGCCAAGGGCCCAGAACGCAACCTGGGTCTCCCATGTTGGTGGCAGGGACCCAGTTACTCGAGCCATTTCCACTGCCTCTCGGTGTCTACATTAGCAGGGAGCTGGAACTGGGAGTGGATCGGGACTTGAACCAAGGCACTCTGATATGGGATGCAGGCACCTAAACCTCGAGGTCAAACGCCAGCCCCCTCACTTTATTTTTAAAGCTGTCATTTTCAGTAATATGTCAAAAGTGCACGGGCACACACGTAAGACGCTTCCCTTCGATCGTGTGCAGACACAACGGTGTCTTTAAGTGACAACCACCTTAAAACTTCAGTTGAAACGGATTTTAAGGCAGCTGAAAAGAGAAGTCTCCCAGTCGCCTCCCCAGAAAGCAGAGTGGCTGGAGGCAGAGGTGCACCTGCTCTCCAGGGGGTAACTGTGTGCCTACTTAGAAGGCGTCTTACCCAGCTTCTGAGGGAAGCTTGACTACTAACAGCTCCCCAGTGAGCAAATTAGCTCTGCTGAGATTGTGGAGATAAGACTTACACATGGGGCCGGCACTGCGGCGCAGGTTAATCCTCTGCCTGTGGCCGGCATCCCATATGGGTGCCGGTTCTAGTCCCGGCTGCTCCTCTTCCGATCCAGCTCTCTGCTGTAGCCTGGGAAAGCAGTGGAAGATGACCCAGGTGTTTGGGCCCCTGCTACCCATGTGAAGGACCTGGAGGAATCTCCTGGCTCCTGGCTCTTCCTGGCCCAGCCCTGGCTTTTGTGGTCACCTAGGTAGCGCATTGGCAGATGAAAGATCTCCCTAACTCTGACTTCAAATAAATAAATAAATTTTAAAAAGAAAAAGAAATACACACTGAAGAATTTAGATACAAAGGAGTGCTACGACAACTCTTAAATGGTTCAGAATAAATAGAATGTAAATATATATACATATGTGTGTATATATACGTAAACATTCCATTCAAAAAGTTCATAGAAATGCAAATAATGAGATAAGTATGCCTGGGTTTCAGAAGTTTTTATACCATGATGAACTTATCTTTTAAAAATACAGTTTTCCATTTGAGGAGTGAATGGAAGATCTCTGTGTATATGTGTCTCTCTCTCTCTGTCTCCCTTACAAATAAATATAAAATAGAAATGGTGTGCGGAGACTTCCCCTCTAATATGCAGAAGTCTTTGGCTATCAGATGGCCATGTTCAAGGCGGGTTGCCAGCCAGTGTCCAGCCACGGGCAGAGGTCCCCTCCCATGGAGGACAGGTGGGCTGGCTCCCTGCCCCCCTCTCTTTGCTGTCCCTGCTCTTGGCTCCTTGCTGAACCACTGTCTTGTCACTCAGCTGCTTCTGTGGCACCCTGGTCCCTGGGCATCCTCACACAGGGCAGGACTGGCGGGAGGAACAGTGCCAGGTGGGAGAAGGCAGGTGGCAGGTGGGCGTGGTCTCCGGGTTAGTTGGCCTGGCCTAGAATATGGGCGACGGAGGATGAGATGGCGCAACTTTTCCTCATATGCATAGCTTTTTCCTATAACGCTGGGATCTTTTAAATCATGCCTTGGGCTGCACAATTTCTCTAGAAAGTGTTAAAAATTGAACATCTAGTGAAACGACAGTGATGTGCAACAGCGCAGTTCAAACAACAAAAAAAGTAGGTCTTGAATTTTGCCAGTGGGCGTCGTGTGACTTTCCATGCAGGTTGGCAGTTTTTACTCTTAGTTAAATGATGTGGAAGGGAGAAGGTGTCACTGTGTTACACAGGTCCTGCTACCACCAAGACACTTTTCCTTCTCTCAGAGATGGGCTTGAGGCATGGGTTTCCCAGGATTCGCTTCTAGCAGCTTCTTGAGCCATCTTATGAGAAACATGGCCCCTTTCCCCCTCTCTGGGGGGTAAATAATTAATCAAAGCTCTTTGGTTCAGATCACCCTTGAAAATAGTTGTGAGGTAGGTACTGCCAGCTGTGCAAGTTTTTTTTTTTTTTTTTTTTTTTTTTTTTTTTTTTTTTAAGAGGTAGAGTTACAGTGAAAGGCAGAGGCAAAGAGAGAGAGAGAGGTCTTCCATCTGCTGGTTCACTCTCCAGATGGCTGCAATGGCCGGAACTGCACCAATCCAAATCCAGGAGCCAGGAGCTCCTTCCGGGTCTCCCATGTGGGTGCAGGGGCCCAAGGACTTGGGCCATCTTCCACTGCTTTCCCAGGCCACAGCAGAGAGCTGGATTGGAAGAGGAGCTTGAACCAGTGTCCACATGGGGTGCTGGCATTGCAGGCGGTGGCTTTACCCACTGCAGCACGGTGGCCAGCCCCCAGGATGTACACCTTAAAGGATAAGAACATTCCACAGCCACAGTTGAGCTGATGGTGTCTACACCATAGTCCCGGTTCGCCAGGGGTTCAGGTGCAGTAATGCTGGTCGTGGTATCATCTAGAGGTGCCCAGGCACGGTCTGACTTCCGTTGTCAGAAGACAATTCCTATCCTGGTTTCAAATACATCACCACATTCACATATACTGATTCCACCTGCTTTCCCAGCCTGCTACTGGGGAGATTCGGAATGGCACTTTCGTGGCAGTACAAACTCCACAAGGCTATTTCTTGAGTTATTTCTGATAAGCATTGGTTGGTCAAGAAAGAGTGGAGGCTGGCATTGTGGTACAGTGGGTTAAGCCACAGCCTGAAACCATATGGGTGCAGGTTCAAGTGGCTGCTCCACTTCCAGGCCAGCTCCCTGCTAATGTGCCTGTGAAAGCAGCGTAAGATGACCCAAGTGCTTGGGCCCCTGCTCCCCGTAAGAGACACAGACAGAGTTCTAGGCTCCTAGCTTCAATCTTGCCACTGCAGCCATCTGGGGAGTGAATCAGCAGGTAGAAAAATCTCTCTTTCTCTCTTTCTCTCTCTCTCTCTCTCTCTGTGCAACTCTGACTTTGCTGGCAATATTTTGGTCTTTCCACATGTGCCTACCCAAATTCACAGGGAACAAAACCATGTGACTGAACACAAGAGAGCATTCGGGTGAAATTTGTGAGCAGGAAGATCTTGTGCTTTTTAAGCTTGGAAGATTTAAGGGGCTTTGTTAATTTAGAGACATAAATCTAGGGACCGGCACTGGGACGTAGTGCGTAAAGCTGCCGCCTGCAGTGCCTGCATCCCATATGGGTGCTGGTTCGAGTCCCGGCTGCTCCACTGCCCATCCAGCTCTCTGCTAGGGCCTGGGACAGCAGCAGAAGATGGCCCAAGTCCTTGGGCTCCTGCACCCACGTGGGAGACCCAGAGGAAGCTCCTGGCTCCTGGCTTTGGATCAGCCCAGCTCCGGCCGTTGCGACCACCTGAAGAGTGAACCATCGGATGGAAGACCTCTCTCTCTCTCTCTGCCTTTCCTTCTCTCTCTGACTTTCAAATAAATATAAATAATAAAAAAAAAACCATAAATCTAGTTCACACATAAAATCATCTTTGGTTTGTGAAAATTACACTTTTAGACTCATTAGGATACATTCTCTAGACAACACTGCCTAATAAACTTACGTGTTTCTAGATTTCATCACGGGCCCACAAATCCCTATCACAATGTCTAGATTCAAGTCCTGACTCTGCTCCCAATCCAGCTTCCTGCTGCCGTGCACACTGGGAGGCAGCAGGTGATGGCTCAAGCACTTGGGTCTCTATCATCCACGTGGGAGAGCGGCGTGGAGTCCTGGGATCTGGGCTTTGGTCCAGTCCTGCCCGTTCTAAGCATCTGGAGAGTGAACCAGAGGATGCAAGATCTCTCGCTCACCCATATCTCTTTCTCTCTATGTTTCAAATAAATAAGTAAATAAATATTGCCATGAGTTACATTTTATTGAGCCTTAAGGGACCATGCATTTATTTCTAAAAGTGTCTGGGGTAGAGAGAGGGGAAGAGGAGCCCTTCAGCATGATGGGAACGACTCTTACCCTATGGGACTGTGCCCTCTATGTCAACTCTGCTAAGCCCTTCTGACATCAATATGTTCACCTTTTTTTAAGATTTATTTATTTTATTTGAAAGTCAGAGTTATTCAGAGAGATAAGGAGAGGCAGAGAGAGAGAGAGAGAGAGAGAGAGAGAGAGAAGTCTTCCATCCGCTGGTTCACTCCCCAGTTGGCCATAACAGCCGGAGCTGCAATGATATAAAGGCAGGACTCGGGAGCTTCCTCCAGGTCTCCCACATGGATGCAGAGGCCCAAGCACTTGGGCCATCTTCTACTGCTTTCCCAAGCCATAGCAGAGAGTTGGATCAGAAGTGGAGCAGCTGGGACTCGAACCGACGCCCACATGGGATGCCGGCACTGCCAGCAGCAGCTTTACCCACTGTGCCACAGCCCCGGCCCCATCGATCTATTCATCTTTATATTCTGATCATATTCACCGATCTTCAGTACTTAGGTTTGGCCCAGATTAAATTGGTTTCATTTTGGTTTTCCCAAAGAGTCCCAAGACTGGAGAGGACTGTTCCATTTCACAGCCCATCCCCGTGGTCCACCCCATTTCACAGATGTGTGTGGGTAGGAAAGAACCTGGTAGATGCAGGGTGCAAGACACGGGGGTTGTAGACCGCACACCTCTCAGATGGGGTGGGGGGGCTGTGCCATGAACTATTAGGGGTTTCTTTCTCCTGTGAAATCTCGTCTACCTCCTTCTCCATATTATTCTCGCGGCCTGGCCTCTGCAGCAGCAAAGACGAAGCCTTCTTTCAGGTGACAGATTCCAAATGTTTGACAACCGTGACACCACATCCCTGGTTCAGCTGTCTTCAGTGGGGCGAATCCCTGGAGTCTGAAGCATCAGGCTACGCCCAGACACTTCACCCATTCGGCTCCCCAGGGTCTGTTCCAATCTGTCAGCAGGGCTTTCGAATTGGATTTTGCTTCTATTCCAAGAATATTTCTTCTGGTCTAATTTCTTTTGGGTTTGATCTTGTCTTTTTTTGTTTTTTCTCTTGTAGAGTATGGGAAAAAAAATTGGCCCTTCCATCAAATCTCTTCTATCATCCGATGCTCACACCTTGTGCTGGTGTAACAGTTGGTGAGAAAAAAGAACACGCAAGGTGGACATCCCTTCACGGGCAAACCTAGGAGGCCCTGGCTCAGAGCAGGTGCGAATATCTGACTGCAGGTGCAACTTGTGGAAATAGTGGTGGACTGAACATAGGTGCGTGTGACTTGGGATGAGAAAGGGGGTTAGGATAGAGTGCCGGTGTTAGAGCCCAGTCCGGAGCTACGAAAGGCTACTGGTTACAGTGTCAACACCGGGAAGGGGCCAGCAGCAAGGGCAGCGATCGTGTGTCAGTCGCTGCGAGTTCCCAGGTGAGCCAGGAAGGGGGCAGAAAGCCTGCCCAGTGGAGGTCAGGGAGGGCGCTCCCCCGAGGTGATTCACAGGCCTGGGCTCCGGCAAACCATCCAGCGAAAGCCTTACCTTTAGGAAGTGCAGCTAAGAGCTGGGCATCGATGCCTTGCTTGTGGTTAGGGAGCTGTTCTTTGTCTTCAAGGGAGAACTCCTTCTGAAAGCTAAAGGCCATCCCATTAGTGAAGAGTTTAGAAGACGACTTAAATCACGCGATGGGACAGGCTGTGAACAAACGCACGGCACAAACGCGGAGCCACTGTTACCACCTGCGCACCAAAGACTGCTGGTTAAATACGCGCAGGTGGATCGCAAGGCCAAGGCTGTCTGTGGGGTGTGAACTGGAAACTCCTTTCACTTATTTACGAGTGTGTTACCACGATGGCTACTGTGCAGCCCAACAGTTACAGCGCTGGGAACACAGCCGACCTGGGAGCCCTCAGCCTTAGACTCACTGCCGCTTCCAGACCCAGGCCAGGCTGTGCAAGGGTGGACTCCTCGCTCAGCCTCTCTGTGCTACCACTTCCTCCTTGGAAAATCCGCGCCTTCTCCCCAGTGACCAGGTTAGGTCAGAGGAACAAACGCCTCCTCTGAACAACCAAGAGCTCAAAGCTTGGCCAAGAAGGTCTGACAGCTCACACAGGTGTGTGGGACCAAAGAGGAACTGGAAAGGCAGAATGATAAAGGACTGGGCTGGGACTGCGTGCTTGTTCCCTATACTAAGCATATTCTAGGAGCAAGGTTGTTTTGTAAATTTTTACTTCTTTATGAGAGAGAGAGAGAGAGAGAATGAGCAAGCTCCCATCCCGTGGTTCACTCCCCAAATACCTGCAATGGCCAGGGTTGGCCTGAGCTAAAACCAGGAGTCAGGAACTCCATCCAGGTCTCCCAGGTGGGTGGTGGCAAGGACCCACTTACTTGAGCCATCATGAGCAGCACGCTGGAGCAGGTACCCAGCCCAGGAATGCC